>NW_025336087.1:45659547-46158187 GCF_004798865.1 Varanus komodoensis | reverse complement strand
ATGATGACCTATAAAGCCCTAAACGGCTTGGGTCCTGGTTACCTGAAGGAGCGCTTACGTCCATATATGCCCAGCCGCCCCCTGAGATCAGTGGGAGAGGCCCTCCTCCGGGAGCCCTCAGTGAAGGAAATTAGGAGGGTGGTTACTCGGAGGAGGGCTTTCTCAGCGGTGGCGCCTAAGTTATGGAATGCGCTCCCCAGAGAGGTCCGCCTGGCGCCGTCGTTATTTCTTTTTCGGCGCCAGGCGAAGACCTTTTTATTTAAGCAGCATTTTAAATGTTAATATTATTGAATTTTATTTGGCCAGGGCGGCTTATTTTATTCTACTGTATATATTTGAATTGTTATTGTTTTAATTTATTGTGTATTTTATTCAATGTTGTGAGCCGCACCGAGGCTTCGGCAAGGGGCGGCATAGAACTGTTTTAATAAATAAATAAATGAATGAATGAATGAATGAATGAATGAATGAATAAAGTGTGTCCTTAAGCCTTTGAATGTGCAGTATTAAATGACTATAAGTCTGAACCAGAACAGACTGAAGCCAAAGCAACCTTTGTTTTTGCTGTATCCAGCAAAGCAGGGTATGCCTGAGTGAGAGCGTTCTGTGCCATCGGTTCTTTGGTTGCCAGAGGGCTAAGCACACATCTGGGAGTCCGAATCTATCTACCAGTGGAAACCAGTGGAAATCTTGCATAGCGTGGCGGGCATCTTTCCTCAGGCTTGAAACTTCTAGGCATGGCTGCATAACTTCTCATGGCCTGTCACTGGAATACTAGGCAATTAATGTTGAGCTTAGTATTGATTATGTATGGCCATGAGAATGCGCCATGTCAGCACCTTCATATCATTCCTACCTGTAAAACATCCATTTGGAAGTAGTGACAGAAGTGATTACAGGCAGAACTTCTTGTGTTCCTAATGAAGGATCATTGTTGTTGTTTTATAAAATGCCAGGGAACTGGCAGGACAAGTTATTAAAAAAAATGAAACCGAACCTTGCAGCAGGCATCGGTATAAGTAAATTCAGGCATAAATCAAGAATTAAGACAAACACTTAATGTTTTTATGCCTAGTATTTATTTATTGGATCTGGGAGATCCTGAAGTGCCACTATGTCGATATGACACACTGTAGTATTGCCGTTTTTCCATGCTCCCTCTAGAAAACAAAGCAATACCAGGAAATAGCCTGGCAAACCAATGGCCACTTCCTCAGTGCCCTGGCCGCATCGCTCTTAAGCATTAATGTACTCACAGTCAACATTTATATACCACTTTATTCGCTAAAAAGCCATACTACAAGCAGTACTGTAACACATGAAAACAGCCACATAATTTGAAAGGGTGAGGTGCAATCTTGTTCAAGTGCAGAAAGAAAAAAGTCCTACAACAGCTATGCTGGCTGGGGCATAAAAGGAGCTGTAGGCCTTTTTCTGTTTCATCTTGCTAATGCTTGCACATTAAATTATAAAAATACTGATCACCAGCGATGCATAATGTTCACTCCATGATAAATACAGTCTGTTCCTTTTCTCCATTAATCCATGATTCAAAAGAATCCTGTACAAAAATTCACATTTTAGAAAGTGTGTTAAATGTATTTTTCTCTCAAAAATCTGCATTTTTAAAAGCATTTTGGTTTGGGGTTTATTATTTAATTTTTAAGCGAAAAACTGCATTGGAACATTTGAGTAGTACAAAAACCAATTAAGAAATGCAGAAACAATTGAGTAGTTCAAAGACCTTTGAGAAGTGCAGAAACCAATTTGCTTTGTTTCACTGCCACCTTGTACAACCTCCATCTTCTAGTATGATCTTAGAATAGTCTCCTGGCGAAACACAGCTACCTGCTCTCTACACCCAAGTCTTTACCAGACCTGTATGATGATCTCACAGAAAAGGAACAGCTCAATATTCTGGTCTTTGCTATTCAGCTTTCTCCTAATCTGTTGATATCTGTGAGCTGTCCAGAGATGAAAGTGATTGGACAGGCCAGAAATATCCCAAACAAACAAACAAACAAATAAATAACTCCAGACACTAACCAGCAAAGATTCTTCTTCTGAGACTACTACAGACTGTCAGCTCCTTAACTGTCATTTCCCAATCACTCTTTTCCACCTAGCTAGCATCCTCAGCCACCTGGAATCAAATTTACTTCACTCAGGTCCCATCTAACAATGTTCGAAGTCTCTCTCTCTCTCTCTCTCTCTCTCTCTCTCTCTCTCTCTCTCTCTTTCTCTGGACATTGCTAAGTGACTAGTATAAAGGCCCTTGAGAATAAGACAACAAGGCCTCAGGCTTACTCACAGACATTATAGCTTCACATATGTCACACGAAATAAACCATATATGCCACCAACAGCTGTATATGGGGAATTTCTTAACAGGCTGTTTCCAACACTGCTTGAAAAAGCCAGATTTGTAGTCATCCAAGCACCTGCCCCTTTGCAACCCCACTTCTGACATTGCATCTGAAGTGGTACATGCATCTCAACTGCAGATAAATCCGGAGGCACTCAGACCTAGCTAACCATGAAATCGGTATGCTGATTTCAGAGGTTCCATTAGATGCAAGGATTCAGATATGATTCCCTCAGCATGGGAGAAGGCAATCTTCCATGATGCCACACATACTGTATTAATAACTTGCCATCTTATTGTTCAAGCATGAGCTCCTGTCTTGGGCCAGACAGCAGAAGCTGATAAAGTACAAGAAGAAACCATCTTTAAAAGAATGTTCCTTTTCATCAGATGCGCTACAATCATTTCCTGAGGCACTTCAAAAAAGAATCCTTCTAAGGTGAGTGCTTCCTCATACAGATTAAAGGAAACCTCCCACAAGCAGGTTAAGGAGTTCTCAAAAGCCCTGAACTCAAAATGGAAATCCATCCCAGGTACAGTGAGGGACTGAAGTCTCCTGTGGTTTGAAGGACTAGTCTTGCTGTGGGTTGTCTTTTGTGCAAGCTGCAAGAAATGTCACACACTTGGGTTAGGAATAAAGATGCAAGGGCAATCAAACAGAAGCCAATCTACAGACATGTGAGGAGCTTTTTAATGGCCTTCCTTGGCTCAGCTGGTGTTGTCAGCTCTTTTTTCCTTAACTGGCTGTAGAACAAGCAGGTTTGGGATGGTGCACGCGTGTGTATGTGTGAGAGAGAGGTGGGGAGGAGAGAGAGAGAGAGAAATACAGGGGAAAATAAAAAATTGAAGCTGTATCAGACACCAAGTTCTATATGCCTTGCAGGAGTAGGCAACCCACTTTGACTGTTCCACATTTTGTTGTGATACAACCTGGAATTGACATGGATTTAACTGACACTGCTACCACTTGATGTGCACAAGATATTCAGTACTGTGAAGGTGCCAAATGATTTTACTGTGGCACAAAAATTAAGGAAACAAAAACAATCTGCTTGCATAAATATTCACTGGTGCAATTCATTACTTCCAGAAGTCACATACTGTGGTTGAATGGTGTCCACCTGGTGCTGGTGCTGTTCCAGTGCCACATGATACTCCTAAATAAATGCATCTATTTCTGGAAGGCATCAGAGTTTAGATATGGACACCATGTTTAAACAAACAGCTTCATGAGGACCAAGGATGAAGTTTTTTATCCTTGGCAAAACAACTGCAGGATAAAGTTTTGCAAAATGACCAATTAGGGTTGGGCTATAAAGAAAAACTATGAACATTTATTTATTTATGCACATATTTATACACATATTTATAGGCTGCCTATTAACATCCCTTGGAACACCATTTAATTCATTACTAGAAAATGGAAGGAATGTGGCTTAGCTGAGACTCTGCCTCAAGAAGGTTGCCCACTCAGTGACTAAGCAAGGAAGGCATTTGGCAGCAAAGCAACTAAGAAGTCAATGGCAACTTGGAAGGAGCTGGAAGGATCTGTTTGTTTGACTGGAAAAGCCATCCATAGGGTAACTGTCACCCGGACACCCTATAAAGTTGGGCTTTATGGGAGAATGGCAAGAAAAAGAAATTGGCAATGAAACAGACCCATGTGGAGTTTGCAAAAGGTGTGTGGGAGACACAGCAGACGTGTGCAAAAGGTCCTCTAGTCTGCGGTGAACTTTTTTGCTTTGCCACAAAATGCTTTGTGTGGTGCAAAGCCAACAGCGCTCATTGCCCTTAGAAGTCTGTTCCCAAAAGGAAGCATTGGGGTGGCAGCATCGAGTTGTGTGGTATTTTTCCTCAGCAGGGACTGGGATACTGGTCAGAATTCAGGGCCAGATGGATGCAGCCCAATACAGGACAATTCTAGAGGAAAACCTGTTTCAGTCTGCAGGGAGCTGGGACTAGAAAGGAGGGTCACCTTCCAGCAGGACAATGATGTTATATATGCAGCCAGTGTAACCCTGGAATGGTTTCAAAGCAAACTTGCATGTCTTACAAGGCCATACCAGAGCCCAGACCTCAGTCTGATGGAGAATCTGGGACAAGACTTAAAAGTTTCAGTCCACCAATATTCCCCATCCAGCCTGACAGAGTTGGAGAAATTGTACTAGGAAGAATGGGAAAACATTTGCAGGATCCAAATGCAGAAATGACAGAGAATGACCCAAGAAGACATGTAGTTGTAATTGGTGCCAAAGATGCTTCTACTAGTATTGATTCAGGGAGGTGAATACTTATGCAACCAACAAATGCCTGTCTTTGTTGATTTAACTTTTGTGTTCTGATAAAAATAGTTTGCACCTTTACCTTGTGTACAACAAATCCATTTCAATTCTGGGTTGTAACACAACAAAATGTGGAAAAGTCAAAGGATGTGTGTGAATACTTCTGCAAGGCACTGTATGTCAGGGAATAAATTACCAGACAGTTAGCTGATTTCCAGTGTGTGGCACAAATATTTATCACTCTCTGTAACTGATTTTTAATGCTAATCAACCTGTCAGAATGTTTCATCAGCCTCTGAACATGTTTTATCCCAGAATAATATTAAAATGATTAATTTCCCTTGAGTAACCTAAAACATGTACTAGGCAAGAAGGCCACATATAAGTTTATACTTGCACATTTCTACATTATTTTTAAATTTAAAATCCACAATTATGCAAAAATCTCTGTTAGCACTAGCACAAAATAAACAAAACTGCAAACAAACTTTCATAAGCTCCTGATCTCTTCATCAGTTTAGGAGTTACACAGAGTTAGTGGGGTGCAGGTGGGGAGGAGAGGGAGAAGAAGTCACCTTGGTACTAAGCTATAAAGTACGCATGCAGTCAGGTTCTTAAGATGGAGTGTAGGAGCAGGTGCAGGTTTAGTTAGGTCCCACTAAGGGTTAGGGTTGGCTTTGCAGCAATCTGTTTTTATTGTTGCTCCACCTCTTAGTTACTAATTGATTCTATAACTATGGAGTGAAGACCTTCTAGCTATTCCTTCAGGCACTGCTGGAGTATTTCATCACTTTTTTTCTTTCTGGCTCTTTATGGAGGTAGGTAGTGCATTCTGTTGTCACTGTTTTTAAAGCTGACCCATGCTGAAAATAATATTAAGGGTTTCAGCACCCCACACACTGACTGAACAAACTCCTGAAGGGGTCATTGGCTTGTGCATGTAGAGTTGATGGAAAGGTCCTTCTTTGGGTGGAGACCTACCTGTTTACATTGGTACATGTGTACAGCCTCTTCTCACTCATTCTGAGACCAGAAGTGTGAGTGTGTGTGTAGTTGGTGGGAGAGGGGGGATTCAGCAGCCTATCAAGCTGGATGGTCCTTTTTCCTTTCCTTTCCTTTCCTTTCCTTTCTGCCTCAAAATGAAGATCAATCCACTCTTTTCCAACAATTGACAACAAACAAAACAAAACAAAAAATATTATTGTAGGTTGTTCCGAATATCCAGTGGCCATGCCTCATTTGATATGTTATAGGATCACTTTAAACAATTGGAACTTAGACTCTATACAGTAAAATCACAATATACTCTAAAAAGCTAAATACAAATTGAATGATACAGAAGCCAAAACCTGAAAAGAGAAAATAACCTGATGATAGAAAGTTAAAATAAACTGGAAGGGCAGAGTTTCATTTTTAAGGTAAATTTCTAATAGTTATCATGGTAGAACGTTTATGACAATATGGAACCACTGTAGCTATAACCCCCTCTAAACTCAGCACAAAAACCCTGAAATGCAGGTCAGTAAGAAACATATCTTCACCAAGCAATAGGTGGGCAGTGGCTGCTTTCAGCTGCTAGAAAGTAGAAGTCGAGCAGACAAAACAGAGAAATTGAACTAAGCTGGGATTACAGCTGAGAACCAATATTGAGAAACAGTCTGCACAAGCAGGGAGAGAAAAACCACCCTAGGGACCAGGAAGAAGGAGATTCTGGCACAGGGTGGTGCTATAGCCAAATATGATGGCATTATACTAAAATGGGAAGAGAAGCCTTTTAAAGGTGTCCTTGCTGGCATGTGATGTCTTCGAAGTGCTTTGAACTACTAGATTTTGTAAAAGATGGTAAATATTTTCACCTTCTGCTGTTTAGGTTTTTCTCCCCTTTATATGCATGCTTTTGCCTTGCTGTTCTCACTGGAGCGTCTAATCAATGGGCTACAACTTTCTCTTTTTCCAAGCCCCTTTGAAAATCGCTCAAGGGCTGAGTCTGGGTTGTCATTAATGTGTGGGTTTTTGTTGAAACATGGGTTCATGTTTGTCTGAACTCAGCTGAACTAACAAGCCATGACTTGTTAACCACAAACAACCCATTATGAGAAGCTATGGTTTATTGCTCATTTGTGTACTATGGATTATTTACCATGATTAGTTATCTGGCTTCAGACAACACAACATGTTTCAGCAACAATCCACAGTTTAATGACAACACACACTTACCTGTGGTTATCAACCCTTAGTGTGGGTTACCATGTTGTTGAAACCCATTCAGGCTGATGTCACTGATGAATCTGTAGTAATGTTTTTATCAATGAATCAATATCGGTGCCCTGATAATGTCTTAATGCCTGTGCTAATGTCGTGACTACAACATGGGCATGTAACTCTGTGTTCAGAGAATGTGCTAAAGTTCTCTCTCCTTTAATTCATACGTATCATTAGGCAAATATACAACCGTGTTCAAGAGCTAATGGCACAGTTAACTTTTAGTGTCCTTCCTCTCATTTTCTTAATCTCTCCTTCCCTCCTCCTGTGTGTGTGCGCATGTGTGGGATATATAAAAATATCTGCACATTTAATTGTCTTGGTTATTGAAGCTGTTTGAGACTGTGCTGTACACAAAGGATTTCTTTAATTTTCCCATCCTATTTGAGGACAGAGTTGGGTGAGAGAGATAAATTCTCCAATATTTCCTTAGGGGTTAATGCTCTCTATTAATGCTGTGGCAGTCATGCTCTTTCAGTTTTTCCTAAGGGCTTTTCTTCCCCTAATCCTTGTCACTACAAGAAGTAATGGCAGAAACTATTTTGGCAGTCTGGTCACCATTTTGTATTATTTGGAATGCCTCAGATTCAGTATGGTTCCACAACATTGTGTGTGTTTTGGAGGGGAATGGAGAGTGTTAGAAATAATTCTGGAAGATAATTAGAGGAAATTCTGCAGAAGCCTTTTTCTATAAGGGAGTGTGTGGGTGGGGTGGGGGGTGGGGTGGTGGCTCAGGAGTCTCATCCAGTGCCAAAGCAGGAGAGCAACCAGTGGGGCTCACCAGAGCATCTGTTCTGGTGACACCTCCCTGGAGCAGGGTGGCAGTGGAGGTGCTCCTGGTGTGTGGGTGGATGGGGCTCTCCACTTGATGCTTCCCCTCCCATGTAACCATTGCCTCGGAAATTCCCTGTACCCCATGACATGCTTGGTCTGGCTGCAGGCCAGACTTGTTGCCTCTAACAGTCCAGATTCTTCAGATGATCCAGAACAGGGCTGCATGGTTGCTAATGAGGACTGGTCCTTATGGACACATTATATTTGTCCTTCACTGGCTGCCTGTTTCAGTCCAGGATGAATTCAAAGTTTTGACTATGACATACAAAGCCCTAAATGGCTTGGGACCACATTATCTTAGGGAGTGCCTTACTCCATATATTCCTAGGATCATTCAGGTCCTCCTCTGAGTTCCTCCACGCAAGACCTTTCTGCGGTGACACCCCAACAGTGCAATGCTTTGCCTCATGAGATTCAACAGGTGCCCACTTTGCTAAGTTTTCAGCACCTGACAAAAACCTTTTTTCAGTGCTCCGATGGTGCTGCTTAGACCTTTTTGACCAATTGGACTGTTTTTAATATATTTTTATTTAATTCTGTATTTTATGGTGTTATGTATGTGATTTTATTTAATTATGCTATTTTATATTGCATTGTTTTTATTTAATGTTATTTCATTGCCATTTATGATTGTAATGGTCACCCAGAGGGTGTGATACTAGTGAGTGGCTCTCAAATAAATCCAATGAATGAATGAATGGATGAATGGATGAATGAATGAATGAATGAATGAATGAATGAATAAATAAATATAAACTCAGGTGGTGATTGCCAATAGGACTGTAGCCAAAATAGTACCACTGAGAAATAAATAAGATCTATTCATGAGCTCAGAAGTAGGTTTTTAAAAAACGGCTGAGTAAGCCTCCCCTCAAACCCCTTGTACCCCAAACAGGGCTTAAGGAGGACTGAGCATGCATAACTACAAAATACTGAGTCAGTTGGGAAAGAAAATGTTGGTGAAGTAGTACAATATCTTGCTGGAACTCAGCAAAGTGTCCTGAAGGTCATTTCTTGCAGGTCTTGCTTGTTATCTATGATACTGGCAACTAAGACATCTCTAACTGTGCCAACATATGTAAAAGCCTGGGATAAAGACTTGCTCAAACTCGCAGGGCAAATCTGGACACAGATCTGGTCTAGAATATATCTTTAATTAAGTATTAATGAAAGAAGATTAAGTTTACATATGACTAGGTGGTATTTTATTCCTCCATAATTAAAACAGATGAAAGGAAGACAGCTAGACCAATGCTGGAAGACTTAGGATTTGATGGGTTTGATCTGATTACATTCTGGGATTCCTCTCATATATGCTATGTACAAAAATTGCATAGTAACCAAGAGATCCCCATTTACTTCCATCTAAACAGGAACAATAGTCCCAAATCTATCATAAACCTATAGCTTTTCTTCTCAGGGCAGTAAGAAGCTAAGGTAACAGAATGATCAAGGGAAACATCACAAAGACCAGCTAAGCATTGGTGGAAAAAACTGGACACTAGGGATGGGAAGAGCCTTCCCAGAACCTGGCTCATGCCTGCCCGTGGGACTTCTAGTGCTCATCCCTCACTGAGGAACCAAGCTGAGCCCAGATGAAGGCTCAGGGGTCCACCAACACCACTGGAATGCAGTGTGCCCAGGCACAGCCATATGCACATGCACAGGCCCCTCCAGCCCCACAACAAGCCCTCCACCTGCCCACCTGCCCAAGTCCAGTCCATCTAGGCACTGTTTGGGGCCACTGTCTGTCTGTCCGTGCATGCGCCTGCCAGGGCTTCACCATCCCCACTCGTCTGCTTGCAGAAAGCTCTTCTCCAGCACTGCAAGAGACAATCCACAGGTGTGGATGGAGTGTAACTGCAGCAGGTGGTTTAGGAGGAAGCAGGCAATGGGGGGCAGAGTGGCACTGGCAAGCACATGCAGAAATAGACACACAACCTGCCTGCCGTGTCAGGGTGCTGTGCTTGTGCATGTGCTAACTGATGCCATGACACCCCTGCTTGCCTTCTTGCAGAAGTCCCTCCTCCCTTCAGCATGGCAAGGCGCTTTCTGCACCAACTTTCTGCTTCCACATCATGCATGTGGAAGGACGTCGTTTGCACAGTGGGTGTGTGGGAAGCCCTTATAGGCAATGGGGTCGATTCCTGGCAAGCGCTCCATGGACGGTGTCATGCTTGCCATGAACTCAGGCTCAAGGTTGCCGCACCCCAAAAACAGGGATTCCAATGGATTTCTGACCTCCGGCAGATTCCTCACGCATCCCTGCTGGATGCTACCATTACAGAAAAACTTGCCAATCAACGTAAAAGTTTTGAATGAACTCACAAATGTCTTAGATTTTTCTATTTACTTGGACATCATTTATATGTTAAGCAGTGTCTAAAGGAAGATCGATGGATAAACCCCTTAAAGCTCAACATACATTTATTGATCCAAGCAAATGGAGATGGTGAAAGGAAGAATAACGACTGAAGAGGATAATGTGAACAGTGAAGGAAGGAGATTTGTATTGCAATTATTTTGAGATATTTTTAATAAGATTAATATTGTAAATGAAAAATGTAATATCTTTATTATAATGTACTATACTATGTTGCATTGCAACATGTGCAGTATATTTTATCCTATTATTTGTACATATCTATTTATTTATTCTGAGTAGGAATATAAAAATTGGGGATGAAAAGGAATTCGTGCCAATCTTTGAAAGGACATATTCCTTGCTTGCTTGTGATAGTTATGCTTATATTTATGGATTTTTAAATTATTATTTAAAGTACAAGGCAGTGAGAGGTAGAATTTGATAGAGATTGGACAAAATGGGCTCATTTAGAGATTTAATTTGGGTAGCACAGGTTAATAGGGTATTTTAAACATCAGGGTAGTCCCTATATGCTCATGTTTGTATACTAAAGTAATAGATTTCTAGCTGAAACCTTTGACACTAGAGCAATTAAAATGTTGAATTTTATTTTCCATGTAGTGGCACTAATTACACCCAAATGATGTATAATTTCAAGACAAGTTGCTATGCTGTAATTTGGATGTACTGTTATCAAATGAGGTTCCCTGGAAACATTAACATTGTTGTTTTCAGAAACGATATATTTGATTATTTGGGTTTTTATTCGGTTACATTGCAGATTAACATACAAATCAGTTGTACACTTATTATAACTGTTAGAGAATTATTATGATTAGACTCATGTGGGTTGAAGCATGAATACAGATTACAGCTTTGTTCCTGTTTCTGGTTGCTACGTGGAGCCACCCTCTCTTATCAATGACCCTGTATTTCTGCTTTACTTATTATTTATTTATACCATCCATCTGCTGAAGCTCTTTGGGCAGGACACAAAACAAAACGTAAAATTCTAAAATGCAACGCTTGGAGGAGGAATACAGTGGTTGCTGGAGAACTCCCCAGTGGATTCAAGTGAATTCACATTTCTCAAAGTCCAGCTTGCGGATCCTAAAGTGGACTGGCCTTTCTTGGCTGGGCAGTCTGGGGGCCGGTGGGACTTTAAAAATTGCATTTGTGCACAAATGTAGATTCCAAACACAAACCACCCTCCCTGCACAGATTAAGAGGAATTGTGCATGTTGTAGGGATTTGCACTTTTGGACTGTTTTTCAGGAGCACCAATGTGAACTTGCTCACAAATGCATTTTTGAAATTTTGGACCCCACAAATCATGAACAGCAAGGGGAAAGTCACCTGAAAATCCTCGAATTGCTGGTGGAGTGGCCCTCTTTCTGTTTGTATCTCTCTCATTATGGTATTAGAGTGGTATGGAGGGTCTACTGGCAAGGGACCCTCTCTCTTGCTGCCCTCTTCTCCTTCTGACCACTCCTTGCCATAACCACTCAGGATTTAAAGAAAAAAGATCCCTGAATAGTCATGAGTGCTGCCTGCCTGTTCACACCCTGTCTGGATTCTAACTCTGTGTGGTCTTTTCCCCAACAACCCAGACCTCGGGGTTAGACATAATGATAAATAGCTCAGGAATGGGGCATCCCTGGATGTTTAGCTCAGTGAGAACAATTAAGCTGCCAGGAACCAGCATGCCTACTTACTCCTCCTTGTTCTTGACTATCCTAGAGTTCAAGATAATCCTGGGTGGACATGATCTGCAAACGACTTTCTCACTACTGCCCTGGCAAGCAGTCCCCTCCTAGCAGTGCTCTGGCGCAGCTCACTGCTGATATGCAGTCCCTGACAGGTTACATATGAAGGAATGCACTCTCAACAGGAAAAAAAATCATCTACCCGTGTCTTGTCGGAATGAGATAGCCTGGCTTCCATGTCTGTATTATTGCAATGCACCGCATGTGGGGTAGGCTTTAAAAAAGGCTTTGGAAGCTGCAGTTGGTCCAAAATTGGGCCAGAAGATGAGGCGTTAAGTGGGATGACTGCGCTGGCAACATTACGCTGGTGCTTTGTCAGCTTCATGGCTCTAGTCTCACTGCGGAATGGCATAATGCCTTGGGCCAGTGGTGCCCTAACTTTTTTGGGCTGCTGCCCCATTTCCTCTTGAGCTACGACTCTAACCACCCACCCCCCTTCCCCAGCCTCTTTCTCTGTCTTAAGTCCATTGTGCTACTGCAAATTGAGAACAACCGATCACCACTCCCCTAGATCTTTCCACCACCCCCTGGGGGGCGGTGCTGCCCTCTTTGGGAATCACTGTCATAGGCCACCAACACGTTTGCTCTCCTCCCAGGAACAGTGTTGGGTGATGGTATGTTGGCTTCCTGGTGGCCTCGCTGCGCCGTTCTCCAAGGTTTCTGTGTGAAATTTCATTGGTGGATTTGGGGATTAGGGGATCTGGCAGGTAATGGCTGCTGGGTGCAGTCATTAGGTGCCATCACTATACCGATGACACTTAGTTCTGTTTCTCCATGACATGTGAATCAGGAAAGGTCATCACAATCCAAATCAGTGCATGAATCTATCGGGCAGCTGGATGAGGTTCAACAAACTGAAGCTAAATTCCAATAAAACAGGGACACTGTGGTTGAGAGGTTTCTAGGTCTGGGAATTAGGGGAATTACCACCTCAATATGGCTCCTGGAAAGAAAAAGTCCATAGTCTGGAGGTGCTCCTGAATCCACCATTGTCATTGAAGGCCAAATTATCTTTATGCTTATGAGTGTGTTTCAGCTCCAATGTTAACTGTACCCATTCCTAAACAGGAATAGTTTGGTCACTGTGATACATACATCGGTAAACTTGGGACTGAATTAATGCAAAGTGCTCCATCTGGGGTTGCTGTTAAAGTTGGTTCAGAAGCTGCAGCTTGTGTAGAAAGTTGCAGTGAGGTTATTAGTTATGGTGGCTGCCAATCTGCTATTAAATCAATATTAAGATGTTGGTGCTAGTATATAAATCCCTATGAAACTCAGGGCCAGGGGACCTCAAATAACATTACCTCCTGTTATGACCTCCTGGGCCATTATAGACTTGAGGGAGCAGCCTGTTGTTCATGCTACAGTCTACAGATTTCCACATGGAGACTGCTCTTCTTTGCAGTGGCACTTGCCCTGTTGAATAGTTTCCCCTCTGGGGTATCTCAGGCCTCAAAGCCAGAGTGTATTTTGCAGACATTCATCAAAAAACATGTTTGCTTTGAGTTTCTCACAGTTACCATTGCACCAGCCTCAAGATGTGTGTGCCTGTACTTTTTGTGCGGCTGTTATTGTTCTTTTGAAAATGCAGTATATAAATATTATTAATAAACAGTGGAAAATAAATACCTCGGGACCAGGTTAGCTGAAAAACCAAGCTATGTTACCTACCTACCTAAGAGGATCTTCTTCCAAGGATCCCTTGTAAAGTATGGAAAGACCTGACTTGATAGTAGCAAAGTTGTAAGTCTTCTCAGAAAAGTTTGCATGGTGCCATATTTATGTACACCCACTTTTTTTGTTTTTCTTTTGGTGCCAGGAAAAGACCTTTTTTTATTTCCCACGGGCCTTTTAAATAACTTACAGGCTGGGTCTCTTAGCAATGTGCACTTTAATTACATTTTAGTTTTTAATTTAATTGTTTTATGGTGTATTTTTAATGGTGTATTTGTTTTATGAGCCACCTAGAGAACTTCGGTTAATAAATATCAAGTATGTAAGTGTTAATAATACCAAAATATATTCAGGCTTTCTCATTTTCTTCTTTGTGACTTCAGATAGACATTGATTGCATAGAACCATTTGCCTCGCCTTAATTATTTTCTATCTTTAGTATTTTATTAAATTCAGGCTGCCTCACTGTGCCCTAGCATAAGCAGCCTTTTTTTTTTAAACAGTGAGAGGCACTTTCTTGTCTGTTTCTTGCATTCTGTTAAATATTTCTTATTCCTTCAGACTATACCACAAGGACCATTTGACTGTCCCCTCTGGCTTCGGAATCTTGCTTCCAGCATGAACAGACAGGTAATAACCATTCAGCAGGGCCATTACCTCTTCTAAAGACTATTATCAAAATGGTCATTATACATAATGGAGATTATTATAGGCAGTTTGAGAGATTTTTTAGATACATCTCCACAGAAATAGGTGGCCCTTTTTAGCCTTAGACATTGGTAGAAATAATACTGGGGCACAAAATACTTGGCAAATGTTCCCTTTTATCCAAACTTTCTTAACATTGAATGCACTCACACTACTGGTCTTTGGCATGAAATTATATTTATTCTGCTTGTACATTTATCATTCCTTTAAAACATATTTCAGAAATCAGTGTTAATCATTCCATGGAAAATATAGAGCTAAAGCTTTGCCTTTGACATTTTGTTTCCCTTCACTTTGTTCAATTATATGTGTTTGTTATAGGAAGTTGTGGTATTTATTTTTTATAATAAGAAGCATTTTGGCATTTTCAAGAATTCTCATCTTGTCCCTAGAACATTTCAACCTTCTGATTAAATTCTTACAAAATTTGCAATTACATTTCACATCAAATAACAAGCTTTTAGTTTTTACTTCCCCGACTTTTTGCCACCTGTCTCTACCTTTCTCCTCATCTCTCCTTAGCATCCGAGTTCACTTTCCTTATACCTTTCAACAACCACACGCCCTTCCTCCAACCATTTCTAACTTAGCCTTGCCTCAAGATGTGTCCTGTCAGGATCAACCGTCTCTTTTCTATTAATGAGACAGCTGCACTCCTCTTTCAAGTTTTTCTTTGGCCTACTTTGTTTCTGCTCGAGCCACATTATAGCTACCACTTCATTGCCATCTGATACTTTCCATTCATGGTTATTACTCAGCTGCGGCTCTTGCTTTTGTCCCTCCATTGCTAGGTAATGGCATCCTTTCAATGAACACTTTCTAGGCTGGAAGTGTGACTTCTGTACCCCAGCACAGGCCTCCCCTTGAAGGGCTGTCAGTAGACTGTCCTCTGTTCCGGAAGTGTTCTTTCTTTGAGGGGCTGTTCAGTCCAGGACTGGGTTAAAGAGAAAGAAGACCAGGGCCTCAAAGGACCCCCCCAACAGCACCTGGACAGCAGACTGAGCAAGGCACACAGGTCACCTGGTCACGGTCTTCCGCACTTCATTCATGGGGAACTGCACTTCATTTCTATCTTAAGGGCATTTTCCTTTCTCAATTAGCATATGCAGATTTTATGCCAATAGGAAGCCTATTTTATCCTCTATTTTAGATGATGCGTGTCTCTCGTTGGTGATTCACGGGCAGTTTCCCTTCTGAGTGATGTGCGGCAAACCGCAGGCACTAAAAACATGCTTAGGGATTGAAGTCCAGTTCCTTCAGGTGGCATCTCTGCTTTTTGTGAATAAAGTGCATTCAGGCTTATTCCTTTGAGCATCACAGAGTTCTTAAAGGGGCTCTTTTGAGTGCTGTTTTCCTTATTCCACGTCAGTCCTCCAAGCAGCCTTCCTAGCATATGGAACAGTAGCTCCTGTATAGCACCTTTCTTCTACACATCCTATTTTGGGCAAATTCTATAGTCCTGCAGGCCTGATAGCTGCAGCCAGGCCTAGTCTGCTCCTCCCTTGGCTGCTACAGGCAGGAGTCATAGCCTGTGCAGCTGGTCTCAGTCCCACTGCCCTTTGACCTCCTCTAGAAGGCAAGGGGCCTGCTGGAAGGGGCTCACCGAGGACAGGGTGGCACTTGGTCCAGGACCCCTTCAAACCTGCAGCAAGCACTGCTGATTTCCTCCCCTGTCACGTGGCCCATGTGCTCTCTTTCCCAGAGAACACAGGAGAGAGATACAAAGGCATCAGTTCTTTCAAAAGTGGCCCTGGAGAGCTGCTGGCCTGGTCCAGTCTTTGATATCCGGTCTTTGATATTGGGGTGGAAAGTTTAGCTACTGATGTTTATTCCTTGACAAGTGCTCCTTCAACCATTCAGGTCTGCAAATTGTTCCTGAAAGTGATGTTCAACAGAAACATCATATAAAGCCACCTGGGACTCAGGCTTTTCACAGCTTCTGATAGCTGGGTGGGGTGAAAGCTCAGTTCTTTTCCCAACTGTATTGTATTTTTTTCTCTTACCCTTTCCACACTTTACTCCATCTACTCTTCTATAGGTCCCTCAAGCAGAAAGTCATATTACCTTCTCTGGTGGCTAGATGAATTTTTCATATGCTACTAGAGGTTCCTTGCTCTTTAAAGATCACAGAGGACAAAACAAATGCATTCAGTGTTTTTGCCTGGATTTTTTATTTGGCCCATGGTGCAATTTGGAACAGAAAGGTGGCATAGCATCCCCTTTATTTTGTTTTGTTTTTTTAATATGGCTCCTTACTGACCAAAGAACTCTTAAAATGGCTATGCATAAAGCAACTGAGATTTGCATTCTTCAGTTCATAGCTTTGCCTTGCTTTCCAATGTGAACTACTTCACAAACAATAATGTAGTTTCCACCTAAGGGAATGGGATTTAATTTAGTGCTCAGTACAATCAAACTTTCTAGATTGGACGGCTGGGATAGATAAGACACGATGAATGGGATGCATGAACTTCCAAATATTGTTGGAGCCTAACTCCCAGACTGCATGACCAATGGTAGGAGATGATGGGAGTTGTAGTCCAGTGACACCTGGAGGGATGCAAGTTACCTTTCCCTCTTCTACAGCCTCTAACCTTGTTCAGACATGGTGTCACCAGATTCAGAAGTGACACTCAGGAGTGGGGTTTGTTTTCTTTCTTTATAACACCCTTTGCTTCTGAAAGAATGAAAAAGAGAACACAGGAAGCTGCTACCTATTTGTGAAGTAAATGTTCAACTTTTTTTTTTAATACAGTAGCGAGTGTAATTTTTGTCACATGCATCTGTTGCTATCACCTCTCACTTTGTGCTGAAGTGTTCACCAGAGCATTTACAGAAGTGATTCTTCCTCCCACCCCTGACATCTGCCACCGAGAATCCTACATTATTCATCAGCGTGCTAATGGCAGGTGATGAGATCTTTTCACGCTACATCCCTCTCAGTAGGTGTTTATTACTCTGTTCACCAGCAGCCCTGCTATTATTGTGGGGCCAGGAGAACTCTGCATACTCGCTTGACAGGTAATGGGAAATGCGCACTGCTCACTTGGCTCACAAGTGCAGATGAAGGTTATTATGAGGGCAGCTGCAATATTGTGGGTCCTAAGATGGCGGTCACTTTAAACGAACAGCTGAATTTTGGAAATCCATACAAATCATGTCACCGGCATGACAATCCATCTTCCTTACCTTCTATCATTTAGCCAGTCCTCTTGCTGCAATAATTTCCCTTTGCTTTACCCGTGGTCTCCCTGAATAAAGTGGGTGTAGGCTGGGGGTGGACAAAGCAAAGAAAAAGGAGATGAGTTTGGCTTAGTATTTGAAAACGATGCTGGCTACGGCTGTATCTCCGTCTACCAAGCAGGGCCCTGATTGTGTGTAAGTGGCATGTGCATGCGTGTCTGACCGAGATGGGGAAAGTCTAGCAACCCACAAGAAATGATGCTGTGTATTTTTCTTTAGAAGCAGCTCAGCACATGAGAAACTGCTTCTAATGGAGTCTTGTTACAGAAGTTACAGAAGGAAAGTGTACCATGTGGTGGGAGCCATTTTTAAACTGGAATCCCCCCCGCTTTACCATAATGAGTATCCATTCCCTCGAATGCTTCCCTGAAGGTGCCATTTCTCCCAGGTTTTCTAACTGGCAGGCACTCTGAGCTGAATGGCCAAAGTAACAGAAGGCAACTGCTATCCTTTCTCTTTGTGCTCAATGGGCATTTGAAGCAGCCGGTGGCAATAAAAGGGATTCCCTTGGCAAGACGGATAGATAGATTTGCTTTGCTATTAATTATCCTGAGCTCTTCTCTCCTTTACTAGAAATAGCCAATTTTTTCCCCTTCAGAACAGCATGTTTATTGTACATTAGTGAGCAGACCTGGCTTTGCATGAGCTAGAACAACCTTTGCTCTGAGAGAAGCCATTGTGCCCACTCTATATGCTATGGGCACCTTTAGGTACAGCCCGTGCAATGATGCACTCCATAAGCTCCTTTAGCAGAGGAACAGACGTGCTTTGCTCTCCTGTCCCACAGCAGATTGCAGGAGTATAATCCTTGGTCTATTAAATCCCCCTTGCTTCACACTGCATGAACTGCTCCAATATGTGCCAGTTAGGACAGTCTGCCTCTGACAACTGTAGGTGTTTTTGCCATTTTAAATAGTCTAACATTAACATCAGATAATGCATTTGAGGAATGAAATAAATTTGAGATGCACCTGCCCCTTACTATGCATGCTGAGTGGTCTAGGTTTGGCAGCCTATGTGGTATCATCTGTTTCCTGACCAGAGTGGGTGGATTTTCCCTTGGACCAGAAACTGGACTTCACTGAGTGTAGGCTCTTCCACTTAGGGAAGCCCTGCACGCATCAAAGACAACCTGTCCCAGATTCATGCATCCTTTGGGAAAAGGAGGTAGGCTGGAGGGATTTCCTCTCTCTCTCCCTTTATGTTGAAGCAGTCATCATGCAAGTGTAAGAACAGAAAGAGACCTGTTGGAACGGGTCAAAGGCTAGTCAGCCACTCATTCTGTTCTAACAATGGTAAACCAGCTAGTCCGTCACTGCCAGCTCAGCCCCTATTAGCATATTTGTATAGTTAGGATACAGTCCCAGGACACAAATATCTATCCCACTGTTACAGAGTGAGTTTTAACAGGATCACTGACAGAATGGCTTCCCATTGGTCATTGCTGTCGCTGTAATCCTTGCCTCTAGCTGACGTGGCACTGGATGGAATACATCCATGGCGCTGGCTGTTTAATGGCTGCCTGGTTGCTTGTGGAGAGGCAAGAGAAAGAGGAGAGGGATGCATAATGGGAGCAGCTGAAGCAGGCAGCAAGTACCATTAGATTCTTCTCTTAGAAGTGATGGATGAAGGGTGTCAACAGAGATATTTTCTATTGTGCATTAGTTAGAATAGGCTTGGTGGGGGAGGGGAATGGCAGGTTTGGGTGCACATTTTATTTTGTTTTTTAAGCTCCTGCTTGGATTTGACTCAAAGGCACAATCCACCAGATCATTTGTCCCAAAAATACCCTATTGAAATGAACTGGGTGTTTTTGGGATTATGTGCATGCATGTGTGCACACGCATGTTGGGGAAGCACAGTGCAATTTCCCACTCAGTGCAATTTCCCAAAAAATCCAGTTTTTGTCATGACTCTATTACCAACACAATGTTAACGAAGTCCTCATCAATGTCAACAACTCATCAACAGGACGTTTAATAAAAGCAGAGTTTTCAAAACCAAAAACATCTTCATGGAATGACATTAAAATATTGAGAGGTCAAAGAAAAGCAATTCATTTAAATCTTATTGAAGAAATGAACAACATAATTTTTGCTGGTGCAACCTTTTTTTAATATAGTATTTAAATTAGCATGTCAGGGACAAGCCAGATAAACATTCTGCAGCCTTTAAAGACATTTATGTAGGCATATTTAAATGTAGACACTCCTAATTAGATGTAAGAAATGATAAAAAGGTAGGGGGAGGCAAATGATGACTTGCTGACATTAATGAAAGTTGGATGATCAAAGAGGAGAAATGTCTCATTTAGCATCTAATAATGGCAAGTATCCACACAGGGGTAACTTTACTTCTTCTTACAGCACTTGATACATCTTGAAATAAGACAAAATGTTGCATTTAAGTTG
Organism: Varanus komodoensis; assembly: GCF_004798865.1. Lineage (NCBI taxonomy): Eukaryota > Metazoa > Chordata > Lepidosauria > Squamata > Varanidae > Varanus > Varanus komodoensis. Next base: position 46,138,277 of record NW_025336087.1, on the reverse strand, counting down.
CTGAAGATACTGAACTATTCCAAGATACTGAGGAAAGTATGACAAGAATGTCTTTGAAATGCTATTATTATAATGAAAATATTATGGAAAAGATTGGAAAAAACCTCTGAAGTGTGCAGTAAGTCTAAATCTCTTATGAGTGCATGTGGAGAATAAGGCTTTAATCCTTGTAGAATTACTATTCATACCAAAAACAGACCTGGCCCATATTGTGGAATTTTTAAACCCATCCATAATGATGTAAATCCATGGAAAATGATAGGCTCTCACAGAGTGGGATCACGTGCCGTGAGCCTGCCTTGCAGGTACGTCCCATGACAATAGATCACATCCTTTTCAGTAAATCTGGAAAAGCAGAGTTACAGCCACTCAGAGCTGTACAAATTCTAACTGAAAATCAGTCTCTGCCCAGTCCAGTCACTGTAACATCACTGTTAAGCGATGCTAGACTCAGCTGAAGTACTCAATAACCTAACCATAATTTGGAACAGTATTTGGAGTCTGAAGTTGGAGCAAATAGCAAAAGAAAATAAGCTGCAGTCCTCCTTAGATGCATCTTCCAAGGTATTAGGCAAAGTTTTAGGGCTCCTTCTAAAGGAGGCTTTTCAGACTCAACCAGTGCATTTTACATCTATCTGAAATGCTGGTTTGATGTTCCTGTGCTTTAATTTCCGTAGTCATATTTATGCGTTTAGTCATATTTAGAATAGATCAATTGAGGACAATAGGACTAAATATAGTCATGACTAAGTATGACTAAGTCTGGATCAAGCCAGTATTCTCATAATACTGGGCTAGGCTATACACATGTCTCCATTCCTGGAGGAATAATTATTACCTTGCAGCATCTCTTTGTTGGCATCAGCAGGCCCAGAATTGCTACCCCCCACCCCAAAAAACTATTCGTATGTCCATGAAGTGTAGGGAATACTCATAGGATGTGCAGTCCAATCCTATGTGAGTTTACTCAGTTCCTTTGTGTTCATTAGCTCTTAAACCTGAATAAGTGTGCATAGGGTTGCTGCCTTAATTTAACAATGATCTTGAACTTTGGAAAGGAGACCTTGTCTTCCTTGGCGCTGAAGGCCAAAATAAACATTATTTTAAGTGCACGTCTTGCTCCTAAGTCACTTTCTGTCATTTTCTCTTTAGAGTAGGGACAGTAATCCCAGTCCTGATCTAGAACAGGCCTCCTCTGCCTACTCTAGAATAGAAATGGAAGAAGGAGGCAATGACATGTCTGTTGGACACACATTTAAATGCTCTTAGTTTTGGTCCTCAGTTATTCAGTGCCGGGAACTCGAATCAAGTTAACTTGTTCCCAAGTCCCACTCAAGTCGTATCAGTGATGCAACTTGGACTTGACTTTGGAGACCAAGCGAGTGACTCCGCTAGACTCAAGATTTCTGCATTTTTAATGACCAAATCACAGTCTACATTTTTTTTTTACAACAGAGAGCTAACTGTACAGCAGGCAATCCAGGCACGAAAATGGCAGAGGTGGTGGTAGGGAGAGAATTCCAAGGAGGCTGGTGTGCAGGGAGGGGATTGTAACTGGGGAAAGCAAGGTTTAAGCTCTTTCTGGCACAAGGGAAGTGGAGGGAGGGAGGGACCAGGGGTGGGGGAGGGGTTGGGGGAAGGGTTCAGCTCTCCTTTGCTTTGGTCTCCTTACCCTGTTAAGCCATTGCAAGTGCAGACAGAAACATTAGGGGGTGGATTACAACTCCCCCATCTCCCACCTCCCTTTTTCTGCTCTTGAGACTTCAGCAAAGACTTGAGACTCGATTCAAAAATTTCTTGCAATGACTTGAGACTCAACTTGGACTTGAAAGTAAAGATTGAGACTTGACTCAAGACTTGGAGTAAAAGACCTGAACATATCACTGCATTTATTTGACCCCAAAAGGCATCAGAGAGCATCTAAGTTAATCGCAGCTGGAAGACCCTTGAATAATCAACCCTTATGAATAAGCCTCGCCTAATCAAGACCCATATCAGAACATAACAGCATGCTATTATTACCTTCTACAGTTAGGTACATAGATGATGGCAATCTATTAGCAAATTAGACTGGGCTTTATGTATTTATATTATTTTAATACAAACTTTCTGTAAGTCACCAAGGCAGTATACAAGAAATCAAAAAAGGTAACATCAGCCACAGCAGAAGAACACAAAATATGAACAATTAAACATTATTTAAAAGAGGAACATAGTTAAAACTGTTTAAAAGGCCAAATTAAAAAGATGTGTTTGGACATATTTTTAAAAACAGGAATAGTGAAGACTAATCATAATTCTGAGCAATGTGAATATAAAAATAAAAATATTTTATTTAAATAAATATATAAACTATTCTATATATTAAAAGGCACAATATAAAAAAACCTTTAAAGCAACAATCCTATACAAGTTTAGATGGAAGAAAAGGCCTATGGCTCTCAGCTGGTTTGATTATACTGGGAACTGTAGGCAATTTTCTGAACTTACACAGGATTGTTCCTTAATGTGTGTCCTTCAGGTAGGTTTCTATACATGGTTCTCACCTGAAGATTGTGATGACTAGATTAAATAATGCTGGCTTCTGGACCTGACTTGACAGACAGAACTGAAAGCATGGCAATACAGAGCCTGCAAGGCCCAACTGGACCACTCTGCCAGAAGGTTACCATGGCTGGTGGTATCAAAAGCTGCTGAGAATTCTACAAGAACTAGTAAGACAGCTTACACATATATCTATCCAGTTTTCTGCAAGGAGAGCAAAGTAATTGAAATATATTCAGGTGGCTTTGGATTAGAAGTGCAAAAAACAAAGTGAGACAAAAAATAAGTGATAGAACTCATGAAAGCACTTGTTTATTTTCTCACATTTGTTTTTGCATTTGTTGTGCTTTAGTCCAGATTACAATTATCACCCAAATGTATCTAGAACTGCAAGTCCATGGCCTCTTGAACATGTTATAGACTTGCTTTAAAACATCAAGCAGCCTAATCCTAAAGTTTTCTTCATAAGGCTCATTGAAAACACACATATAATGTGTGTTTTTAACACGCACAGTTAAAAACAACAAACACCCATCTGTGAAAATAGTGTATAAAGGTAAACATCCCTTTTCATTGACAGAAAAAAAACTGGTGGCCACATGATAAATTTGTTTACATATATTGATTACCCTAAGTAAAAGCAATGTGGATGTTATTTTGAAATATTTATAGATTTATATAAAGCGGAGAGAGGTAGTGCGGCATCATTGCAAAAAAGAGAATAAAAATAAAAGTTCAATTAATGGCCCCGTGTGAGAGGCCTTAGATTAACTGCCTGAACATGCTTAGCATAGGAAATACCCAGATAAATAACATTATGCTAGTGTAATTGTAACATGTTAGTGCAATTGTAGCACAGCACGCCAGCCCATTAACTGTGGCTGAGGCAACTTCAATCTAAGAGTCAAGCCACATGAGCTGAAGAAGCATGTACTGCAGCGCTTTTACATTTGCAGGGCACAGAAAACCATCTGATAAAAGGGGGGCATCAAATGATCCATCCGCTGCTCACAAAGGGGTCCAGCAGGTAGGAAGCAGCTGCAGCCAGACGGAGGGTTCGCCCGGCCGTTCCTGATACCTAGCACAGTGCGACAGAGAAGAAATGGGTGTCCGAGGGGCTACATATACATTAATTGCCCCCCGTGGGGCAATTATCAATAGAAGAAAAGGCTCCCACTGGCAGCAACAGGAGGTCTTTTTTTCTTCTTTTCAGAGGGATTTTAGTTGGCGTGATGAGAGCGGAGGGGGTTTCCTTCTCCACGTGCAAAAGGCTCAATGGAATTTGCTTCTTAGGATTTAAAATAGAAACCCGTAATGTGGCTTCAAGCAGACAAGAGGCATAATATCTAGCTTGGTTCTGAGGCAGCTTGGCATAACCAAATGGCATCTTCATGGCTGGGGGTCTCCTGTGCGAGTGCAGAGTGCAGGCATCTGTGAGCCTCTCAAGTGCTTTTCACCAGCCACCAGCATCTTCCAGCACCCGGCTACTGCTGTGCGCAACCCCCGCTTCCCGCCAGGGATTGTTACTCAGCGGCAACAGCCTCTGTGCACACGTTGCACCTTCTCATGTACTGCTGCTGGATAATATAAGCCCACCATTTCATCAGAGGGTAGAAAAGTGAAAGTAAAGACAGTGACCTGTGTTTTGGTTTGGTTTCCCCCAGAGGGATGAGTTTGCAGCGGTTTCTGACGCACAGTGGCAGTGCCTTACACGCCTTTTCTTCCTTCCATTCAGAGGGCAGAGAGACACTTGCTTCAAGAGCAGCAGCTAGACGAGTCCCCAGGAGATGACAGTCAGTGCCAGTTCCACTTAGTGGAAAGAAGACTAAGCATTTGTTGAGTGTTTACAGTAGAAAAAGCGGATTGTTTTCTCAAAAACTGCCAGGTGCTTAATACCTGATATGTCCCTTCACAGAAGTTACCAATAGTCTTATCTTGATCTGACCTTTTCCTTCTCTTGAGAGAAATCCTTTGGCCTGCAAACAAGGAGTCTATCGTTTTCCACTCAGCCTGTCACGGTTAGCACCAAAAATAGCATTTCTCCAAACACAACGAATTGTCAGCCTCAAAATCATGTAAGCTTCATCATCCAAACGCACCTTGCAAGCTGTGCTGTGTGCTGAATGTGGATACTCAATGGAGCTGCAATAAACTGGGGAATGTTGGCTGCCTGGGGACCTAGCCTCCCCCTCTGGGATGTCCTGAAGGCCATGCCCCTTTCCTGGCCTATCTTTTCCCCTCTGATGGCCAATCATTTGGCTGTTTTCTGGCTTTGTGATCTCCTGCCCTCACCATTCCAGAAAGGTGAAATATCTCTGTTTGTATATTCATTTAATATGCTATCTTTCTACCAAAGAATAGTACTCAAGATGACTAACAATAAAACCTGAACTGAAACATAGCTTAATGTCAAATTAACTAAAAACAGAAATAAAACACAATTGTCAAAAAGTTACATGGCACTGGCCAATTAAAGATCAGCTTATTTGCCAGAGGCCTTCCTTAATAAAAATCTATTTTCCTGCTGGTGGAAGGACAACAGAGAGGAAGCTGACCTTGCTTTTCTTAGCAGTCACCAAGAAGGCCCCTTTCTGCATCCACACAATCACATTTTCAGTGGTACTACAAGAAAGAGAACAGCCTTCAATGGAGAGCGTAATACTGGTCAAGCGTGTATGGGAGAAAGTAGTCTTTCTGGCACAAGACCTTCTGCCATCTGGGACAGAAGGACCCAATGTTGCCCTCTCTTCTTCCTCCCTCTAAATCAGGGGTGTCCTAACTTTTTGCAAGGAGGGCCAGATTTGGTGAGGTGAAAATGTGTGGGGGCCAACCATTCAGCCTGACATTCTTTGAACCATTAACATTAAATGCAAATGAACTATTTTATGAAAGACTAAACAAATAACTTAACTGCACTAATGTGAAGGGTGATACTGAGATCTCGACTGCATTATATAGGCCAGGTCTGGCTCAAAAACAGTGGTTTTGATGTGCAAGATGTCACACAGGTGAAAATCACTTAGTCTCGTCCTCATGCGGTTCTTGTTAATGTTCATAACTGAGAATGTCTTCTCGCACAAGTATGTCGAACCAAACAAGCTCAGCATTTTCTTAGCAAATGTTCAAATCTCTTGGAACTTGTCTTTATCCAGCTGGCGGTAAAAGTTGACAAGAGGGAGCTGTTGGTGCCGACTTTGACACTCGGCGTCACACTGCAGCTCAATGAGCTCCAGCTGCAGGTGGTCTGGAGCATCATCAGGGTCCACAGAGAAAGGAGATGAAAAAGCGTGATCTCCTTTTCAATAGCTGCAAAATCCCGAAAGTGCTGTTGAAACTCCTCAGCCAGAGATGAGATGTCTGCTTCATACCTCCTTATTTGCGCACTCATATTGTTCTGTGGAAAACTGGTCATTATTTCCTGCAGCAATGGGAAATGTGTGGTATTGGGCTGCGTTTGTGACAGATTCCTTTGGAAAAGTAGCAGCTTGGTCCCAAAGGCTTTGATATGTGAATACAGTTGGCTTACCACTGCATTTTGCCCCTGAAGGCTTGTGTTCAGCACGTTCAGATGTCATGTTATGTCAACTAAAAATCCAAAATCAGCCAGCCAAACAGGATCAGATAGCTCTGGCATCAGTTGTCCCTTTTTTGCCAAGAATTGTCCGATTTCCTCCCTCAGAGAGTAGAAGCACTGCAGTACAGACCCCCAACTGAGCCATCTTACCTCGTTGTGATACACAACATCTCCGTATTCAGCCTGGATGTCGAATAGAAACTGTTGAAACTGGCGGTGGCACAGGGCTTTGGAGTGAATATAATTAATAGCCTTCATCACAGGTTTCATAACATGATCATGTTTCAGATGTTTGGCACAGAGAACTTGTTGGAGAATAATACAGTGGAGTTTTATAGCTTTGCCTCCTTCTTCACTGACTTTGTTACAGACTAGGGTTGATAATCCACTTCCCTCGCCAGCCATGGCAGGTGTGCCATCCGTAATAATCCCAGTGACTTTATTCCACGGTAGTTTCATGTCATCTACGGCAGAACAAACAGAAACAAATAAATCTGTTCCTCTTGTTTGGTCCTTAAGGCTCTGGAGGTCAAGTAGCTCTTCACTCACGTTCATGTCATTGTCCACTCCTCTCAAAAAAATCAATAACTGAGCAGTGTCAGATGCATCCGTGCTTTCGTCGCAGGCTAACGAAAAAAAGTCAGACTCCACTCCTTTTGCCTCTGTCTCTTAATATCAGATGAAACATCTTCAGTTCTCTGTACCACAGTGTTACGAGCCAGGCAAACATTGGCAAACTCTTGCTTCTTCTCAGGACAAATTTTCTCCACTATTTTCATCACGCAGTTTTTAATAAATTCACCCCCAGTAAAAGGTTTGCAGTGCTTGGCAATCAGCGTTGCCACCTCGTAGCTCGCCTTTGTGGCATTTTCATTTGACTCACGGGCTCTTGTGAAAAAGCGCTGCTGTGCTGTTAAAGCAGCTTCCAGTTCCTTCAATTTTTTGACACGTTCATTCCCAGTTAGCTTGTTGTAGTTAGCATGTTTCGTCTGGTAGTGCCTCTTGATATTGAATTCCTTGAAAACAGCCGCAGTCTCTTGGCAAATTAGGCAGACACAGTTGTTTCGTATTTCAGTGAAAAAATACTCCAATTTCCACTTGTTCTGGAAGGGGCAGCCCTCGCTGTCAACTTTCCTTTTTTTAGTTACAGTTGCCATTTTAGAAATGGGCACACAAGCCTTGTGTCACAAGGGTCACGCAGTGAGAGTGCTGACTCAGGTCTACTGCCATCTTCTGGTGAATATAACCACCAGCCTTGAAGGAGCAGGAGGCAGCAGGGGGCAGCTGCGGGAACCGCTGTGCGTTGAAGGGAAAAACGCGGGCCGGCCGGGATGAGTAACAGGCTGAGCTGCTGGGGAGAAGAGGCTGCAGGCCGCTCGAAATTTGAAAAGGGCTGCAATTGGCCCCCGGGCCAGACTTTGGACATGGCTGCTCTAAATCAAAGTTGGCCAGCCTTGCTCCCCTCACAATGATGCTGATGCTGATGACTGAGGACAATGGCAGTGATGGTAGTGATGGAGAAGCTTCCGAGAACTCTGAAACTGAATTTTGCCCTTGCACTGATTGCAGTTCAATCACACTTAACCTGTTTTTCCTTTAAGGTGCTGTTAGTTCAACATACACACAAGCTTCTCTCCATGCCACAAAGTCTGGGCACTTTATTATGAATCTTTTCTTGTGCTTTTGATATTATTTTATAATGAAGAAAATAATATTTAAGGTTTACCTTTTCTGTTTTCTCTCTTTCCAAAACATTAGAAAAGAATGGACAACTTATTTCAAAGTGATCTCCAGGACTTCACAGATTCATCAAAATCATTCCAACACGGAAGGAACACAGCCTCCTTCTTCCAATAGAACATTGAAATTTTAGTAGCGAGTAGGTCTGTAGATCATATTAAAAACAAAACAAACCACCACACTGGCATTATCATTCAATGTAGGGGAAAATGTACTGTATATGCAATGTACGTGTGAAGGACTTGCATTTTCTATCTGTTCCGTGTACACATATTGGAAGATCATGGCCAATGGCATGATAACATAGGCATTTATTTGGAATTATTATTTCTGACTTTGAAAGCGTCGAAAGCTTCCCTCATACTGTTGATTTCCTGCTCCTCCTGCATTATCTCTACAAGTTGTGTTGTGTATCTCTTTATGCCATCCTCTAGCATATGCATTATCACTAAGATGGACATTGTGGGGGAATTTGAAAATCTTGTATGTTAGTAGGAGATATTTCTTCCATAGACTATAAATTTCCTCATGCAGCATTTGTCAGGCTATCCATATCACCTCTTTCTTATTGTTGCGATATGATCCTCAAACTGAAACAGAAAAATCAAAGTTTCTTCTAATAGAAAGTTTTCTGTTTCTATCCTTTTTTATTTTTCTTCATTATTATGCCTAAACTTTTTCTGTGTGAAGGAGGAGGCTGAAAGTGGCTGTCAAGCCATCCTTTCCCCAAGCAAAAGGTGCTGACAGACAAAAGAACTACAGCATGAAAAATTTAAAACCAAATCTCCCAATATAGAAAAGAGACAAAGCCACCTCCCTTAATAAATACTGGATTTTCATGCATATCTGCACCAGAGCTGTTCCAATGGCAAAATAAATTTCAAAATGTTTTATGGCACACCATGGCTATAAAATAGCTACACTTGTCATTCTGGTTGGCTAAAATCAGAATTATACTAATATTCAACAGGATGACAACAGTATATAATCTTGTCAGGTGGGAGCTCTGAGTTTGCCGGAGAATGTTCCAAGCTAGAGGGAAAAGCTCCAAGGAAAGCATATCCTATTATATCAATAACAATAAACTAGGCTCATTCTGCAGAACCAAGTTATACAGGTCCATATGTGAAGAAAGAAAGGCAAAGAACAAACATGCAGGGGCCACAGTTCAGCATGGAATTATCTATGGGTAAGCTATATTGTTTTGAATAGGGTAAAATTCACTTTACTTAAAGGGCAAAGGAGCATACACAGAGTTTTAAAAGGTGGCATATTAGTACTGCAAGCCAAACTGAAATGTAGTTTGGGCTGGCAAACTATGTTCCGCACGAACATTGTGTGGAATGGCATTGCAAAGGGAACTTATCTGCTTTCCTGGATCAGTTTTTTTAAAACTTCTTTGGGGCTTCTGTTTTAATCATCCCAATACTTCCCATTGGCTGGGACAAAAAATCCCTAACCCAAAGGCAAGATTCAGTTGATTTCTTGGGATAATTTGCAATCCAGGCACTTTTGGTTTTCAGAAAGAAAACTCTATAGGGACACCTGCACCTGATTCCTTGCATTGGAAAACGAAAACTCTGTTATTTTTGGCACTGGCTGAGACCGAAAGCAAAACCAAACAAAACACCCACACCCCAAAACACACACACATAAACAAACAGAAACAACTAAAACATAAATGCAAAATTCAGATGATTTCTTGGGACATTTTATGTTCCAGACACTTTTTGTTTATGGAAAGAAAATTGTAAAAGGTACATGGCTAAAATTTAGGGACATCATAGGCTATTGTACATATGATAATGGCATAGAAGGATTAAGTTGTACATAGACTTCTATATTCAGTAATGTAGGCTTTTGTCCCATCTATGTAGTGCATTGAATTTCAGTGTCATTATCTAGAATGTAGCCCTGTGTAGAATAAAGAAAGGATCGACAATGTTAGGGTTACAGAATATTTCCAGCATGAAAAAAGACTTAGACTAAATTCTGGCTTAAAAAGTAGAATGCATATTTAAAATGAACAGAGAACACAACTGTTTTTTTCCATCCAAATGTAAGAACACATGTGCATGAGATGAAATGGACTATAATTCATGAAATATTATGACAGAATCAATTTGTTGATTGTTAAGGTGCTCCAAAACTCTTGTTTCTGCTGCATGACTACTAAGCAAGAGATGGCACCAAATTAAAATGTTTAGGAAGACTGAGAACACATCTGACCATTTTTACTAAATCTGCCTGTGGAGCCTTTGAATCCAATGCAGTAAGTACAATCCGTGTTGATGGACTGACACTTTCATAACTGATGGCAATATTCAGTCTCAATTCTGCAAAAAAAGTTTGTAGAACTTTTAAAGAAGAAAATAGTTTAATGAGATGGCTAAAACTGGCACTGGCTAACTAAAATAATCTCAGTGTAAACAAGTGTAAAGTAATGCATGTTGGGGGAAAACAATCCAAGTATCTGCTGATGGGATCAGAGCTAGCAGTGGCTGAGCAAGAGAGGGATCTTGGAGTCATAGTGGACAACTCAGCAAAATTGCTGGCTCAGTGCATGGTTGCTGTGAAGAAGGCAAACTCCACGCTAGGCACAATTAAGAAAAAAATAGAAAATGGAGTTGCCAAGGTCTTACTCCCTCTTTACAAAAAATTGGTATGACTGTGCTTATAATATTGTGTATCTCTGGTTTCTGTAGGTGAAAAAGGACATTATTGCATTGGAAAAAGAGCAACCAAAGAGAAGAGCAACCAAAATGATGAAGGGGTCAGAGCAACTCCCCTAGGAAAACTGGTTACAACAACTGGGATAGTTTATCTTAGGAAAAAGGTGAGATTGGGGAGTCGTGATAGAGATGAAGAGAAGTATGTACAATGTGGAGAACATGAAGAGGGAGATTTTTTTCCTCTTTCCCATAATACTAGAACATGGGGTCACTGTATGAAGCTCATTGACGAGAGTTTCAGGACGTATAAAAGAGGAGCTTCTTCACATAGCCCATAGTTTAACTATGGAATTGGCTGCCATAGGAAGTAGTGACAGCAACCTTTTGGAAGTGATGGCTTTAAAAAGGGATTGGACACGTTCATGGAGGAGATGGCTAGTCTTGTTGTGCTGCCTCTGATACTAGAGCCAGTTTACCTCCATTCAGCAGTTACATACTTGAGAGTTTTGGCAGGTGGGAACTCTTGCAACCATCCTGCTTGAGGGATCCCATGGGCAGCTTGTTTGCAACTGTGTGAATCGAATGCTGCACTGGATGGGCCATTGATCTGATCTGGAGTTGCTTTTCTCATGTTATAATGTTCTTATTTATGGACTAATTACAAACTAAGTGTGGCACAGTGTCAAGGGCAAGTGTGGGAGTGCATTGTAGACTGTAATAACCCTTGCTTTAGCATGTGAATCGACACAGTTACTAGAGAGTACCCTCCCCGCCACCGCCCTGTTAAACTTAATGGGATTTGCTTCTAAATAAATCATCACTTGTTCCCTGCTCCCCCAGTTTTCCAAAAAACACAGCAGCATCAGACAGTGACCTCTGTTGCTTCTGAAGCCATAATGGGAGTGTGAATCTGTTAGGTTCCCTCTGCTCAGTTCCTGGACTCTGGGTTGCTTCCCTCCACATGCTGTGGGTAATGCAAGAGGAGTTCCACTGGCATTTGTGAGCATTCGTGGACTTGCTCAGCCCGACTTGCATCCTAAACCAAGGCCAAGCATGAGAAGAAGTCTGACAAACAAGCAAGCTGGATTCCATGCAACTCAACTTCCTACCCGATGCCCGGCAACATGTAGAGAAGTTTTCAAAGCCAGTCAAGAAATTTTGCCCCAGTGACAGAAAAACCTCTTCCCTTCCCTGACAGTGAAAATACAGTAGTTGACAGATTAAATAATAATAGTGTACATACTTTTGGAAAGCAGGTATCTGAGGCTCTGGCACAGGTGAATGTCTTTAATGGAGCTGTGTCCTAAAGACACCCATTTTTGTAAAGGGATATATGGGCTGGAAAGTAAAGAACATTTGATTTCAGGAAAAAAGCAAGGGGCAGAAAGATTCGGGGAGGCAGCAGGTGGGAAGTCCAAGTGGGCAACAGTCCATTACTCCAGGGGGGCTCAAGTGCAGAAGAGATCAGCAGCCCCCGTGCCTTTATTTTGGCAAGTGCCATTTTTCCAGTTACAATTTAAAAAAGCAAAACAACTTTCTGTATAATGGGCTCCACAAAATCATTATGTCACAGAAGATTTTTGAATCCTTAAGGTGTCACATGACATTGCGGTTTTTGAACACAAAAAGGTAAGACCCTCTGTTTATTCACCTTTCTTCAGCCCAATGTGAATCCCTGATGCCAAGCGTGACCAGGCTCCACCAGAATCTGGAAACAAGAGTTGTGCAGAAATCAAGTTCACTCCAGAAAGATATTTGCAGCACTACGGAGCGCCAGATATACTCAAGCAAGTCAGCAAAGGCAGCACATTCTTACATTACCTTTCCACAAATTCAGACACAGCTGTTCATGGAGAGCTTTTTTTGCAAGCAAACCCTCGTCTGGTTTCCCCCCAGGTTAAGGGGTCTGGGCCAGCTTGGAGGATTTGGCAACTGTAGAAACACAGATGAAGCCTTTTATTTGTCAGCAGCCAGCATGTAGGTTTTGCTGCCTACAGTGGCTCAGGGTACAAGGGCAACAGTCCTCTGCATCAGGCAACACTCAGTACAGGACGGCAATGGAGGCAATGGTGCTGTTTGGCAGAGTTTTGGACTCAGGCCTTAATGAAAATAGCGTGTGGACTGAAATGAAAGGTGGCAAATTCCCTTCGCGTTTAAAAGCCTGGTGTCTTGGTGCTCCACACCTAAGTCTGTGAAGAAAACGAATCCTAAACTCTCTCCAGACTGCGCTCCTTCCCTGCCCAACTCGGAATGAATGCTGCGAGAGCAACTACAATGGCTGTGCCATACATACCTAGCGCCCAGACGCCTGGGAAATAGTCCAGTCTGGCTGGGTGCAGTGATGATGATGGTGCTGGCACAAGGCAAACCTCTTCAGGGCAGGCGCCTCATCAGGGTGGGAAAGGTCCTGTTTCTGGACTGCTGCCCCACAAGCTTCTCTCAGGGGTCACACAGAGAAGGGCCTCTAATGACAGTCTCTGGCTCTGGGTGGGTTCCTATGGGAAGAAGCAGTCCTGGAGATGTCAGGCCAAAACCAGCACGTTGAATCTGGTCCAGGAGCAATCAGCAATTAATGAAGGCAAGCAAGGCCTGATCTGACATGTTCATCATGCCTCATCCCAGTCAACAGCCTGGCTGATGAATTCTTCATGAGCTGCAGCTTCCAAATCATCATCAAAGGCAGCACAGTATACAACTGCGTTTGAAATGTTATGGTTTGTTGTATTGCAACTTGGGCAGGAATATTTTGCTTTGCAGAACTGATATGCATTTGATTTTGCATGTGTCCCTCTGTGTCAGGCTACAAACTATCTTTTCACCTTCCTAGTCTAAAGGTATAGCAAAGCAGTTTTAGGCGCTCCCTGGGGAAGAGATCATGGCACCAACCCAGGATACAGCACTGCATTCAATTAAATGGAAAATAGGAGACGGTGTCTTTGCATATAAACCTTGCCTAGTGAGTTAAAAAAGGGTCTTGGAAAAAAAAATCCAGGGGAAGTATTTAAAATGTGCATAGTGCATGAAATTGCCTTGCATTATGGGGAATACATGCCTTGTAGCAATTATGTCACTTATCCTTACACTAATTAAGTGTTGATGTGTGAGTACTAAGTTGCAATGATGTTGTTAACTAATGTACATAAATATTCCCTTTAAACTGTAATTGCACTTTGCCATAAGTTAAAGGGAAGCACTTTCAATTTGGAGGCATGTAGATCAGAACCTTAAGAAATGGATTATGCTTTTCAGGATGTCAACACTATATATATAACACTAGAATGGCTAGAGTCACAATCCTGGGAAGAAAAACATTTCTATTTCCATATTCACAATGGCAGAGTTGATAGGCAGGAGACAACTAATTCCACCCATGGTGGGGGCAAGCGGGGGGGGGGGGGTGAATGCATCAGCCCAGAAGGATGTAATGCGACTTACTTCATGACCCCCTCCCCATCCCAGCAAACATCAGCTGTGCTGCATTTCTGTCAAAAGAACAGAGAAGATCTGTGGAAAATGTGTAGTGTTCCATCCTTTTGCTCAGCTCAAGATTTATGATTGCTCCAAGTTAATGCAATTTTATTTTTCTAATATTAGAATGAGGGTTCCCATTTGCCACATTGGAACATGTGCCGTGATAAAAATGAGAATATAAGGAAGCCTTATTGGCTCTGAGCAGTAGCCCGGTTTATTACAGTCATGCTATCTTCACTGGAGGTCCATTTTTTATGTTTCAAGGAAAAGCATATCTAAGAGCAAAAGGCAAGCTCCTGTTACAATTATCTGCTTTCATCTTCTTCTAGGCAAAAGGCCAGTCCTCAAGTAGGAACTGATGAGTTTTTGCTCTGCAGGATCACTCTACTGTCCAGGATTGCGTGGAAAAACCTCTGCCGATGGATGCAGCCCACAGAATGCTGGAACAGTGCTTCTGCAATCATGCAAAGGCTATTTTAGTGGCCCAGCTGAAAGTGAGGTTTGCCTGTAGACTCCCATACACAAGGAACAATTGTACAGATAAGAAAGCAAGCTGTTTTGAAAAGCTACTTCACATATGTGAACTGCCTAGGGATCCCCCAGTGAGGAACTGAACAGTACCTGAAGTAACAGGGACAAGTATGCTCGAAGCATATTAATTTTGCTTGAGGTCTTTCAGATGTCTGGCCTACAACTTCCATCAAACTTAGACAGCATAGGCAATAGTGAGGGATGATGGAAATTCTAGGTCAAAACATCTGGAAAGCCATGAGTTGCCCATTTTTGATGTCTATGTAGAACTTGGAAGTGCAAAAATGGGCATTTGGAGATATTTGAATCCAGGTTGCAATTCTATGCATGCTTACCTTTAGTGGTAGAGTGATGAATTTTGAAGTACAGCGCTCAGTCCTCACCCTCAAGGAGAGTCCCAAAATCTGGATGGTGGGAGCATTTCAGTTTCACGACAATCTCATAAGGCTGAATAGATTGAGAGAGGATGAGTTGCTCCAGATTATCCTATGAGAGTCAAAGAAGATATGACAGGCTTGGAATTGGACCACCGCCAACTCTCTATACCAGAGTTGGTTCCAGGTTTTGGATAGTGCTTAGGCAAGATGGCCTCAGTGGACTTCCTGTTTGTGGCCATTTCCTTCTCATCACTGCTGCCAATATCCATTAGCTCGTCTCTTCCTCTCAGCCCATTTTCCAGAAGGAGAGGTCAAGATTTCTGGCAATTAATGCTCCTTCTTCTTCTTCTTCCTTCTTCCTTCTTCAGTCTTTGCAGGTGAACAAAACAGACATAAGCAGCATAAGCATAAGAAGGGGGACAGTAAAACAGAAACTCCAGGGACTGGCAGACGGACATCTACTGGGCTTTGTGCTTTGGCAAGTGATCCGTGAAGCTAACACTCGATGCCAGCCTTGCTCTGTGTAATCTGTGTGTGTGTGTGTGTGGGGCGGGGGCACATCAAGTCAATTTAAGGTACAGCATCGCCTTTGAACCCTCCCTGCTGTGCCTCACCTTCCAAAGTGCTATGCTCAAACTATGTTTCTCCTGGCAAGCCTCCAAGAAAGCAAGTGCCCTCACTTTGAGAAAACTTCCCAGGGTGAATGGCACAGGTGAGGAAAAGTTCACCTTTACGCTCCTCCTGCCCACCCATACTCTGCTTTCAATTCTCCTCCTTGTTATCTACAGCTTGTTGTGACCTGTCAGTTCATACCTGCTATTCGTTCTGGTTGAGCCCTTAGCCTTATGGTTAAGCAGGGTGCTGGCTCTGTCATGTCCAGGACAATACTTTGTCCACCAAATCTGTTAGGAAAAAGGCTACACAGTCTGAAATGTAACACTCATGACCATCAGGGTAGGATATAGTCAGGTTTTTGGTATCTTAAGTAAATTGTGATGAAAACACATGCAGTACTGACACAGAGGACATACTGTTCTCAGTTTTAATTAGTTTGTTGAAAGTTCAATGGAGTGTGATGGATGAAGGCATTTCAAATTTCATAATCCTTGTTTGGTTGTTTGCATGCCCAACCATTCTTAAGTGAGATAGGACATCCTGCAAAACAACTAGTTTATGTACTTCCAATAAATGTACTCCTTTAATCTGAAAAGCTGCTCTGTACACAATGGATGAAACTAAAATATTGGAGTCAGATAGAAAATCAAAACAAGTCTCTGTAAATCTCAAATCCACTGGGGATAACACATCCCCAGTGGCTTTTGGGAACATGGTTCAAAGTGTGCTTAACACAGAGAAGTCTGATCTCCAGGGATTTCAGCAGATAGTAATCAATGTTTGGGGAAAGAGATAAGAATAACTCAGGAAAGGTAGACTAATACAGCAATCAGACATGTAATATTAGTCAACATTTGAAGTTCTGTACTACTTCTTCTACCACAGCAAAACCAAAGCAAAAGAATAAAAGTATCATATTAAATCATGTTGTTGGGACAATTTAAATGTCAACAGGTAAGAAAATATAAATGTGAGTCCCCAGTAACAAAGAGATTATAAAGGGAATAATATTCTCGGTAACTAGTATCATAAATTGCTCACTGTTTACAATATTTAAGATTGAAATTTAAATGACAAATGGTTGAATATTGCATTGTTGAAATGTTGAATATTATGACATTGTGCAAATGCTTCAAAAATGTTTCCTTGCTGGTATTTAATTACACAGATTTTCCCTCAGTTACCAGATTTTCGCATTACTGTTTATCAGATGGTTAAATAATTGATAGAGGTTCCAGGTGGTGTTTTTTTTTTAAATAATATCAAAATGCAACTAGAAGGGTATAAAAGGACTTAAAATTGAGCTATCTTGTCAGTGCATGTGACAGTCACATGTGTTCAGGTGATCTGACTTAGTGCTATTGTCCTAAACAAGAATAATACTGCCAACTGGACTCCACTTTCCGCAGGGATCTGCACTATATCCTCTTCTGACAGGAGACCCTGCATGAGACCCATTGTTCCAAAACATACTTTTCACCTTGGCATGTGTATTTTTACCATATGCATAAAAACATATCTCGCTTAATCTCTTTCAACATCCAGACAGCTAAAAACCTCCATTCTTACTTTACTTTCTTCTTTTTCAACTTTGTTTCTCTATTCCTCTCTTTCCTGTTATCATTTAACCACCTTTTCCTTTTCCTCAGAGTAGGTTTGGATAAATTTGCCTATTTCCAGTCTGTGTCA
The DNA here is from genome assembly GCF_004798865.1 of Varanus komodoensis. Lineage (NCBI taxonomy): Eukaryota > Metazoa > Chordata > Lepidosauria > Squamata > Varanidae > Varanus > Varanus komodoensis. Next base: position 46,121,064 of record NW_025336087.1, on the reverse strand, counting down.
TGTTCGCCCATTTTTACCCATAATTTCATTTGTTCCAATTCCATGTAAATTGGTGCATTTATTTTCAATCCTCCCCCTCTCTTTGCATTTAAGTTATGTCTGAATATGTATGTATGTATTCTTTCAAAGTAAGTGCTTTTTCTCCCAAAATATTTAAATGCTTATCTTGGCACATTTAAATGATTTTAAATGACCAAGAATTCTGTCACTGCATTCAGAGGTGTACAAAATCCAGTGGACAGTCTAACAGATGTGGACCAAATAATTTCTCATGGGAAATTGCTAAATTCAAATTCCTCAAATAGAATTCAAATTCCATTCCACTTCAGCTTTACTTCATTTCACCTGACCTTTTCACACTTTCCTCCTAAGGGCCTGATGCCCCACAAAATTGTATCCAGGGGTGGGGCTGCAGCTAAGTCTGGGGGACCATATATTTTGTTCAGGAAGGATTTCTGATGCTAATACCTGTGTTAAGATCAAGGCCAAGCCACTCAGTGGCACGGTGAAACTTGACTACAGTATATAGAGTTTGGAGTATCTGCCAGAGGGACCTCTATCACAATAACAACTGTAATTTACTTCTGTTGAGCCCTGTTGGCAATAGATGCAATACTCACTTTGTATTTCCTGTCCTCTGTGTGATGCTTCTCGTTTCTCTTCCAAGCGGGTGTATAATAACGCTTTGTTTTCAGCCTGTCATGTTAGATTAAAACAGAATGACAGAGACAACACTTTTGCATGCAACTGTTAAAGCCGCTTGCTGTATTGTGCTTGGTGACTCGCTTTCCAAAGGCTTTGTTTCATTCTCCCCATGACCTGTCCTCACTTTCCCATTTACTGTGACATTACTCAGAAAATACCTGAGCAGCACAATCTCAAATCCATTGGATTTAAGATAATTCAGAAAAAGTTAAAGGCCTTGAGAATATTTACTTATTATTGTATGTAAAGGCGCACTGCCCTAGGGATCATGTGATGGCAGCAGCCATATTTGTTTTCATATGTCTGTTCCATTCATTTTTTGAACTAGTCTAATGGGAGCTAATCTTGAATGTTTGGGAGAAAGGAGTTGAACTTGCAGTTTCTCCCGCCTTGTCTCACCATGATCCACGATTCAGACCCTTTTTCCTCCCAGCCGAGCTCTGATACAGGAATGAAGCAGACTAAGTGGCAAGGAGCTTTGGGTGACTGAGGCAAACGGGAGGGTCTGGCTTTCACCGGTCCTTGGTCCTTTTGATGTCAAGTGGGCCCCTTTCCCGTGAGAATGGGATAGACACGTTGCTGCAGAATTAGGAGGGGACCTTCCTGGTGGAGCCCTTCTTTACAAGCTTCCTCAAAAACAAAACAAAGTTACTTTGGATTGTCTTGCCTAAAATCTCCGAACACAAAACTTAACAAATCCCCCAAATCCTAGCTGCTTTGGAATGATGCAGTTCTTCTCATGGGGAAGGCTTTTCATGACAAATTCTCTCACAAAACCATAAGCCTTGTGTCCAAATATAAATAGCTGGGGTGGGGGGGGTGGGGTTGAAGAAAAATGGTCTGTGTTTGTTTGTTTGACGTGTGTGGATAAGACTTAACTCTCTACTTTCTGCTTGTGTATGAGAAACAAACCTTGCTTCTACACAGCACAGAAGAGATGCCTCACCATAGATGCACTCCCAATTTTGCTATAGTTTTCAGAGCCTGGTTCCTGGTCATCCTCCCACTTCCAATCATCCCAATTTTAATGAGGCAGCTACCTTTCTCTCTTTTGTGCTATGTGCCAGAGGTGGGAAGAAGCATCACCTACCAACTTCTTCTCTGATACTTTTTTTCCCTTCATGCAGTTAGTCTTATGAGCCCCTTTCACATGTTGCTTGCCTGAAGGACGATTCCAAGGAAGTGAGGACCTCCTCAGCTCACACAGTCCCTTTAACCATATGACGTCCCTTCACCCAAATCCCCAGTGAGGCAAGCAAAGACATCGGGATGGCATCTTTTTCATTCTGACCAGGATTGTATTAGATGCTTTATTATTGAGTAATACTCTGTGTTTCCACCGAGCAGTAAAAGAATCGTGGGTGGTGGGGAAGATGGAAGGCAAAAGAAGACCACTTGCTTGGTGGTGAGGAGAAAGTATTCTCCATATGCTTAGGGGCAAGATTTTTTGTTTTAACTATTGTTATTTCTGTTTCAGAATGTATTTTCAATGGTTTGTTTATTTATTTATTTATTAAAACATTTTTATGCCGCCCCATTCGCCGAAGCCTCGGGGCGGCTTACAACAAAAAATTAAAATAACAATTTAAAAAATATATAATAAAATACAAATATATAATATAAAACATACACTATAAAACAAGTGTATGTTTCAATGGTTTCATTTCCTAACATTGATATTGCTTCTGTAGTGACAGTCCGGTGTATCCTCTCCTGTTGTATACCATGGCATGTGTATGATTGCTTTGGTTTTGGTGTGCATCAGTGTGTCTGAGCCGTAAAATGGAACCAGTGTTCTCCATAGGGAAGAACACAATCTTTATCTAGTTAGTTTTCAAGGTGAGGGTTTGCTCCCACTTGCTTTTGTCATTTAAATTAGTTCTTAGATGCACATATAGTTCCTGCCTTTTGTTTGTGACACATTAGAATAAGCTTTGTGGTGGCCTTCCTGTGATCTGGCGGTTCATACCATGGGATGTGGGACGCCAGACACTGCACATTGGAATGCCGTTTGTGAAATGTTGGAGGTCGGGGTAGTTATTTTGAGATTCTCACAGTATTTGTCTTCAAGTCCATACATACAGTGGAGTTAGTCCTTCATTAGACAAGGATCTGAGTTAGATTTCCTTTCCTTTTAAAATATTCTAGTACAATTTTTCTGTTTGACCACGAGATTCTGGTATCCTAGCGATAATAAGCCTAAAAAGCATGCCAGTATGGGTAAGCATTAGACTATTGCTAACAAGAGCCCATTTCAAACAATAAAAACCCCTTGAATTTGGAAATGGGAGGCTCTAGAGCAATGTCTAATAGTCTTTCTTATAAAAGGAAAGCAAGAAATGAGCTCCAAGTTGTGCAAATCATCACAAATGTTATGGAAAAACTTGAACATTAAAAAAATCCCATGAACATAGGAAAATTACTAATTCAACACCCCAATTATTTCTAAATATGGATCTAAGGGCAGAATGGGAAATTGGGCCAGTCAGTTTGACACCAGTCATTTAAGATTCAGTTTTAAAGGATCAAATGCTGGTACATTTAAGAAGCACAGCTTGATAAGAGACAATTAGTGTAGCATCAGGCCTAATCTAATGAGGCCTAAGCAATTTGTGCGTCTGCATGGATACTTTAATATTTTGTAGCAAAAATCATTGGGGGTGTATGCGTGTTATGATAACATTCTTTGATAAAATGCAACTCTTGGATGAAAAGTATTCTCCATGTATAATCTAGATTTCTTAGGACAGAAACAACTCCAGCTCATGACTGGATAAAATTAGGCAGAAGACCAAAATCCTCTTTGAGATCCCCAGTGGATTTGCTCCATTTCACAAATACGAGTCATCCAGAGGGACCTGAGAGCCCTGGCGGAGATTTCTGATAGCAGCACAAGCTTTTCAAAATCTTCTGTGACAGATCTGGGCTTGGGTCTCAGAGGTGTTAAACACAGAGTAGTAAAAAAAGGAAAAAAAAAGAAGGTGCCATTTGTTTCTGTGTAGGGAGGAAATTCTAGTACAGTAAAAATCCATTTACCCAAGATGTTTCAGTGACATCAAAGCCATTCTGATTATGGTGATGGGTGGATTAATGCGATGGGCGATGGAAGTGAGAGGTAGGTGATGGGATGAAAGCCAAAGTATCATGCACGCTCTATCCCAGAACACCGAGGATGAATGTTTCTTTAGTTTGGTTTATCTCATTCAGGATTTCTGAATATCTAGGTGGGGCTGGTGTGCTCCAGAAGAAATAATATGTTGAATAAAAACATTTCAGTTTTGGTGGAGTTTCTGCAGAAGTAAGGAAACACGTTTTAGACTAATAGAAATTAAAACAACTGAGGCAACACTTCGATTTGATTTCACTGACTCTGGGAATTCAGTGGTTAAATTCAAAGCCAGTTGTGACTGACTGTTGTCATTGAAAAAGGTCAACATCTGTCTGTCTGTCTGTCTGTCCCTTTAAAAACAAACATCCAACTACACCAATGGAAAATAGCTACATCCTCTATCCAGTCCATATCTCCTGACCAGAAACTGGTCTTATACAGCAAACTCTGGACATATTGGACTCCACAGCATCCATTTCAGAAAAAAAAGCCCTCTAAAAAATGTTGACAATGTGGGGTAGCAGAAGCATCATTAGAGTACATGATGTGGAAAGGCCTGGCAATGGCCCACTCCTGGTCAGAAGTTGTGAGACACATCAGCTTTGTCCTAAACACGTTGTTCTTGTTCAGGGATGTCAATGTACTGCTGAATTACTTTCCCATATCCCAGAAGCTATCCTCTGGCTACCGCAAGTGGACTATAGGAACCCTCCTGGGGGCTAAGAGATGCATACTATGGGATGGAAAGACAAATAATCTCCCTCAGCCATGGAGTGGGCCAAAGACCTCACAACATTGGCATCCTATACTACAGATGACAACTTAATCTCAAGGTAGTTGACATTTGGTTAACCTACTCCAATCTATATTAAAGATGTGGAACAGGAACTTTGAATGTTTTATGCTTATGTATGAATACATACGTAAATGTCTACATATATATTATTATTAGAAATACCTTCAAAATCAGTTCAATGTATCTCTGATTGTTACTGTGTGGCAATATTGTCTGTAACCTGACCAGGGAGCGGTGTGGCTATGAAGTGGGCTAAAAAACAAACAAACAGTTGCTGTTGTTGCTGGTTTGTGTTGTTTGCTTTGATTTGTTTTTCCCTTTTTTCCATATGTGTGTTTGTGCTTCTACTCTTGTTTTGTATTCTCAGTGGTGTGTTTGTTTGTTTATTTATTTTGCTGAAATTTGGTTTTGTTGAAGGACTGTGGAAATCCAGTAAAATGATAGATATGTTTGATTTAATATAATGGCCTTAGCTTCCCCTTTGCATAGCAACCTAGCTTCACATCTCCAAAATCCTCCATTTACTGAGGCTAGAATTATTCCTGATGATTCTGTTTACTAGGAGTAGATGGTAAACCACTCCCCATTCTTGCCTTTTACTTCCACATTCTTTAGCTGTTGAAAGAAGACAATGACTCATCTGTGTCTGTGTGTGCATGTGTTGAGCATACTACATCTCCAGAGGTATACCAAGTCCTCAAAGTCATATCTGATTGGAGGTGAACTTCCCCGGTTCACACCTTTCCCTGCTGGCTGCTGTCTTTGAACAACCATTCCCTGTGATCATCTGGCTATCTTCTGAACATCATGAAAGACATGTACATGATGCAAGTAACTAAGAGACTTCCTTATAGTGTCCAGTTTAGGATTATTTAGAGATTTACTTCTTTCCTTCTTACTTTTGCATTCCATCTTCTGGTCTTGATAGAGTTTCTTAATGTAGGATCTGTTGTTTGACACTGCATACTTTCTTCTCTGTATAGTTCAATGCTACATGCATTTTGTCCAAGCTGAGATAAGGAGAAAACATGCTGAACTTGCTCAATGGTTGGTTCTGGAATTGGCTGGTGATTGATGCCTCCCAGCTGGAAAGTTAACCTCAATGATTTTAGTTCCTCTTGCTCAAAAATTACTCTGAATCAAGAGGTGGTTGTGGAAAATTTAAGTTGGGGTGTCCCAGGTGAGCTGGGTCCCATAATATCTCTAGGATGTCTTGCCTAGTGGAAGTGAAAGGTCTAACACTGGTATCACCAGCCCATTTCTACCACTTGAGCAATTCCTTGTGTGTAGAAAGAGCCCTAAAGGTGGGACCCTATACACTAAGGGCATCCGTCACCAAATGTGGAGGATCATCCCTCTCCACTTGAAAAACCCGCCCTTTAGTTTTTCCGCCACCATACTTCACCCTCTATTAAAAATATATGTTTCCCCTTAAGGTAGCTGGTCATTAGGTATGCAACAGATCAGATTTTAGGTAACAGGAATAAACAGTATTTTACTGAAAAGAAATAAAACAAGATAGCTTATTATATATGACTGCTATTTCTACTCTTAAATACAATTCCTATATATTACCTTTTACTACTGACCAGGAGTTAGAAGCCCAAGGTCCTACCCCAAATAACCTTAAGCCAATCCCCTTATCAGGCACCACGCCAAGCTGATGCATAGGTGCCACAAAGAGGGACCAGAGAGAAAGGCAGTCTTCTCTCTGGCTTAGTTAGATCTCACCAGGCACCTGTAAAGCTTATCTTGAAGTTTTTAGTTTTGATCAGCAGCTACTCTGTCTTCAGATCACCTTCACCACCTGATACTCAAGGTTTAAACCCTTTCTTCCAAAGGCTGCTCCAGTTCAGTGCAGAAGAAGGCCTCCACCTTCTTCAGATCAGTCTCTCAGTCTTGTAGCTGCTGGTTTTTCTGCTCATCCTCCTCAGGCCCTTTATCCTTTCACAAAGGCACCTCCTGATAATCCTTCCTCAAGCAGATTCCCCTGTCAGAATCCTCCACAGCTCCTTATACTTGCTGTAGTCAGAGCCCTCCAGTCAATCTGCTTTGGCGTGGGCAACAGTGTGTCTCTGTGAAAACATAGGGCCAGTGGGCATCCTTAAGAAGTCTTCTATTGAGAAGGTACCAATGTCTTCCCAACCTTCACATTTTCTTACATCACAGTGGTAACAATAACTGAAATTTGGCTAGCATTATATATTTGCAATGTAACTTTCCTCCAGTTCATGCCTCAGGTAAAAAGCATATATTTTCCTTCTGCTGTTAGCCCCTTCCATTATTGAAAAAACACATAACAGTTAAATGTTTATCTCAGTTTTATCTGAGTTTCTTCACACTTTACAGCCTCAGGAGTTATATGCTGTTGTGTAAACTGCCAGCTCCTAATTTGGGTATTACATTAGCAGAGCCGGTGGAGTGAGAGGTCAGACTAGATGGCCTGGGGGACCCTTCTGACTTGCTATATTTCTATGTGGGTATTGATCTCCATAAAGCCACACTGGATATTTGTTTTCTGTTCTGTTTAGTTGTGAAGTTGTGTTCAACCCATTGACAACATTCCTCCAGGCTCTCCTTTCCTCCACCATCCCCTGGAGTCCACCTAAGCCCAAACCCACTGCCTCAGTGACTCCATCTAGCCACCTCAGCCTCTGCAATTCCCTTCTCCTTTTGCCGTCAATCATTCCCAGCATCAGGGTCTTCTCCAGTGAGTCCTTCCTTTTCATTAGGTGGCCAAAGTATTTGAGTTACCACACTGGATATAGCAGTGCTTATTTTATTGTTTAGCAATAGCAAAAGCAACTCACATTTTTTCAAAGCCAAGGAAAATAATAACCCAGGAACTTAGACATTTAACTCCTTTTTCCTCACCCACCCCCAGCTACCAGCTGATGTTATGTTCTTCAAGTCCCACTGTACAATCACAACTCAATAAAATAGCCCGGTCACTATGACCTCCTACCATCTCCTAATCTCAACAATACAGTATTCATGTGATCACTTCAACTAATGTGTTGAATGAATGCATGGAAGGAGGAACACTCCAGGATGACCTGCTTTTGTCAATGAGTTCCTCACCCTGTGTAGTGGGTGGCCTTGGACAGCAGATCTTCCTATGGTTATGATAGCTGCCCACATAGCTGAGGACTTTGATTTTGCATAAAGAGCACTATAATCTATTGAATTTTTATACCAAAATACAATTTCCCTTTTATCCCTATAGAAAATCCTTCTAATATCTTAGCTTCAAATCATGTAGGAAGTTATTGGTAATAACCAGTATCTTTGAGTAAGCCTTCAAATGGGCTAGAACTTCATTGTCTGCTTTGGGAAACTTTGTCAGCTATTGATGATCTTCTGAGTGAAAAATATCATCGAGATTTTAATGAATCTAGGTCTTTCCTGGAACATAATTTGAAAACCAGAGGAGGCCAGAAAGTAAATTTTCTGGTGTTCTGGACTCAGTACTCAGTATCTCCAACCATTGTCCTCACTGGCAGGGTCTTCTAGGTGTTCAAGTCCCAAACATCTGAAAATATGGCTCCTGCCATTACATCTTTAGACCATAATTCCTAAATTATGGATTATAAGGGTATAGTGCAGCCTGCCAATCTGGGAAATGAAATCCTGGGAAAGTGCACACTTTGCATGGCCCGAATTGTCACCAGAAGCTCTGTTGAATTGCACCCTGACCTGAATGCTTGAGGGAGGCCATATGGCTGCCCTCTACGACCGAGGACGCTGCCGCCTTCTGATTCAGTTGACTGTTCAGATTTTGAGTAGCCTAATTAAATCTGACCACTTCTCCTCATGGATAATGATCAGTTCTTTTTGTTACTCATGTTACAGCGCAACTTCCCCTCTCAATGGCTTTATTCATTTCAGACAGAGACAGCAGGTGCCAGATGGCAAACTGATGCTGTGTGCTGCCGCACGCCACGTCTAGCTCTCACCTTGGTCCTGAGTGTTTGGGTGATGGGAGGGATGATTGCCTCGGTCTGCTGTAATAAGCTTTGGAGCAGCAGAAGGTAGACTATGTCAGAGCTCTAGAGGAGCAGTTTAAAGTCGCTGAAAGTTATTACTATTATCTATAAAAGGAGACTGCCTATAGCCTTTTGGATTTGGACATGAGGGGGAAGATGACTTTCATGTCTGGTTTACACCACTTCCCAGTCTGATATTAAGGAGATTACAGGTTCTTTGGATTTGACTGCAATTTATCGAAGGAACTGCCATCTCAAGGTTAATTATATACAATGTTTTAAAAAAGCTGAATGCAGCCTCTGTGCAAATTGACTACATCCGGTGGGTTGCTAATGTCGTTGGCATCAGGATGAATTTGCAATGGCCACTAGAAGGTGTATCTTGCCTTTGTTTTTCATTTATATTTTTAAGTCAGAGAAAGTGGGAGCAGACCTGGGGGTGGGAGGGGGTGGGGAAGATCAGTTTTCTTACTGAAATGGTAAATTACACCAAAAAGGCAACACTGAAGCCTGAATAGACAAAGTCTTTGTTTATTTATTACCAGGGGAGATCCATTAGGATGCAGCACTGTGTTTCCATGGTATCGCAGAGACATAAACAGAAAACATGGGCTAATGCATTCAGTTAGATATTTTAAAGTCTAATGCACAATCTAAATATATATCACATATCACTGCTATTTATTTAATCTACTGTATATAACACACTGCAACTAGCCAACTATTCCAGAGTTTTAATCCACTTATAAATGTATCTTGGTGAATATGGTGAAAAGAATGCACATCGCTTTTATAGGAGCACTTCTTGGTCACTTTTCACAGACTTATTTTAAATGCATGTCAGTCACTCACCCACATCATTAGCCTCCTCCAAACCATTTTCCCCCTATTCAACTAGAAATCAGATCTGGTCGCAGTTAGATCTGCACCAGCCTCTTCAACATGCTTTCAAAGTTCCCACCACTGAACAGGAATGGCTAGACAGTGACATGCATACATATATATTTACAAACATGGCCACAGAAAAAAAAATATAAAAGGAAAATATTTAAAAGTTCGGCAAAAAAATTCTTGCCATGCTTGTAATTATTGGATAAAATTATACTCATAACACTGTCCTACAATGAAGCATCTTGTCCAACATATAGAACTATTTTCTTATTTGTTAGATAATGGTGTGACTCCATTGCATTCAAACTGATATTTACCTGCATGGCATGTAGTTGTTACAAATCAACCATGCTCCTTTGTAACAGAACAAATAAACAATCAAACAAAAATGTACTCTGTTTTCTCAAAACTGCCAAAACGTAACTTAAAATAAAGTATATTAACTATAATAAAATAAAAACAAACTAGCTCTACACCCAAAAGTTATGAATTTCATATATAGTTCTGCTTGCTTGCTTGCTTTTTCATCTTCATTATCAGATACTTGATGTAAGAATCCTGTAAGCAACTGGGTTTAGTTTGAGTTTATGACCCACAGTCCTTGCATCAGCTGACAGACATCTCACCACACAATATCCAGTTGCATGGTTTGCCCAGGTAATTTTGGTGCCTGATGTGGAAAATCCAAGCAGCCAGCTACTGTCACCTAAACTTCACACATGCAGTCATAAATTAAATAACAGACAACCTGTCACCCTAAATCAGGATCAGTTGCCTGAGGCAGATGGTAGGCCTGACCTTTACTAACTGGCAAAGTCACTTAAATGGGAATTGTGGGATATATAACAACTAGGTGGAAACTATTTGTCTGTTGCAATTTGTGGACCTACAGAACTGCAAACCTGGAACAGATGTTTGGTTGCTTTTGCTCCTGGTCCAGGTTTGGTCAGCCTCTTCCAATTTGAGTATACCTTTCAACATGGTTATCTGGTAACACAGCTGCCATACTATTGGGGGCTAGGAAAGAAATTGGTTGAGTTCATAAATTCATATTTGCTTACCTGGTTTGCAGCCCCCGTAATTTAATGGAAACTGGAACACAATTTGCAATCAGAAATCAAGAGATTGACAACCGTGCAATTCAATTCATGCATCCAAAGAAGAAAAAGTACATTTGTGAGAAATGCTAAGCCCTCCCACAGCTTGATATTTTCTACATACAAAAGTCAGAACAAGCTTCAAGGAGAACTTTGAAAAACTTTGCTGATTTACCCCTCCATAGTAGTGGTTTGATCCACAATAATCAACAAGCTTTCATTCTGAGTTCCCACAGTGGACCCAGTATAGTGTTATAGCAGCCTTGAGAGAATTTAAATGGTATCTCACATCAGGTGCCAACAGCAGAACCTGTGGAGTCACAACGGTGATGTGCGTGCTGAGCTGAGCTGCCTACAGATGCTGCGCATTGACGTATGGCACTGACATCTGAAAGGACAGAAAGTATGAATTGCCTTCCTAACTGTGCATCCACATGCAGAAGTTTTTGGTGGAGTTGTTGCCAAGGGTTGGCAACTGTTTGCTTTCTGATGAGGACCAATGCCATTCCCAGAACCTCCCAGTGTGGCTCCCCACCTTCCTTGTCTGTTGACCTGTTCCCACTGAGCAAGAAAGCTTTGATATGACGGCAGCTCTCTTCACTCACTTTGCTGTCTCTGTGTCCAGCCATCTGGGGCAGTCCCTAATGACAGGGCAAAGGACTGGACAGTGGCAGGAATAGCAAGGTGGAGGTAGAAAGGGGTCATCTTGCCGAAAGATTGTCAGAATCTGAGCCAACCCCGGTTCTTGGGTCTGCAGCTTGATAACTTCCTCAGTTGACCCTTCTCTTGGTACATTTCTGGCTGTACTGCTTTGCGGGATCCATTTCTCCCCAGCCAAGTATAAGGAGGGATCCCTCTTCAGAACATTCAAAGCTCTAAAAGATCAATGCACAAGGTCATTGATAAAAGAGGCCAACCTGTCTTTCAATGGGGAAGAGTGTGAATCATCCTTTGAAGGAAGGAAGGGAGGGAAGGTATGATTTTGCAACCACTCAAATTGTTCCCTGATTTGATTGTGTCTTGTTTACATAACTTTGTTTATTGAATTGCATTACCTCAACATCTTATCTGCTGCTATCTGCTGTGCACTGCATGTTGTGGTGACAATGAAATCTATATTGGAGTGCAGGAAAAAATGAAAACAAAAACAAGGAAGCAAAGACTAGCAAATGGAAATGCCAGGGATCAGTCAAGAGGAGGGGAACAGAACCTCATGCCCAGAGGCCAAATTCGGCCAATCTGAGGTCCCAATCCGGTCCTCCAGGTTTCTCCAGCAGGCCACATCCTTCCCTTGTCTCCATCTCTTTCTCTCAACTGTGGATCATCTAGGGGGTTTCTTGGCTTTTGCAATCCCTGCTTTAAAAGGTTGAAATACCTCTTCTAAGTCTTTGGTATTGACAACGGGAGATTAAGCTAAAACAGGTTGGTATTTCTGGTCCCGTGTTCTTTGCTTTGATCCTACTCACACCCACTGAGAGCTTCTACAAGATCAAATTTGACCCTCGGGCTGAAGGAAGTTGAACACTCCTGGTCTAGAACACAGGAAGGAAGAAAGAAGAGACAAAAATGACAATGAGCTGAATGCTTATAAACAGAAAAATCCTGCCTCTGAGGCTTAAACAAAAAGGCAGCCAGGCAATAAGGAGAAATGAACTAAATGGAAGGAAAGGTGGAGTCATTTTCTATTAAATCCAACTGCCCAGGAAGGCTTCTGAGAGTGGAATAACAATACTATTACCCACATACCTAGTTTCTGGGAGCTTTGAGATAAGTGAATAGGAGTATTAGTGCATGTCGTGAAACTGCTTGACCTGCCTTGAAAACCGGATTATTTTGACCCTGGAAGGCATGAAGCAAGCCAAGGCAGAGACTGCCCCTTAGCATGTGCAAAGCATGTTTCCTACGCTGCTCGGTCTCCAGGGAAACAAAGCTCCAGGCCTGTAGGGAGTGGCTTTCCTCTATGCTGAGCACCTCCTCTCATCTTCCAGTGGAAACACTTGCAATGAACAGTGTATCTCTTTAAAGAGGCAGTGTGACTGCCCCATCACTTAGCTTGTGTTTCATTTCTTCATATTGGTTCCTATCAGACATCTAACAGCTCAGGTGTCTTCTGAGCAGTGGTAACGATACCGCTGTCTGCACATCCAGTTCCTGGGGGCTTTGAGATCATGCTGGCGTTTTCTTTTCTCGGGGAGAAATGGTCTGACCTTGTGAACTGCCCGAGTCTAAATAGACAAATGCTTTCACTTACTGCAGGTTTGCCAAGTTTACAGGGAGCCCAGGTGCATGGAGGAAAATGACCCTGACACCATCCGAGGAAAAATTACTTTAGCTGCAATAAACCATGTAGCTATTATTAACCTGCTTTCCAAATGAGATCTCCTGGATGCCGTTCGCTTTGCACTGTCTGCAGCGACGCCAGCTCATGTAATATTGCTAGTTCTTTATATTCTCTCTCTTTTTATCCTTGAAGTGAGATTGTTCACAAGGATTACTTTACTTTATTGTCCAGAAATATCAGCCATGATTAATACCCTGCCTGAGACAGTACATCATATTTTCCCTTTGGGGTGCCGCGTGCAGTGTCCTTTCAGGCACCTTCCTGTCCCAACAAACAGGTTCACCTATATTGTGTTTACAGAAGGACATATTTTCCAATGCCTACTGGCTACACATATTGTCACACTGGCTGTGGTACCTGGTGCATGAGATAAATCTTGTTCAAGCAAGACGTGGCTGTGCTTCTGTGGAAAGCCAGGATTTGAGACTGGTAATATGCCAGAGTCTAGCAAAATAGGACAAAAGTTGCAGAAAATGAAACAAATAGCAATTCAAATCTGAATCCAACAAGCTGGAGAGTTCCAGGAGGCAACGGCTACAAATGGAATTAGAGAACTCTTTTTGTGTCTATTTCCACTCTGGTATTTTGACACTACTTACCTATAGTGAGTCAATGCACCCACGCAGCTTTCTGTAAACACCACATCTTCGGGAAGGAAGATGTGTTATCATACTACCTAATCTGCTTTCTAACAGTGAAGTGGTGGTGGTGGGTAATCTATTTGGCTTGCATCTTAATTTGAATTTACCTAATTTTCACTTGCATTTTTCCAATATGTGTACTGAAACTTTGGAGTTCACGCTTCTCCAAATTTTGCAACAGAGTTCTCCAGGCAAAAGGTGCACAAAGAAATGCATATTTTATGGAACCATGCATACAAAAATGCTCATATTTGCGAGAATAAAATTAACAATGTACTGTCATAGGAAATGTACATGTGTATTTTCAAACATGTATATTAGATAAATTGCATACAGAATGCATGCAGTAGGAGGAGCACATCCACAAACATGTAATAATTTTCATGAAAACTAGTTGAAATTTTCAAACTTTGGAACAAACTTAGGACTAGAAAAATGAGAGACTGAGAGAAATGGAAACTTTCTAGAGGAGGCGAACATCAACAGATTAGCATAGCTTTTTAAATCTTGAAGCCATATGGGAAAGCACAGAATAATATTTTCATTACATTATTTTTTTCTTTCCTTGTTCATTGCCTAGGATAAACCAGAGATGAGTATGATTTTGCCTGCACAAGACTGAAAAATCACTGGAGGATTCTAAGTGCAGGATGGAAATGTCTCTGTTGAGTAGGAAAGATGTTGAACAGAGAACGGGGTTAGAGTACCTGAGGCACCATTGAGACATGTTTGGCCTCTGAAGGGATGCCATGTGTTTGGTGGGCAGAAAATGATGTGTTCTTTTGGTGATTTGCCAGAGAGTTGGAAGGAACAGGGTTTATTCGTATTCTTCTGTCTTTCTAACTGCCTGTTTCATCTGTATTCCACCTGCCAAAAACTGAATATCTAGCTGAGGACTGATTCAAACATGCACATATATTTTTCATTAATGTTTCTCATCATTTGGAAACAGGCTTCTGAATCTGTGAACTGCCTCCGCTGGAGCTGTAGAGGTTTCGAGTATCTTGCTTGAAGTCTATTTATTTAAAGTTTGATCTATGAGATGCAAGTCACACATGTAAGTCACCACAGTGGTTCACTCACCAGCATGAACCTGAACGTGTGCCCGTGACCAAGCAGGACACTGAACTGTGCTTTTCTTATTTGCTATTTTTGGTAGGATATCAAATTAATGTCCTGAGCCAGCCAGGAACATCCATCTATGTTGCCCTTTTCTGTAAGAATTATAGCATGTGGCTAGCAGTGAAGAATTTAGGCTGGATTGATCCTTCCCACTAAGGCAAGCCAGAGGGCCCTCTTGGACAGGGATACTTATAAAAGGATCCCTGTTTAGATTACATTTTTGTTTGAGAAAAATGGTCTTCTTGGCACTGGTGCCTTCCTGAGCATTGCTCAGCACTGACTTTTAGGTTCCGCTGTTTGGCCTACAGCTTAGTTATAAAGATAAGTGCAGTAAGGTCTTGCACTAACTCACAGAGCTTTTAGGAATTTTTCAGACTTTCGCTCTCTCTTTGGCCTCAACTTCTGCTTACCTATCTATGGACAGGAATAGGCATATGGTCCCACATGTATACACATGGACTGGTCTGCATGTGCTGCATGTGCAGACACACAATCTGACAAACTATGTTTCACACAGACACCCACCTTCAGAGTAGATTTCAACAAGCACCATGATGTGGCTCTGTAAAACATGAGCATCTAGTGAAAATTGGAATTGGATATACAGTTTCACTGCACAACAATTACCCCAGAAATGCAAAATGGATTAATAACTGATATATGGTTTCACACTTCTGGCTGTGTAAAATTAAATTTTCCTCAGTACTAAGGAACTAAATACTGGGGCGGATCTAAATATTTATAGGTAAACATCTTTGGTGTAAAGAAAGCGTTTTGGTCTTCCGCTAAAATTTTGTAGTGATATAACAACCTCCCCTGCATCCTTGCTTGTGAAGAGGAGCAAGAGAGGGTTTTTTTTAAAAAAACTGTTCGGCCTCTTCTGTGTTTCTGAAGGATTTGTGCAACTTGGCTCTGCGGCAGGTATTGGTGCTTGAAGATGTCATTGCGAGGAGGCACTGATCAGCTGAGCATGAGGAAGAAAGGAAAGAAGGAAGAAGCAGAGGAAGAAGCCAGAAGACTTGGGGTAGGAAAAAGGTATGGCTTAGTGAGGAAGAGGGTTTCTGAGAAGGGCATCAAGCTGCAATAAGAGGTGAAGACAGAAAAGGAGGATGTAAAGCTGGAGCTGGACAAGGAACGAACCAAGTAAGGAAGGCAGAGTCAGAAAGCGACAGAGAAGGAGAGAAGAATGAGGAGAATGAGGTTTGGGTGAAGCAAACCTCCTTGGCTGGAAAAAAGCCTTGGAGAATGTGAATAAGAGTTAGGCTCTTCTAGAAAAAAGAGGAGAAAGAGAGGATGGGAGAAAGAGAGAATGGCACTAAAGATCAACCAGTTTGAGCTATAGGATGATATCACCAAGCCAAATCAGAGCAAGAGGCTTTCTCTCCTCATTTTCAACAGAAGATTGACATCATATTTTGTAGTTCCCTCCCAATGTTTGTTGATAGAAGCAAAGTCAGATTTCATAGTGAGTAAATTTTTGTGTGAAACATACTGCCCTCTTTCAGTTCAGCAGTGCTAAATACATATCTTGTTCCACTGTAATAATGTTTGGTAAATTTCTTTTCAGTCTACTATTGCTGACACCTGCCTTGTTTTATTTTCAGGTAACAAACTAGATATTAAAAGATGCGCAAAACTCACCCCCATGCATCCCATTCAAATAAACCTCTACTGCCGATTTTCCTTACCTCCCAAATTGTTTGCCCAGTTGCTGTAAAGGGTGCTTTTTTTACACTTGAGACATAAAATGCTGAATCAAGCCTTTAAAAACAAACAAACAAAAAAACTGCTGACATGCTCTCTTCTGTAGCAGTGCTTATGAAAACTGATAAAATAAAGCTAAAAACAAACAAAAAATAATAATGCTTTCAAATTGTATGCACACCTCTTACCTGTAGTGATACTATGAAGGAACTTATGAGTTAGAATTATTACAAGCATGTCCTTTAATTTTTGCATATTCTATGTTCCATTTCTATGCATGATCTAATACAAAACAAAGAAGCCTATTATTAATGTAATAATAATAACTGGGAGAAATATCAACAACCTCAGATACACTGATGATACCACTCTAATGGCAGAAAGTGAAGAGGAACTAAAGAGCCTCTTGATGTGGGTGAAGGAGGAGTGCACAAAAGTTGGCTTGAAACTCAACATTAAGAAAACTAAGATCATGGCATCCGGTCCTCTCACTTCCTGGCAAATAGATGGGGAAGAAATGGAAGTAGTAACAGATTTAATTTTCCTGGGCTCGAAGATCACTGCAGACGGGGACTGCAGCCAAGAAATTAGAAGCTTGCTCCTGGGGAGGAAAGCTATGGCAAATCAAGACAGCTTACTAAAAAGCAGAGACATCATCCTGCCAACAAATGTGCGTATAGTCAAGGCTATGGTTTTTCCAGTTGCAATGTATGGCTGTGAAATTTGGACCATAAGGACGGCTGAGCATCGAAGAATCGAGGCCTTTGAATTGTGGTGCCAGAGGAGACTCCTGTGAGTCCCTTGGACCGCAAGGCAATCAAACTGGTCAGTCCTAGAGAAGATCAACTCTGACTGCTCTTTAGAAGGCCAGATACTGAAGATGAAACTCAAATACTTTGGCCACCTAATGAGAAGTAAGGACTCCCTGGAGAAGAGCCTAATGCTGGGAACAATTGAAGGCAAAAGGAGAAGGGGACGGCAGAGGATGAGGTGGCTAGATGGAGTCACTGAAGCAGTCAGTGCGAGCTTAAGTGGACTCTGGGGGAAGGTGGAGGACAGTAAAGCCTGGAGGAATGTTGTCCATGGGTTCTCAATGGGTCTCCTCCAGATGGGACTTTGCGAGTAATAACAACAGCAGCAACAACAATAATAATAGAAATAGTAATAGTAATAATAGAAAAAGGTTGTAAGCTGAAGTATTGGGAAAAAGTCCCAGTAACGTAATCATCTTCATCCATTTGATATCCAGTGTTTAATTGTTCATCACAGAAGTGTTGTTTCCATGAATGATGTGGTAACCATAAAGCTAGCAAAGACTATTGATCAGACAGTCTTGATCATCTCCTGCTCACAGAGTTTAGGGAGATCCACTGTTTTTGCTTTCATTGTAGAGTTTGTTGTGGACTCCAAATGCAGACATTTGCTACTATTTTAGTCCCTAAGTATAATTATGTTCCTAATGCAATATTTAGCAGGCCTTTTCTTTCCACTGGATGTATCTGTGCAGGTGAGGGTGGGCTGGGTTGGGCCTAGCAAGGAGGTCTTAATTTATGAAGGCATGGAGTGTTCCTGTATTCCTTTGCATCCTTAATGATATCATGAGGACTCCCCAAAATTAGGAAACATTTTGGGATGAGAATATTCAGGAATGTACAGATCAGACTCCTTTCATGTTAGTTATCAGCTTTGTCTCATTTGCACATTAATCTGTTTTTTAAAAAATCAGAATGAAAAATTAGATGCTTTTAAATATACTTTTACTATAAAATAATTTATACATTTTTCAGACTAAAACTGCATTGTGAAATTCTGTGACATGCAGCAGTTCAAGGATCACTGTGCACTGAGTCACACATTAGTTCAGGAGATGTTAATCAAGTCAGTTCACTTCCAAATGTGAGCTGAAGAAAACCCTCAAAGATCCCTGAGTATATTTCTTCCATCTAGTCATTTTATTATTCCTCTGATTTGTTCTGCTCTGCACTCTGCTTGTCCTGAATTCTGAGTTAACTCAGAAAATGTCTGAAATTAATTCCAGAATTGGAACATGGACGCTTCATGTGTGTTATTTCTTTCCATTTACTTTGCCAGTGTGTATATGCAATGATAAATGTTTATAAAAAAACAAGTTCTGATATGATGCAATTTATCTGAATCGTTTATATCCTCCTTTCTTCCAAGAAGCCTAATGCGTGATCCTTCTTTTCTCCATATTATCATCACAACTACATTCAGCTGAGAGTCAGGGACTCACCTGAAGTCAGTGAGTAAGCTTCATGGCACAGCAGGGACTAGGACCTGGGTTTCCTCCAGTCTAGTCCAACAGCCATATCACACTGACTGTTTTTCACCGAGTCAAGTTTCTCGCTGTAGGCCAAGACTCATCAGTCCCAAATTAGAATGCAACACTGCTTGTTGCTGTAGGCTTGAAGTTTTGCAAAGCTTTGGGTGTCTGGCAAAAAAAAAAAAGAAACAATTTTGGCCACTTTAGTATTTATTTATTCAATTTATGTCCCAGGTTTTTTTCCTTTCCAGGAATTCAAGGCAGCTCACACGATTTTCCCTCTGCTCCTCTCAATCTTATCCACACAACAACAACCCTGTGAGGTAGGTTGGGCTGAGAGATTGCAACTGGACTAAAGCCACCCAGTGAACTCCATGGCTGAGTGGGGACCAGAACCTGGACAGAGTCCCAGTTCCATGCTTTTAACCACTACACCACACTGGTTCTCGCACATTAGCTTTAAAAGTAAATCCAAGCTCACCCAAAGTTTTTGAAATTTTTCTCTCCCATAAATCCAGTCTTCAGAAGGAGACCCCCACCATGTCAAAAATATCTGGGCTGAATAAGTCATAACAGTGCGGGCTGAAATTATTCACACATTTTTAAATGTGTGAATAATGTAAAAAGCAACCTGGGTCTGATTTGGTGCTATAGACCATTTCCTTCACCTTGAGTCTTCCCTCATCCTGTATCCCTGAAGGTCCTCCAAACTTCTCCATCAGTTCAGGTGAGTGAGCAGGTACACACACAGCCCACTGCATGCAAGGAACTGTCCTTCTGACCGAAGGGCACAGGAAAGCACTTTTCACTGTGCAAGCTCCCAAGGAGCACATGAAAGTTGCTAAATTATGCCAAGTGAATTTGGGTACTTAAAGATAGGGAGCGATTAACATGAAGCCTTCTTTCCAGCGCTGTAATGCCCGACTCACTGGCGTGTCACATGCTCAGTTCAAACCATCTTCCTATCAGTATATCTGCAGTTATATCCCAGATTTCTTCAGACTAGACTTCCCTCTACCCAGGGCACATATTCCAGGACTGTTCTGCAAGGAGGAGGAGGAGAGGAGCAGCTTCTGTGAACGTGTGTCTGGAGCAGACCAGCCCTGAAGGAAGAAGTGCCCTGTTGGGCTTAGCCCAGACAGAGCAGCTCTGAGAAGGGGAGGAGACTAGTCGGACTTCTGCTGCTTTCCTGCTTCCTTTGGTTCTCCCACCTGTCCCCACCCCCAGCTTGTCTATTGAACGGTAAAATGCAGTGTTGAGCCCCACACTCACTTCCTGTGCAGAACAGCCGTATAACTGCTCAGAAGCAAACCTTGTTATCTGCAACGGCCCTCACCCAGAAGTAAATCACATTGGTTTCAATGGCACCTATAGGCCTGCCGACTTGGAAGAAATTGCATGGCCTTCAGTGGAACTTACCCAGAAGTAATGCCATTCACTTCAGTTGTGCTTGATCTCGGGAAGGGTAGCATGGGAGAGGTGCTGCATTTGCTTTCATGAAGTGCTTTTCGGGGGTGGTGGGGAACGGGCGTCCTGATCGCTCTAAAGATGGGAGAATGGCCAAAGGTATTCCTTGTGTATGTGTCTCATACTTGTTAGATAATGGATTGAAGAAAAAGAACAAGCTTCTCTCTTCTTAAAGGGCTGTTTCCTTGCAAACATCTGGTTTCTAGCTTTTCCTACATCTCTCGAGGTTGCATTTGTGTGTGACATAAGATCATATTTTCAACATAGTGAAAAATGTATTCAATACCATGTGATCCAACAGTGGTAAACATGTTTTGCATAAATATTGTGACAGCTTTCCCTGAGAATGAAGAAGATCTAGTGTATCCCCCACTTCCCCCAGTTATATTTTTCCACATTGTCTATTACAGAGGGGGAAAAAGGTGGGGAAGAGAGAGTGAGAAACTTGCAGCACATTAAAAGTAACCCGTTTATTATGGCATAGCTTCTGTGGACGGTAATCTACTTGATCAGATGAGTAAAGACTATGCTGAATTACAGGTTTTTATGCCCCTGGTTAACAAGGCACTTCATGGTGCGCATGGTTCACCTTCCCATTCAGAACTCATTTGCTTGCATCTTTCCAATCCCAAATTCCTGATCTTGAGACAGTTCTTTTCCCTTTAGTCTCAGCTCTGAGGCCCTTTTGTGGAAGTTCTAAAATAAACACACTCGTATCAACTTTTGCTACATTTAATCCATTCCACTTCTCTTTATGCCTCACATTTTATTACAATATATGCAAAATGCTTAGCTCCTCAAAACAGCTTTAACAGGTCATTTTCCTCCCATAATAGCCAAATCAGCAGCAAAAGCACTTCATGATTGAAAATGCAGTGACAGAAGAAGCTTGATAGTGGAAATATGTACTGTTGAGAAACTTTTCCAGGTCTATGGAAGTGAAGGATTTTCATGTGAACAGCAGAGTCTGTAGCTGTTCAAATTTTTCTTTCCCTTTTAAACAGCCACTCGGTGTAAATATAGGCAAGAAGTATTTATTGCCCTTGACCTAATGACATGATTGCTTTTTTTAAACCATTGTCTTTATTTGTATTGGTCTACAAGGACGGAACTGTATTCACTGCCTCCCTTAGCTATTAATTATGATGTATATGATAAGCACACAGAAAGCCCTTGAAAAGCAAACCACATTCTTAAAAATGTGCACACTGCGAAGGGAAACAATGCATGGAGAGGTGAATGTATCAGTGCCTCTGCTTAGAGTTTGAAGTTCTGGCTCGGTCATATGTATAAAAGCACAGCAAAGTTATTGTTTGCTTGTGTTTGTACATTTAAAGACAATTCTTACTTTCACAATGACCCAGTCCAAAGACTTGTCATGCTAACCCACATTTTATCTATTTAAAATATTTATATCCTTCCTGTCTTACAACAGGCCTCCAAGACAACAGTGATAAATGAAAACGGATACACACTGACACATTGGAAGAATATCTTTAAAGGCAGTGGTGAGTTAGGAAGGTCCTGAGGAATACTGAGGGGAAATGTCCACTTTCCCACTTTTGAGGCTGTTTCGACTGCTGCTCTTCGAACATCCCAGGGTGACCACAGGAATCTTCCTCTGGAAGTGTCTGCCTAGCAATGAGGGCCATTTTACACCAGATGCTTTGGACCCTGGGTGGCATCTTTCTTCAGCTGGACAACTCCACAATTTGCACTTCCTTCAGATTTTGCTACTGCTGGTGGTGTGGCTGTTTCAGTGGCTATGGATTTTCAGAGTATGGTGCATAGTTATAAGCACTGGTGCACTGAAGCAAGGATATTGTCATGTCTGGAAGTCAGGAGCTTTGAAGATAAATGTTGATGGCCAGGTTGCCTTCTCAAAATAGGAAACCTAGAAAGTGAAAATTACCATTTCCACTATATCTGCTTGGAAGTAAGTCCAGCTGAATGCAATAATACTTATTTCCTTTGTGTATAGCCTTCTGGGAAACTTCCCTTGCCCTCTGGGAAACCTCCCAGAAGCTTCCTGCCAGCACTGGAATGACCAGAGGCCAATGTGGCTGAGATGCCTGCACTTCTTCACAAATGTTCCATTGGCAGAAATACCTTTTACATGCATTCATACAAGTCTCAAAGCCCTATCCTGCTGTTTTGAAATTGTGTATAACAAACATATGTGGAGGCAAAGAGGGCTAGCCCAGCCCCTTTCTGTCTCCATTTCCATCATCTTCTATATATGGAAGGTGATTTGAGGATCCTCCCCCGTGACCCAAATGTCTTTTTTTGCCACTACCACCATGGCAATTTTGGTATGGTTAAGATATAGCATCCAGTGAGCTCAAGAGGGCCAGAGTGGTTACTTGACAGTCTGATGTTGTCCACCTCTCGGTTTAAACAGCAATTCCTCCCCAGCATTGGGGGAGTTCACACAACACCACAAGCCATGATGGTTCCTTACCACTGTTGGTCTTTTGTGCCATCCAAACCTGTTGTGGTATTTCAACATGGTACATACAGATTTTGGAAACCACAAACAGAAACAACAATCTGCTCTATGGTTTCTTGGTATATGTTGGCTTGTCAGATTGTCCAAACCAGAAGACACAACTCTGGCTTGTGGTATCAAGACCAGCACCAGAGACTCACTTCACAAGAGCAGCCTGTTGCTGCTCTTGCCCAGCAGCCAGCTAGGGAGTGCCACTGGCAGATGCAGTTTTACCCAATTGTCCCTACTCTGATGCCTCTTGTCCCAAAGATCTTTTTTGGGGCAGGAGTGGCCAATCAGCTGGTGTGTGCTGGGAAAGGAGCAGTGCTGCTCAGCCAAACCCTCTGGTTGGAGCGATGCCCCTCAGGTGGTACCCTTCTCATCTCCGTTTCTCACTTTTGCTTGCGGGTGAGGCATCCTTAACCTGGTGTCTACCTGAGTGTCTTTCTGGAAAGCAGCACCCCATGTGTTCTCCTTTCTCACTCTTGCTTGCCAGCGAGGCACTGCCAACCTGGTGTCCTTGTAGCAGAAAGCATGTTGGCGATGCCTTGCTGGCAAGCTGGAGTGAGAATGGGAGTTGGTGGAGAAAGCCACTGAGATGTGCAGCCCACAACCAGGCTTGACCACCCAGCTGGTTCTTACCCTTCCTGCTCATGCACAAGAGGGGTTTCCCTCTGGCATGTGCATTTGGGTGGCAGAAGCTGCTGAGCGTCACCCAGCAGATTCATCCCCCTTTTGGCCTGATGGTGGATCCTGCTCCAGTGGCCCTGCTCTCTCTGCTTCACCATCTTTGTCATCCCTGTTGCACTTCTCTGCTTCACCATCTTTGTCATCCCTGTTGCACTTCAAGGCATGGGCCCTACTTGGACAACAGCTGTGGCAAGCCAAGCTTGGCTCACGATCACAGCTGTCAGAGAGAGGAGTCTCATTCCTTCCTGTGGTGCCTCTTGGGAGGCCACCTGAAGGACTGAAAGCAAAAGAGATGGTCAGAGGGGGAAAAGTTACCGCAATGAGTTCTAATTGTCTGTCAGGCACACTGAGGACCACCTCCCCCCACCCACCCAAGCTATGGAAACCAAGCAGGATTGTGTGTTGTGACTCATAAACCTGGCTGATCAGTTTTCTGATTGCCAAAAAGTATATGGGGGCTTAACATTGATTTTTCTCCATAGCCTGACCCCTTTCATGAGCAATGAACAGAGCAACTTCCTAGGCCAGTTGATATTCACCTACAAACTAATGGCAGAAAAGCAGCAGGTTGGAGTGGATAAACTATCATAGAGATGACTTCAGACTGTTGTGCCAGTTGGCCTAATTTTGTTGTTGTTGTTGTTGTTGTTGATTAAACCTGCATTTTGAAAATGTCTCTAGCCTCAGGAAAAATTTCTTTTGAAAATTGTTGTCAGATCAACGCAAACCCAGGCTGACATCTTCTTTGTCTTCATGTATAAACAGCCTTTTGTTTCCATTTCTAATTTTCTCATTTGCAACAAGGTGCTTTGGCAGAAGGTTGCCATGCTTTGCCATTGCAGGGGAAGCAGTTTTTCATATTCTGTTTCTATTCTGAGAAAGTTCTTTTACAAAGATGTTTCAGCAGTGATTTTCTTCTTCTTCTTAAATTTATGGATCTTATCATGGCGTATGCAACTTACATTCACGAGGACCATTTCTCTTACATCACAGCGCGAGGGTTACATACAAATGGGTAGCATGAGTTTGGCAGCTTAAAATCGGAACTGGACGACTAACTTAATCTTTGCATTAATACATGAACACATTTCTTTCACCTTCTATACATGAAAGTGACTGTATCCAAGGAGCATAATGCTTCCATTATAACTGCCAATAATTGTCTTTGGAGCACTGCTTAATTCTGTGGCCTCAATCTAATCCGAGGACCATTGGACCCTCCAGATGTTGTAGACACCTCTTTCTTGCCATCATCTATCTCCTATACAGGTGCTACCAGAAATGCCTCATTTTGCCATGCTCTTGACAGGATAGGACTTATGTATTAACTACGGGACGTTCAACTTTGGCAGTCACTCCAGTGTTGTTCACAAGTTGCAAAGCCATGTCCATCAAGGTAGCAATGGCTGAAAACCACCTTCCATCTGCTACTGCAGGAACAGTGCTACAGTTGGTAGATGCACCCATTAGACAGAGTCTAATGCCAAGGGTCCCCCAACCCTCCTGGAGCTTGGAACAAGGCCCAGCAAGTTCACAGCATCCCATAGCCTACAGTAATGGGCATGTAGGACTTACCTTGAGCTTGGCGTCTACTGCAAAATGCATAGATGTTCCTGATGAGAGGAGTTTAATGAGAAATTTCCAAACATTAGGCACCATCCAGCTGAAGCTCAGCACTTGTAGGACTGACTGATTTCAACAAGAGAGTGTTTAAGTACCTGGTTAACTCTCCTATTGCAATCAATAGGACTTAAATGTACTTAACTTTGGCTGGATCATACTTGGAAATATTAAGCTCTCAAACACCACCATTTTCTGGATATTTGAATTTCAATGCAATTTACAGCTGAAGCACTGACACCACCAGAAGAATGGCTCTCCTTATATTGCATCTAGTCACGATTTTAAAGGTATTTTTATTTTAAATCAGAAAACCTTGGAGAGCCAGACATGAAAATGAGCACCTTCCCTACCAGACTAACAAATGTGTGAAATCTCATAGAAATCCATTCTCACAGTTTCATTATGCGAAGGATTAATGTTTAATGCAGGCAGGCTTCAGGCTCTCACTAATAAGAAATACTACAAAAGCCTATTGTGCAAGGGGAGAAAATTTCATCAGATATTCCAAGAACATCTAAAAGGTTTACAGAGTGTACATTTAGCTCAGAAATGCTTTGCTTCTGTCCAGGCAATTCTCCGATAGTTGTGCTGAGAGGGTAGCAGTGAGAACGTCCCCCTCCCCCTGCTCAGTATTTATAATCTTAATTGCTCTATGTTTGCAAAATGGGTATTTTTAGCTCCTGAACTGAAAGAAACTTTCCCATTAATCATAAATGACAAAATGTGCAGCACGTGTCTCATGTCTTTTACACTTTGAATTAAAAAATAAGAAAATAGTATCAACAGAGACAAATTAACATGGTAGCACTTTCTAAGTTTTGCTATTTCTAGATTATGTTTGTGAAATGTGCATGCAAATGTGATGAAAATCACTAGTAATTTGCCATCAACAAAATTAAAATGATATAATGGGGTCTGCTTGAATCAAGGAAGCTTCTCCTTGGTACAGAGAAACTATAGAAGAAAATGAATTGAATGGGTTCCAAACAACTGAATGGAATATGCACCCATTACCATTGTAAGCATTACCAGAAGTACACAAAAGCATTAATGTGAGCATCTCTCCTTTTTGTTCATATACAAAAGCGCTTCCATTAATCTAGACAAATATCCTTGAAAAGATCACAGTGGAAGTGACAAAAAATGAATGTTTGGCAGGTTGCAGTGTAAACCATGTGCCAAAGGCTAATAAATGACCTTAGTTTAAATTGTTCCATTAGTTACCTCTGGAACAGGGCAATCCTAGAAGAGGATCTCTCCTTTATTTGAAAATATCTGACTGGTGTATTCAGGCAGCCACAAACCTTTAGAAGTTTGTAGATTGGCAAACTCCAGTCGCATGGCTCACAGAATAGGAATAATGGATTTTTTTTCTTTTTGGCCTTCATGGCTCTTCAGTTGAGTGCAAGGTGAGATTCCAAACTGATAAGGGAAGTGAGTGGCAGGGAGGATGGAGGAGAAAGCCTTGCCATGAGGAAGGAGTTAAAACCTGTGCTCCCTTGTCCATGTAACATGATCATAACCCAGAAAGGGTCCGCATTTGTCTGCTTTTCCTGGAAGAAGGATAAGGCCAGCAGTCAGCACTGCTTTAAAAATTGCACTTTACAGAATGACAAATTTGTCCCCAAGGAACAGAACTTGTCCTTCAAGTGGTGAGAATAACTGATCGCTGTTTCTACAGATAGTCCTTCCTGAGCATTGAAATACGGCTAGCTGTTCTCCCCATCACCTAGAGTGGATGGACGGCAATCTTTTGTTTCCCTTGGGATGGCTTATATGGGAAAAGCACAAACACAGATATGGTGCGTGCAAAGCATGGTGTGGAAGGCATGCATGGTGTGGAGAAAATGGAAAGGGAGACATTTTTGTCTCTTTCCTAATAGTAGCACCTGGGGTCATTCCATGAAGATGATTGGTGGGAGATTCAGGACAGATAAAAGGAAGTACTTCTTCACACAGCACATGGTTAGATTATGGAATTAGGTACCTCAAAATGTAAGGATGGTCACCAGTTTGGAAGGGCTTGCAAGGAGATTAGATGAATGCATAAACAATAAAGTTAATCAAAGGTTACTAGTCCTAATGGGTATATGCTTATCTCCATTGTCAGAGGAGCTATGCCTAAAGATACCAGTTACCAGGGAACATGGGTGTGATGGTGCTATTGCAGTCATGTTCTACTTGTGGGTTTTCCAAAATTAACTGGCTGGCCACTGTGTGAACAGAGTGCTGGACTACAAGGATCTTTGGTCTGAGGCAGCGGGGCTCCTCTTGCATCCGTATCTTTACTTCTGCTTAACTCCCCATCATCAGTCCCCACAACTGGAAATAGAAGGCCTTCCTGACTGCAGAATAGTGTTTCATGCCCATATGAAACCTAGAAATGCCTTTGAATTAGCAATTGATCTCTGATAATTTAAGGCAAAACTACGCACGATGGGTCCTATTTTACTGAGGGCAGCCTTCAGTTTGTACAGTTCTTCAGTGTAAGTGTGGTTTAAATACAGCAGAACCCCTGGGGTTAAGTTATCACGTTTTCACTGAACTATTTTATTTATTTATTTATTAAAACATTTTTATGCTGCCCCATTCGCCGAAGCCTCGGGGCGGCTCACAACAATAAATTAAGACAATAACAATTAAAATATATACATTAGAATAAAATAAGCCGCCCTGGCCAGATAAAATTCAATAGTATTAACATTTAAAATGCTGCTTAAATAAAAAGGTCTTCGCCTGGCGCCGAAATAACAAATAACTATGGTTGACCATGGTCTGAAAGAGGAGTCATAAAGTGCCAAAGAAAGTTGTAGAGTGCGTCCTTTCTCAAATTCCTTAAATTGCTTCTTTAAATTCCTGATTTAATAGAGAAAGAAAAACAATCACATGTGGAGGTTGCTAGGATGTATGATAAGAATGAATCTTCTATCTGTGAAATTGTGAAAAAAGAAATACATATGAACAGTATATCGTGTTTGCTATTATCCATGGTTTCAGGCATCTGGGGGGGGGGGTGCTGGGAACCTAACCCTGTGGATATGTAGGTCCTGCTGTATAAAGAACAATATAAACAAGGACAGTGGGAATCTGGATATTTCCATGCACAATTAGTACCTGGGCAGAAGTCTGAACTGGCATATTGGTCACTTGGGCATGCTATTCCTTACTGCAGTGGAATGTGAGATAGTCTGTTTAAATTTCTAAATTTGCATCTCAATATATACACATTAGCACACGTAGTTTTTAGGCACATCTGTCCTACTTCTCTCCTCCTGCGTATGTGATCATGCTCCTTCGATCCATCTGATGGGGTTCTTCTTTCAACTCCAAATGGCAGGGAGGGGTTAGTGGGAGAGAGCACTTCGGGTCAAGACTCTGACATTCAGGGAGGGCTTTGGAGTCTTCTCTTCCCCGCCAGAGCCCTAAATAAAAATTATCCCCACACATTATTAACCCCGCAAAGCTCAAACTGGCACACATTCTGAGGATTCCACCGCTATTGAGAGAAAGAATTATCTTTTCTTCATGGTACGCTGGCACAGATTCCCAGTACTAAGCACAGGTTGACAAATTTCTGATTCCTTGTGCATTTACTCTTTTTTTTTTTAGTATAATTAAACATAGATATCATGAACAGTTTCAGAAGTTTACATAAAACATTTTAGAAAATGTGTGGAAACAGACGGAGCAGTAAGGTTCATTTAAAAAACTTGACTAACAACCCCAGTAAAATACTGGTTTCTTGCTGTTTAATCTTTCTTTTATGCCATAAGAGTGTGAGGACTTGGATACCTTTGTGGCTCTGGTAACTTTCCAGCAATTATTAGTGATGTAGCAATCTGAGTGTGTGGTGCGCACAGCCTTTAATAGGAACTTAAAGCTGTAGTATTATCTCGACAATAGGCCTTCCTAGTGGGGCATCCCTCTGAATCCATTAAGTGAACACTGCAAGAAATGTGTATAATATCTCGATGAGACTGACTATGGCTAAAATGGGAGATGGGGCTGCTGAAACTGCAAGCCAGAAAACTCACTTATAAAACATTGTATAAAAATAAAAGGCTGATAACCTTTCATTTAGGAACAAAGAACACAGAGTGAAGTGCAATGTATTCCATGGATAAGATTCGCTATTCCGCCAAGGCTTTAAAATGTGGCTGTTAATCAGAAGCGTTGTCACAAGGGCTTCTTCACATATAAGTAAGGCGGAGGAGAATTTTGCTTAGTTCCAGTTTTGATACAAACTTGCCAAATTCACATTTGCTGTGATTTTGCAACAGAATGCACTTCTGTATTTACCCTTCTCAGAAGTTTGTGATATAATTTTCCCAAAGCCAATAACAAGAAAATGTATCTATAAAAGTGTGCATATTAGGTGAAATGTGCATAGGAATGTATATGAACTTCCTTGCAATTTTTTTAAAGGTACAGATAGAACAAACCGACTGGAAAATGAGAAACCCAAATTAGCAGATTCATCAGGAAAACGCTCTGGCCTGAGTCGCATATATAACTATACCTGAGCCTGAAAAGTTGGAGGTGCTCCCTGCCTCCCTCAAACTTTCTGGAGGCCCCACTGGACATTTCTGGGGAGGTGCTGTGATAGGGGCTGCTGGGAGGGGCTGCCCCAGTAGGCTTACCGGTGCACTCACTTGCCCAGCTATGATGGAGCAACCAGATGATGGAGCTATGATGATGATGGAGCTCCATCCCATAAAGCCCAGTTCTCTTCAGTGAGCACCTCCAGCTCTTCATGAGCACAGTCCTTTTCCAAGAGCTGAGGTTAAAAACCAGTGTAAGTCAAAGTAGCCTTTTTCTGAGATGGAGAAGAAGCATCAGCCTATATGAACGGCTGAATCCAGCTGAAAGGTCCCCTCCTTCCTTCCCATTCAGAAATGTTTTTGGCTTCACCCTCAGGGTTATTTCTGTGACTTAAGGGCTCCATGGCAGCCCTTTGCTTGTGGTCTCCATATGGGGTCAAGGAAAGCCACCCTCAATCTCTTTCTCCTGGTTCTGAAAAGTTTCCTTCCTCTCTTTCCCAAGGCAGTCTGGTTTTCCCAGTGTGGCTGATAATCTTCACTAGGTGACCCCAAAACTACAAAATCATCTGCCTCTCTTCCTTCTCCTCCACCTCAGGTTTGGACAAATGTCTGACAGCTGGGCACCTCTCTATACATCACTACATACAGCATATTTTCTTCATGGAAATAATGTCCCTGCTGGGTGGCACTTGATTACTGTATTGTGAGAATGCAGCACAAGAACTTCAGCATCTCATCTCCAGGGGCCTTCCCATGTATACTCTGTAATCCCATGAATCTTGAGATTCATGGTTCAGAAACACAAATTTCCATTCTAATTTCCTGAATTCCATTCTAATCCTGAAATTACATTTTTAAACATTTCTGAAGGCACTGCATGCCCAGGCTGAGGCTATCCAACCATCGCACCAATGCTGTCCATATAATGATGGTACATGAGAGAATCACCCCATTTCCAGATATGCACTCCTGATGATTTAATAATTATCCCTATGAATTCAATGGATATTTAAAGTTTGTTGTTGTTTTAAATAATATTTTTATTTGTGAAGTTATTATATGACACTTTCTGACGATTCACAGCATTATAGCGTGTATACTTACGACTGCAGATGCTCTGGCTTCCTCATGTGGATCCAATGGTCATCTTGTGAACTACTTGTGACAGCATTGTGATAGGCCCAAACTACGTCACAGCAAATTGTACATGTTAGTTCGTTTCTCACTACTTATTAGGCAAAATCCAACCCTGCTGGTTTACTTTCATGATTGATGTACTGTTAGTTGTAAGCAAACTCCAGAGCTATGCCAAAGCCATTTGGTGAGTTTTCTGAGGAAACACATTATGCCAACTTATGCTGCTAGAGTTCTGCCAGAGGTTGCTAATGGTAATGGCACATCAATCGCATGAGTTGACTAGTAATATGCAGGGCTTTTTTTTGTCATAGAACACACCGGAACAATGTTCCGGCACCTTTTTTTGACAGATTTTTGCAAGTGATTGTGAATCGCCCTGTTGGGCGTAGCAGATCAGCAGCAAAAATCATTAACATAGTGCCTGCGGGCTGCTTGTGTGTCGGCGCTGATTGTTGGCACTGATTGTGAGGGCGCTGCTCGGCTTGGGACGCTGCTCGGCTTGGGATCAGTCGTGTGGTCGCGCGCTGTGTGCTTACTGCTGGTGGCGACCATTGTGTAAAAGTGTGACCCCAAGACATGAGTTCCGGCACCTTTTTTTTTTTTTTTTTTTACAAAAAAAGCACTGGCAATATGTGATATTGCCAATTGTTTGCTATTTGAAATGGCCTTATACCCATAGCATCAAATGTTTGTATCATATTTCAAGTTTTCAGTGCAACTAAGGGTATAGTTAAGTGTGTTCTTACATCAATGCACTTAGAGAACCAACCAAACAAACAGGTAATTTGAGATGGGGTGTGCAATATTCATACCTTTTATTGTATTGTTTTCTTTCTTATTCTGTATCTTTGACAACCATTTCATGTTAGCAGGGCAGTTAACAAATTCCAAGAAAATAGATGTATACTATTTTTAAAAAATACAAATAACCATAAAGACAAAAATAGCAATGATTCTAATTCAGATAAAATCATTCAAGTTCACAAATGTTTTTAAAAAATAGATAGTTGTTAAAAGCCTGGAAAAACAGATTTATTTATTTTTTCCTTGTGATTACATGATATCAGATAACTGGTATGATTTGTTGGGGTGGACAGTGCAAGCGGCCGCCTGGACATAAGTTCGGAGTAATTGCTTTTGTGAGTGTTTCCAGCCAGTCCATCAATGGTTCCATAACTTTCTTCTAACACAATTGCTCATGTGTCTGCTCAGTGGTGGTGTGGGTGAATGGCCAACACTCATCTACATATCCAGTCACAATGAGCTAATTAGTCCTGAATGGGGTAATCCAAGAACAAGATAAATATCCCACCCCAGCTGTTGTAAAGTAAAGTAAAGTAAAGTAAAGTAAAGTAAAGTAAAGTAAAGTAAAGAAAAAAGAAAAGAAAAGAGAGCCCAACCCAACCCAACAATCCTATCCCCATACTGGGATCTATGATGATTTCCAAGACATGAATTTGTTTACCTTTCAAGCTATGCAAACACAATGTATGTTGATTCCTCACCCTGAATCAAACTGTGGGTTCTTCTCATTGTCCACACTAATTGTCCATCTAATTGTCAACATGAACAGAGAGTGGCTCTCCAGTATTTCAGGCAGGGTTTTCTGCTCCATCTAGAGATGCAGGGAATATGTTTCTGTTTATCTATTCATCTAATTTGACCTGGGACTTTCTGCCACTGAGCTATGTCCTTCCTTGCTGGGTAGATAGAAACTTGTTTTAGACAAAACCAGATCCTGGGATTTCTATCTCAAACTTAACTTTTCAGGCTGGGAGTTGTCCTCCAACCCGCCCCCCCCATTGACGTTTTTAACTAGCAGGTTGGTTGGGTGTCCTACTTTAAAGATAACCACTTTCTTTTTCCAGGATTATCCTTTATCTGAAGTCATCCTCTGTTTGAAGGGCTGTTGAGTCCAAGTCCAGAGTCAAACTAAAGAAGTGTGAGAAGGAGTGGGTAGTTGGACAGCATTCCAAGTACATACACAGTCTTGCAATGTGACAGATATTACATTTGCGTCTGTGCGCAAAAAATAGTACTGACCACCTCTTTTGTCCTCTGTTTGTCTTGGGCTGTGTCACTGAGGTAAGGATATTTTCCTCTAATGAGAACAGGAAATAAACAAACCTTGGATCTCCAGTTTCCTCTGCTCTGTTTTATTAATGGAGATGTGCGCGCGCGCGCACGCACACGCGCGCGCACGCGCGCGCACACACACACACACACACACACACACACACACAGTTCTCCTATGTTTCCCTAAGTACTATTGTAGCTTCAGGGTGGGAGCCCTCAGATTTTCTAAGAGCTCTCCGAAGTTTAATATTTAGAATTCCACAAGGTAAGAGTAAAAATGGGGCCTTTTAAGCACTCCAAAGACCCACAACAGCTTTATTACCACACAGCAACCTCACCCCATAGATTACATGAAGGCCTGGAGACTAATTTCAGCAACAGCCACAATTTACAAGCTATAGTAGCCCTCAGATGAATAGTTTCTTGTAAAATCAGTGGCAGCTTTATCCTACCAGCGCACAAATAAATCAGCTCTTATTATTCCACATTCATTTAATCCTGGGACATTAGTCAGCGAGACCTTTCTCAGTCCAATAAACAGCAGCAGCAGCAGTTTTTCTTTATGAGAGCAGTTGTTCATCCTACATTAGAGGAAGCATTTGGGGAAGGTAGAAACTTTCACAGCATGATTTAAAGATATATAATCTAAGACTATAATAGTGCATGAAAACTGCACCCATGTGTATAAATATAGCAAGGTCATAATTTTGGGTAGATGGGCCTTACTTTAGAACATGTGGCTTATTTTAGCTATCTACCTAGATAGCAGGTCACATTCCTGTTATTCTGGGGACAGTTTTGTTTATCTCTACCCTTTTTGGCAATGAGGCAAAGGCTCAATGAGCCAAACGATATCTTTATGATTCAATCTGTATTTAATTTCTCTCCTTCAGGTATTAGGAGTATCTTTTTAAAAATTCTGCTATAGGATAGTTTCTTGCTTTTGGTGTTGGAGACACTTTTGGAGGTAGAACTAGGATGCTGCAAACTGAATCTGAATTTCTTAGATCCAATCTCTGGATTTCTTTTTAGTTATCCTGAAAAGGGTAGCTTTCTGTATCAGTGCTGACTTTCTGTACAATCCAGGACTCTGGAAAATAAGAGACCTTCATCATGTGGAGAACTTCCACAGAGGTAAGAGTCTCTCCTATTTGGACTGTCTCCCTCTGTACATGCAAAGCAATGGATACCATGATGGAGGGGACAGACTTGAAACATCCTCATTTCACACGTCCATTCAACATAGTGGGAAGAATGGCTAGATTGGTCTATTGCTTTTGCTTCCTTCTGTGATATTAGGTGGGGGAGAAAGTACTCAAGGAATACACATAAACCTGTGATACGTTCTAGGTCTGTATTCATATCCATGACAAAATGATAAAGACTTATTAAAGTCTTTATCATTTTGTCATGGATATGAATACAGAGTTAAATGAAGTATTACATAAGTTACGTTTTGTGAGTTATTTGGCTGATTGTTCTTGATTGACTCTAGGAGCGGTATAATTTCCCTCCACCACACAAATATGTGGATGAGTCTTAATGAAAATTATAGCCTTCAATATTACCCACATATTTAAATTACCAGTGGTACTATGTGGCACTAAGGTGATATTTACATTTAGCTTGAAGTGAATCTCTCTGGAATGTGCCTATTTTTATACCAATAGCATACAGTCATACAATATATCACTGCCCAGTCAAAAATATCACAAACAACTAGTTTTTAACAGTTTGCTAATTTTATTTATGGACTTCCAGGGATGCTTTCCATCTTCCCAGAAAATGATATCAGCCATGTATAAGAGCAGGATGGTCATCCTGTGTACTAATAGGAAAGTCAATCTCTCAGCATACCACAAACAGCACCATTCACACACACAAGAAGGAGGTACCTATAGACAGGGCTGTCTTAACGCATGGGCCTGATGGGCGCTTGCCCATGGGTCCCATACTAATCTGTGTATGTTAACCTTTGGAAAATTGGAAAACTTCCAAAATTAACAGTAGTTGTAGTTGTCGTTGGGGCCCCAGTACACTGCTTTGCCCGAGGCCCATAATGCTGTTAAGACGGCCCTGCCTATAGACTTGAGAAAACCCCACATATTCTCACGGGGACCTCACTATCAGAAGGAAAGTTATTTGTAAATTAAGAGAAAAAATAATGCTGCACAATTTACAAAATTATTTGATTAATAAATTACCTGTAGGCTTCCATAACTTACAGGAATATTCATGGCAGACAGACAAGAACATTCTACACTAATTTCATTGTCCAGAGAGGGAGCTTCTGTGATCACATTGTTGGCCAATAGGAACTCCTGTCTTTGCTCAGTTGTAAATATTCTAAAACTCTCTTTCTCCACTGTTTCCTCTGGGAGAACTGACCTTGCCTGCCATCTCTAAATGGCAACAGGGCAACATGCAAACTGA
Source organism: Varanus komodoensis (assembly GCF_004798865.1). Classification (NCBI taxonomy): domain Eukaryota; kingdom Metazoa; phylum Chordata; class Lepidosauria; order Squamata; family Varanidae; genus Varanus; species Varanus komodoensis. The sequence goes on along the minus strand of NW_025336087.1, from coordinate 46,085,933 downwards.
GTGCAAGTTTGGACAATGGCAATTAACATTTGAAATGGAAAAGAAAGAGTGGTCTTTACTAAAACCAAGGTGGGCATTCCCTACCATGGTCATAGGGCTGGCATGCTGTGACCACAGCTGGGACTTAGGCAGTCCAGCTGGGGGCACCAGTTCTTTCCTTTGGGCCTCTGGGCTAGGAAGTTACAGAGGCAGCATCTAGGAAGTGAGTCACCATCTTGATTTCATTGCAGTGCGCCCTGAAATTGCATCACCCCAAAGCATTACACCAAAATTAAAAGGCACTCTAATAATTAAAATTCATATGTGTGTTGTGAGTGTGTACACAACTGTGCTGTGAGTGTGACACAACTGTTCATATGCGTGTATGCAAACTGTTCTTATACAATGCTCAATAGTTTGTTTTTAAGGATTTTAATCTCTGTCAGTGGTGTAGAGAGCTTTGGGATTTGGACAGTTCAGAAATGTAAGAGATGAAAATGGTATGTGGATTGACAGGTTTAGTTGCTGCTGCTGCTGCTGCTAGGTAATCTCACAGCTGGAAGCACACATGGGTAAGAAGATGCCCCTATGGGAGCACTTTGTCATCTGGCCCCAAATCTGGAGCCAGCCCTACAACAGCTGAAAGTGCGAGTGCAGCTTATCACATGAATTGCTGTCATTGTGCAGCTTATCACATGAATTGCAGCTTATCACGTGAATTGCTGTCATTGTGTGGGCAGCCAACACATCCCTGGGAGTTTTTTGAGGACCTTCCCATCCGGTGTGGCCAGCTTTGAGGCTCTTCTACCCCCTGCTACCAAATTTGCCCTGGTGGCAGCAAAAAAGCAGAGAGTTTTGCAAGGAAGCAAGGCAGAGCTCGTTTGGAAGCAGAATTTTACTGCTGGAAGCCTCCGGCATGACTTCCTCGCAAAATTGCTGAGTATTTGACCACCACAAATTCATCACTGGCCATGGTTTGTGTGCTGGTGGAAGGATGCAGCCCCTGTGGGGTCTGCAGCGGGGGCACTGCAGCCCCGTGACCCTTCAAAGCTGCCAATCCTTGAAGTAGAACCATGGAATGGAGTGTTACCCAAGGTGGGGGCTTTCCAAAATGAAGTACAATTTAATGTGTACATTGGTAGCTGAATCGATTGTCAGAACAGTAGGAAAAACCTGATGAACTGCCTGCTCATGCAGCACACAATAGTAGGTGTTCCAGTTGAAAGCACTGAGCTTACTTTCATTTTTAAGTACCACAAATAATTAAGGAAACACACACGCATTCATAGGATTTGACAACCTGGCTGTATATGCATGCCTCCTTTCCATCCAAAATATCCTAAGTGCACACTTTATTTGTACGGTCACAATATACATGGTCACACTATGGCAACCTGGTACAAATGCCTGTTCTTAGAAAGAGAAATGAAGAACACTTAACATATTTTAAATAAGCACGGCATAATTTAAAGCCCACATTGCCTGCAAAATGTCCATTCCTTGATGTCGATTCGGATGTAACTTGCCTTGTAATGTCGTTGCCTCTTATCAGATGCAATTTGTATTAAGTTTCCTTGATGCAGCCTGCAGTTTTCGAGGTAAGGCACTGCAGGCTGCTGCTTCTTGTGATTGGCTCTGACATATGCAGTTGAAAGAGCTCTCGTACTGAGAATGATCTTCTTTTTTAGCCTGTATTGAGTTGGGACTGATTTTGATAGCCCGTTTCAGTCAAGAACCATAAAGTTATTGCACATTTAAAACTGTCAGTGTGAACCTCATTCTCTCTCTTTCTCTCCCTGGTTCTCTCTGCCTCTCCCAATGCCACCTCCCCCCCCATCATTTCACAGGACTGCAAGGTTACAGAAAGGTCTAATCAATTGTCAAACTCTCCTTTATCACTGAGAAGGTTTCTTTTTTTAAAAAATCTAACTGCCCTGCTGTAGGGGGTGCTTCTGACTACACAGCACCCTTTTTCACATACAATGCTACCATGATTAATGTCCTCCCACCTCAGACCTTGTTAAAACCTGTTCTTTAAAGCAGCCTGGCGCACCACAGTGAGAGCAAGTGCGAGGTTGCATAAATCAACGTGTTCTCACAGCCCCCAGGATATCCATTATAGATGCCAGCTGGATGACTGGAAGATAGAGAAAAATGAATATTGTATCCTGTGGCCTTTTGCCTCTAATGACCACTTTTCAACATTTTTGAAGGCATGATTAAATTTTGATAACTGGGGAAGTCACTCTGAACAGGCTGAAATAGAGATAAATTGACTGAGGGTCTGACATCTCAGTGGAGAGCAGGCAACTAATTAGTGTGTGAATCGCACTCTGAAAGAGATGTAAAAGGGAGGCAGGTTTAATCAAAGGCGCTGCTGAGGTACAGGAATAGTCAGGGATAATTGCGGCCTAGGTAGAAATCACAGGCTCAACGAGCGGCTTTTTCGGTCTGCTTGATTGGCAGCCGCTGACCTAGTGTCACAAACCCTTGAACTCGTACAACAGTAACAGCCTTGTCAAAGCAATTTGCTTGCAGCTCTCTGCGACCAGTTATTTCAGCGGTGGTGCTGGGACACCCAATTTGAAAGGGTACTTTGCTCCTTTGCTTCAGAGGGAGCTGGGCGGAACAGCCTCATTATTTTTGATGACTTTACTTTTGAACCTTTTACCCCCGCCTCCCCTCAACACACTCCACAACCCCCCACACATACCCTCTCACTAGGGACTCTTCTGGACAGATGAAGTGTCAGATCAATTTAACTGTTGATTGCAGTACCAAGGAGGAAGAGAAAGAAAGAAGGCAGGAAGGGAGAGGGGGAAGGGAGGGCGGGTCTGTATGTGTGTAGATCTATGGAACACCACACCTTTCATTGCCAGCAAGGAACTTCTTCAACAGGTCATCTCAGCACGTGCAACGTGATACGATGCCGGTCTCTGCAGCCTCGGTGGCTACTAAGCTTAGGAAGCTAAGCTTTAATTCCTTTAATGACTTGTGGGGACAAATCCACCGCACTGGACACAGCTGAATCATCCTGCCACACCATCCTTCTCACCACCTCCCACCTGCTTCAGTGGCTGGAAGTTTCTGTCTTAAACAAAAGCAAGGTTGATTGAGAACAAATTGCTAAAGACACATCAGCCACCCTGGCAAGTACAAGGAGTGATGGGCACGCAGGATGATGAAGTGGATACCTGGTTGACTTTCTCCATCCGAGCATGAATTAGTGTTTCTCAGCATAGCATTTTATTTTTGCCCAAGGCACTCCAGTTTCTCTTTTCCTACAGATGAGTCCCCTGGGGGGAGGGGGTTGAGTGTTGTATCAAAAAGTCTGGAAGCCTGATGTGATTGTGTTTTGATGTGACACTTCCTGCCTTTGTGCAGCCTTCAGCTAGGATTTTTAGAACATATTTCACATTATAATGAGGGCCAATTGTTATTAGGGATACATAACTAAATGTCTGCTGAAAATTGTGGCTTTGTTACTAGGTGGGTAGTATAGTCAATCTCATTGTCTCTTCCCTCTCCTCTTCAAGAGACTGAAACAGCACAGCAATTATTTCTCTTCAAAGTCAAAAATAACTCAAAGAGAACTTAAAGAACTGTTTTTCTCTGTTTGGTGATGGTAATTGAGGTGGGGAAGAACTTCCTATGCTGTTGTTGAGGATAGATCTCTATCTGGTAGGGGCTGGGCTTACCAAGACTCAAGCCTCTGCAGGGGCAGGGGAGCAATTGAGAATGTCCACCCTAGGATGCTGCTGAATCCAGAAAGTTTCATGGAGTCTCTAGGGGACTTTCTGTCACTTAGGCAGGTGTTTCTGTCAAAGCCCCAGATGACCTCTGGAATGGGGAAATAGTGTGGGTACATCTGACATAATACCTGGTTAGTATTGGACCTGGGAGGACTGAAATGCACATTCTTGATTGGGCTATAAAGATAATGGGTGATGTTTTCACAACTTGCAGCAACTTGGTGGGACAAGTATTTCCTTTCTCTTTCCATCAGTGTGTTCCAAGTATGATCCTCAGGGATCACAGGGGGGGGGAAGGAAGTCACAGACCTGCAAGGTATCCCACAACCTTTCTCTCTCCCAAGCTGCTCTTGAGCCCAGCTCGGGGAGGAAAAGAAACACACTATAGGTAGCAAATATGATGGTGGGGCCACATGACATCAAATATGATGGCGGGGCAGTGCGACAAGGAAGGGGATGGAGTGGGTGGGTTAGTAGAAAGAGGCCATTCCTTCCTCACATCGTTGCAATTGTAGAAGCTTATATCAAAGTGTTAACCTTTCCACTGATCTGTTTTACCATTTCTGAGTTGCATCCTCTAAGATTTCCATTCTCACAGCTTCCTTTTATCCTCCCCAGCTGCTCCGTTCCTCTGGATACCAGTGGCAATAATGCAGTAGGCGGGTTGGATCCAGGATCTTCCTTCTGCATGCAGGAGGAAAGGTTCCACTCACGGAAGAATGCTGTGTTTGATTTTGGGTGTGATTGCCTGCTCTACACAACAGCTCACACCATTCATTGCAGCCTCCTGAGTATTTTTAGGGGCCTTAATAGGTTGGCCTGGGATGGTGGGGGAGGAAGTTTATTTGCATCCACACACCTGACCCAGCTTAAATCTGGATCCAGCCTGTGTCACAATTCTTCTTGCTGCCCTATGGGCTGTCAGTGGGCAGAGCAACGTGAGGATGTAAATTGGGATGCGTGTTTGAGGAGTGTCATTCAAGACCCCTAGAAGGACATGGAACAATTTTCAGTAAATGGCATTATGGATTTTTGAATGAACTATGTTGGTGAACCAGTAAAGCAGTTCTGAAATTGTTCACTAGTAATGGACAGCCAGTACTTGACACTTATGGATGTGATGGAAACTTCAGTGAATTTCCCATAGTCAGTGACAAATTTCAGGAATAGCAGCTTCTTTTTCTGACTCATATTGCTGTGCCTGTTCAATGAACATGCTGACTCTATGTCTGGTTATTACCAGCAATCAATGATTCTATGTTCTTAAAAGAAAACAAGCAGTGAGGCATTCACAGATGACAAACTTAAATTGGACAAGATGCTGAATATGTCACAACATTGCCTGGCAAAACACAAAAGCTTAAAATAAAAGGCCCTAAGCAGTCTACTGACATAGTATAAACTGTCAGCAAGCATTTCAGGTACCTTCACATCCAACCTGTTTAGTGTGGGTCAAGCATCTGAACACAGGTAATGCGGTCATGGGTCATGCTTAGTTGCATAGCTTTAAGAATGTCGAGTTGGCACAGACCTCTTGGCTACAGCTCAGGTCACTTTCAAGCCAGAGTGAAGAGGAACTGAGTGTGTCTATTTCAACAGCTTGTTCACAGTTCATTGCATAGTGGCCAAGCTGGACACAAGTGACCCAGACTGCTGGTGCCTGTAGTGCTGGAGCACGAAGCCTGTAAAGCTGGGACTACACCCAATCTAATCGTCGTAGTTGTCATCATCAGCATTAAAACAATGGACTGCTGTCCATTCCTAATGCAGTAAACTAGTAACAAAACCACTCCAAAGAAGCACATATGCAAAGAAGGGCATATGCACTAGAGAGGAACACTTTGGATTTAACACTTCTCAAAATACGACGGTCATTGATAGGTGGTTGTTGCAAGATTAAAAAATGAGTTATAATATGATCCCTTGGGCTTATATTGAATCCTATCCCAATGAAAGTAAAATAGGTTACAGAACAAAAATATATCCTAAAGACAGAGAAATCAGTCAATTTCAGTTACTCTCACTTCCTATTTTTTCCTGTGTTACATTAAGTTCATCCCAAACTTTGAGAATTGCTCTACTCTTAGGTTTGGTTCATCCTGATCTATAAGGTTTTCCTTTAAAATTCACATGAAAACTTTGATACATTTTCATATGTATTGACCAAATGGTCCATGTTCTGATATGCATAAGCACATAATACACAACGGGGAAGGTTTTCTTTTAAAGGATTTATTCTCGAGAATATCAGTGAATTGGCTACCAATGTATCATTCCAGATGGTGCACCTGAGCAGTCCTCAATTGGCCCTTTTATACATTGATCATTAAAGGGTTACATGTAACACAGAAGTGAAAAGTTACAATGGTGTGATCTTTCTCACTAGCATACCAAAGAAGATGCTCCGAAGGAGGGGAGAGGACAAGGTGCTATTATATAGAAGAGAAGGAGGATGGGATTGGTTGGTGTGAATTGCCCTTTGTTTGTGCGGCTGTTATCTGTCAAGCGCCAACCAGCTTTATCTGGATTGGTGCCTGGTTAGTGTCAGCTACAGTTAAAGGATGCACACATGCTGATTTCTAGGAAAGAGGGTTTTTCTTTGGCCTAGTTATGTGTCAATGATTGCACAATTATATCTGTGTAAGTTGTATCTATTGATGTATACATCTTATTTATTTCCATTAATATATGCATGGAAGTTTTTCTGATCTACACTTTTTTTTGTGTGCAAACAATAGAAGTCCATAGCATCATAGTTCAAACACTGGCATACGCAAGGTTTGAAACCTGAGAGGATACCCAGGTTTGAACTCAGGCAACAGCTGGTCAGGTAAACTGAAGACTCAGAAGAAGCTTTCTATTTTATGCCTTGGCATCTTTAGCCTTGAGAAAAGAAGACTACGAGGGGCTACGCTGGCACTCTAGAAGTACCTCAACGGATGTCACAAAGAGGAAGGAAAAGATCTCTTCTCACTCATCCCTGTGTGAAGGACACAGAACAATGAATTTAAACTGCAGCACACCAGATTCAGTCAGAGAACTGTCAGAGTAATGCAACATTGGAACCAGTTGTCAAGGGAGCTCGTGGGCTCTCCCACATTAGAGACATTCAAGTGAAACTGGGAAGTCATCTGCGTGCACAGCAGAATCTATGAATCCAGCAGCCAGAGAAAGGACAGGTAAGGATTCCATGTCTAATGGAGATAGATAGTTAAGGGAATCCCAAAGACATTCCAGGGAATGCTGGGTCTTGCGGGTGGTATAGAAACACCAGCATTTCCTGGAATGTTTTATACCAGCAACTGCTAGTGAGGGATTTGTCGGGTTCTGGTTTCTTCTGGCTATGGTTGAGATGGGCCTGGGTTTTAGCAGAATTCTAGAAAGCACAGGGATTTTCTTAAAGGTGCCAGTCCCAAGCTATGAAAAGGGCACTCACCTTACTTTCTGCCTTTAGTTGTGGCATAAGTGGGAGCAATGGGATGAATTTGGGGAGGCACATCACACTATGCTGAACTAAGGCCTTGTTTCTGGTCTTCAATAATATGATAATTCTCTGGATCTGCAGCCTGGCAGTTCCTGCAAGGGGATTATTCATAGTTTCAGGTCCTATAAACAGGCTTTAGCTTTGGCACACAGGGCCCCTGTGAAAACCAGTGTCTACATGTTGGATACTACCAACCTACCAACACTCCCTTTCTTGCCTCTGCTTCATCCTTCTAGATCACTACGATCAAATGGGAGTTCACTGGTGTCGAAGCCTCCTGTTGGTCTCCGAGCCCGTGATTGCAAAGACAGTGTTTGCACATATTACATGGCTGAGTAGCAAGTGTACAGTGGGTGAGAGTGGTGCTGGGCTGCCAGAAGGCCCTCTACATCTGGCCTGGCTGTGGGACACTGGTGTTTGAGAGGCTGCTCTTTGTGGCATTACTGTTTGGATTCCCTTCGACAGCAGTGAGTTTTCCTACCCATCTCCGCTGCGAAGGTGTGCAGATGGAGCTTCTGCACACTGCCCTCCATGAACCACAGGCAGAAGAATGCTCATGTCCCATATTTCTAATGAAAAGCTAATCCTGAGGCATTGATGTTGAAGGAGTCTTAATGAGTAGCCACGGCTGGTAATGCATTTTATGACATCTCCCAGCTCAGGTGGAAATATCTTATTCAACATACAACTATAGCAATGATGCTTACATAGGAAAAGCAAATGTTTGAAAGGCACAGCAATTTGCAGCTGGGTTAATAGTGGTAGAATATAATAAAAAAATAAGGTTTTTCAATTAATGACCTTTCCTTCTCTTTGTTTTCTCGGCATGATTTCTGCTTTCAGTGTCAGCTTTGGTGGCAAAATGGTTCTGAAGGTATTAGCAATAAAAACAGGCACAATAAATTTGTATAGGCCAGGCAGCAGTGATGACTTAATTGCTACTTTAGTGAAAAGGCTGCAGCCATTATGCTAAATTATTAAAAATAACACCCAGTGTAATTTGTCAGAATGTTAGCCATTACTGTATACATTGAAAAAAGAAGCATCCATTTTAACATTAATGTTTGGAGTAATGAATGTTGGACAGATAATTTATTGAAATATACCCTTTTAACAAAGTGAGTTCAGGTGTGCCAAATATTTCCAGACATAGGTGCTAAAAACAAGTCCCTATATTCATATTAAGGAAGAAAAATGTTTAACAACACAACCAAATAAGAGAACTTTCTGACTCCAGGCTGTTTTTGTTTGACAAAGAAAAGCATTTGTACATGTGACTTGAGTGATGAAACCTGAGGGATGAAAGGGGGAGAACTTCAATTTCTTTGCTTTAGCCACCCTGAATCCAAATGTGGGGACATCTAACTCAGTAGCACCATAGTTCCATATAGCAAGAATAACAACATATAATTTTATTGTCTACATAATGTGTTCCATCTTTAGAAATAGGATTCTGTGGCCTCAATTAAGAATAATATATATGAAGAGTTCTATTGGATTTGACTAGAGAAGCGAAAGCTGAGGACAAGAGCTATTTTCAGGTTTGTGCTTGCTGTTCCCAGTAAATGGTAGACATTAGGACACTGGACGAAGGGCAGGATGTAAGTGCAGCAAAGAAATAAATAGTGATGTAATACGTAGAGTCATGTGCAAAGGGCTTCTTGACATGTTTTGCCACATTTCACCAAATTTCAAGGGTAGGAAACAGTTTAACAGTTTCACGCAGGTAGGGCTCACTATTGGCAAGAGAAGACACTCACTGCACACAAAATATGTGGACAAAATTTGGGAAATATGTAAAACGGCTTTAGAAGTTTTCTGGGAAAAAAACTTCTGAGAAATGTTGGCTCAACTCTAGTTGAATTCAACATTTTCCCCAGGTTTGTCTATAGGAGACCATCCTGTTTCTCCATATTCCGTTCTAACAGTATCTTTCTGTCTACAAGACAAGTTATTCCTCAGGACAATCAAGCGCTGAGGCACAATAGTTTCTTTCAGGACCATTCATAGCTTCTCATGATCCACACAGTGGCCTGCTGTAGTCTACAAAACATGTCTCTGGTTTCACTCCTCAGTTCTTCTAATCCTTGGTCAATTGACTTCAGTGATATGAATCTGTTCTTTATGTGGACTTTAAATTCTTCAGGAATGTAATTTAAGCTTTATTTTGGCACTGTACTGATAGTGATCTTTTTCAGCTTTACTATGATTCTTGTTAGTAAGAGTTCATAGTGAATCCCACTTTCTGCTCCTGGTCTTGTTTTGGCAATGAGAATATAGTCGGTCTGGCTCCTCCGTCCAATGAAATGGTCTATTTGATTCCTAGATTGGTCACTTGCATATGTTTATGTGAACAGTCATCTAATCAGTGGTCAGAAGTATGCATTTGCAATAAATAGATTGCTGACTTACAAATAGAGTTGTATGAATTGTTAACTTGCTTCATTTCTGACCCGTAAGTCAAATTCTCCTGCAACATTTGATTCTGTTTTGTTTTCTGCTTTTGCATTCCAGTTTCCTATGGTTTGTTCCATGTCTTGTTTTGGTGTGCTATTGACTGGACACTTGCATTGAAGTTTTCAGTTTCTTCTTCTTTGTCCTCTGCTGTTGAAGCACAGACGTGAACGCTGGTTAGATTGATGGGTTTTCCACAAATTCTGATTGATCATCAGTCGGTTGAACTTTGTGTTCTAACCCCTCCCTGCATGTGTGGACTGGGGATGCTGCTTCTGCAGTGGTCACATGGTGCTCCCTTTCTGGTGAGCTGCGCATGAACAACCTTCTTCTGCATCAGCTGCAGCAGCATGAACAAAGGCTGCTGCCTGTGGCATGGAAGAGAGATGCTGCTTGTGTAGCACACATGAGCCTCAGTTCCTGTGAGCACCCCACAAACACTGGGCACACTTGCCAGGAACTTGGACTCAGGGCCACGATAAGTGGACCAGAGTCTGGGAAGCCAAGACCAGAGAATTGCCACCTCCAAAAGAGATCCCTTACACATGCCTAGTCTGGCCTCCTGGTGGCACTGCTCTTGCCTTCTCTGACATTCTAAACCCCCCTCACATCAAGGTGTGCATCTAAGACAGGCATGGTGTCTTACTCTGATCTTTCAGCGAAGTAAGGGAAGTTATGTAGGCTGCCAGAGAGACAAATGTACCGTGAAAGATGGTACACTTTTGCACACTTCTTGTCCAGCTCATACGTAAACACAAGAACTTTTAACCCAACCAAATTCCTTCTTTCTCCCTCTCTTTCCTCCCTCCTCCTCCTCATAATAATAATAATCAACAAACATAAAGAACTAGTAATAATGAGTAATAGTGGTGGTGAATGTGACTTCTACATCTATTTACAATTAAGGCTTTTCACACCCTTTTGCACTGATCTGGGATTAGTGTTATTTAAAAAATACTTTTAAAGAGCGACCTCTAAGCAGGTAAGACAGGTTGATGCTCAGTGCATTCAATGTTTAATGTTATGTTTTTATGTGTTCTAAGTCTCAGAGCTGTGAGCAACATCAAAAATGGGTTCTGGAGCAGAATTGTGGCATGCTCTGTTTAAAACAAAAGGCGTGCTCTATTCCCAAACCAAGGGATGAATGAGCATTTTTGTGCTCTGCCATAGCCAAAGTTTGTAAATAATTTTTAAAGCCTCTGCCTCCAGCATTCCTGCTTTTTAAGCATTTCAGCAATGTTGCAGACATAATAAAGAAAACTGAAACATGCTGGATTGGATCTTATTATTCTCTGCCAATTTCCGCAGTGCTAGATGAATATGTGTGAGCCTGTATCTCTTTCAAGATATGTCATTATTTCTCAGTGTTTGCACGTGGGTGGGTGTCTTTTCACTGCACTCTCTGTGTGCTTGTCTAAGCACTCATTCCTTAACACACTCGATGACAGATGCCATTGTAGAAAGGAAAACATATGTTGCACCTGTCTGAAACTAATATAGCCATAAAATCAGTAATACTTGCTCCAAATTAGACAATTCCATTTCCAAGCTGACCAGCTGACCAGTTCGACTGATTTCATTGTAAAAGGACACTCCAGAAGTAATTCATGGGGAGAGGGGGGAAACTTGTCCACCCAGACCCTTTAATTTCAAGGGGTGCATCTCAAGTTTTAATAGCATAACTAAATAATGACATATGATTTATGTAATTAGAAGTCATATTTGATACATTTACACAGGATTGCTTGCATAATCTCTGTTCTGAATGTATGTGCATCTCCCTAGTTTGGAATTCACAGCATGATATGAGAATTTCAGCTTTCAATATTGTAAAGAGATGCACTTTCTAGTCCCTCACTTGTATGAGAGTAAAGGAAAACATTAATGTGGAGAATTCATTGAATCTCCTTCTTGCTTACAAGCAGCTCACAATAATAGCTGTCAGAACTGAGAACCAGAAAAGCTCATGAGCCTGCAGGCCAATTTACTTCCAGCAAACCATCCTGACTCTAGTCTGATAAGGTGCCTTCAAATGTGGAGAGACAAATTCTTACTGTTCTGCTCCCTTTATGTTCCATAGATGCTCTCTGTCCTGCTTGCTACTCCTTCTAAATTCTGGTTTAACTAGGAGAATTTCTAAAATTAGTTCAATTTCAGAATCAAAGCATTTGTAATTTGCCCAAATAATGAAGAAAAATCTTGTTGCATGTGAATGATGTTCCTGGGAAATGTAGGTTTATATATTTAAGATTTGTGTGGAGCATCTGCATGCATGTGTGGAAGTGTACTACTCTGTTCCTACAAAGAAGCACATTTGTAGAGATGACCTCAGAGCGGTTTTCCTCCTGTATAATCCTTTGGCTCCTGGGATGCTCTCTAAGGAAAACAGGATTGCTCTCATTGGCATTAAGATTAAAGACATTTGATGCCGGCAAAACAACTGGTCACTTGTCCTCAGAATCTCATTTAATATTCTGGACTGGGAAAGTCCTTGGGAAAATGTCACCTTATGTATAATATACTAGAGATGCACACATTTGTATTCTAATGCTGAGTTTTATGAATTTTGGCAATATCTTTACGTATAGAAGAAAAAACAAAACAAAACACAAAATGAGGTGTGCAGCTCTGAATAATATTCTTCTTTCTCACACAACACAATCTATTAGGAAACCTTTTCCCCCTTTCCCCTAATAGATGCTCATTTTGGTATAAACACTAAACCGAATGAGAACATGGTCCATTAGACAATCATCACGGATATAAATATTTCACAATATTGCTGCATGTTTAATAAAATGCAGTCAGTTTTGCTTCTTATGTACAGCTGATATCTTATTATTTCAAATAACTGATCAATTCTAGATATGAGGAACAAAACTTAATCATGTGATATTGATAATGGTAGATTTCCATCCATTTTTTCCTAGAAAAGGGACAGAAGACTCCTCACTTGTAAGTCAGCTTTTGATCACTGCTCGTGAACCTTCCACAGGACTTCTGTGTTTATCTTTTCGGAGTCTACAGCTGTGCATTTCGCAGGAAGTTAAGAAGTGTGGTGCAGTGGTGAAGAGCATGGGACTGGGACTCAGAGGATCTGGGTTCGAGTCCCCGCTCGGCCATGGAGCCAACTGGGTGACTTTGGGCCAGTCACAGACTCTCAGCCCAACCTACCTCACAGGGTTGTTGTTGTGGGGATAAGGTGGAGGAGGAGAATGATGTAAGCTGCCTTGAGTCCTTTGTAGGAAAAAGGCAGGATTTAAATTGAAAAAAAAAAAAAAGTTGATTTCTCAGTGACTGCAGTGGAACTAGGAAACAATGATGGATGAGAAATTCATTTGGTTTGAACTTTTATATGAACTTACCTAATATGCATCTCCTGAACCTATAAACCAACTGGAACATACTTGTACACCAAAGTTCATACTATTTAGAATTTTGCAATTATGATCTACAACTGAAAAATGTGCACAAACATGTATGTTATGGAAAAGTGTGCACAGAAATATTTATTTTAGGGTAAGTGTGCTAAAATGTATTATATTAAGGGAATCATTTACAAAAAGTATGCATGCTAGGAAATGTGTGTATAAGAAAGTGACAATGATAAGAAATACACATGAAAATGGAGATGACTTTTTGCGAAAAATAGCTTTTGTCAAATTCATGAATTGACGTGAAATCAGACTGAGACCATTATACCATTGGCAAAATGACAAAATGAGTGAAACTGAAATTAAGATACTTGTTCGGCCATACAAAGGGATCTTCTCTGGAGAAAGGCCTATCCTGCTCCCCATAGATGGCCTTTGGCTGGCATGAAGACACCTGTTCCTTTGTGTTTGGTCCGTTGAGCAGATTTCTTACCTGTTACTCTGTGTTATTCTGTGCTTTCAATTGAGTTGCAGGGCTGTCTGCTTAAAAATCTTTTAAATCTGCTCATATCTGGATTTCTAATGGCTTTTTATTTTTTGTTTTTATGTGTTTAGGATATATAGTATAGTTATTTTACTGTTGTTAACTGCCTTGGGAGTTTTTGTGTGTATGAAAAGGGTTGGTGCTCAAATGTAATAAAACTTAATATAATAAATATAATAATTTTGATTTTGTTGAAAGTCTAAACCTCTGGATTAGATGCAAACTAAGTGTAATCAGCATGCTAGATGTTATAAAGAAGAAAATCCCTTGCTGTTGCAATCTGTTGCTTCAATCAGACAAAAATGGCAGATAGAAAGAGGAATGGGAGATTTAAAAGGAAGCCATGTAGTGTAGTGGTTAGCGAGCTGGACTAGGAAGGGGGAAGCCAAGTTCAAATCCGCTTTCAGCCTGAGGATCATCACAGGATAAGAAGTGAGATGAAAGTAATGGTAGGAGATTATATTGCATATAGTTTCTTGGGAGAAAGGTGGAATGCAAAGATAATCAATCAATAAAATGAATAATGGAACAAAGAGAGAAGGTTGGCAGTCAAATGAATCTAGGATTGTCATATGTTAGATTCCTTAGGCAATATGAAATATAGCTTAACTGCTTTCAGTGGACTATATTTTCATTTATAATTTCACCATCAAAATGTCACCCTATTTCTAGTTCCCTAAAAACAGAAAGGAGCTCTGTTCCCAGACCTTGCCAATAAACCCCTTTCTCCATATTATCTTTTATTTTTATTGAATGCATTTGAAATTGCCCTCATTCTTGCCCAAGGTAACATGCAATAGGGCTGGCCACCTCTCAATGTGAGCCTATTAGAGACTTTCCACTTGTAAGGAAATTTGTTCCAAAGTGAAGTTGGATTAAACCAGATGCTGGGTCAAATGGCACTATTTAGAAAATTGAAGAGTGGTACTTCAGCCCTAATGATTTTGTGAAAAGTGAAGCCACAATAACAAATCCCATGAATATGAAAGCATAGTGTAATGCAGATGTAATGCAAACCTCATGAGCGAGATTACTGTTTTCAAACAGAGCACTTCAAGCTTGGGAAGAAAACCCCTGAGTGAAATAATGCCCCCTCTCCAAGTTTTATTCAGGAATTGAAGTACATTTTCACTATTCCAAATCACAATCATGTCTCTCAAGCAAGGAGGTACCCTTGCATTTCTTTTGGAAATGTCCCACTTTTAGATTTAATGTGCACAGACATCTATAAAATGCTAAGCATAGAGCTAAAATGTCAGGCAGTGGAAGGCATTTTTCTCTTCTTTGGAATATGGGACCCATTTGGAGACGATTCAGAAGTGAACCTAGGTCTAAGCCCCTGTTCACTGGGCAATCTTAGGATGGCTACAACATCCGGACAGAGGACACTCCAGCTCTTGCTTAAATTCTTTCAGCGAAGTCATCTGTTCCAGTGTTAAGCACCTCTTACTGTTAGGAGGTTTCTCCCAATATTTAGACCAAATAATCTCGCCTGCAATTTCCACCCATGGGTTCTACTCCTGCCTTCTGCAGCTGAAGGGAAGAGGCCTGTTCTGTCTTCTGTGTGAAAGCCCTTCAGAAAACCAAAGGTCACTATCATGTCTCACCTCAGTCCACTTTTCTGGATGCTACATTTTCCAGCTTTTCCACCATTCCTCCCAGGAATTAATTCTCAGACCCCTTGCCAACTTGGTGACCGTCCTCTGGACATACTGCAGCTGTGTTAATGTCATTCTTAGGACTTAGGTCTATGTTGCTGTTAATGGAGGCTTAATGACCAGAGAAGTGGTTTTTGTAACACTAAGGTCAGGATAAGGCAAAGGCTAAGGAGAAATAAGCTAGCAAAAGCAGGTCTTCAATTTGCTCAGAATAGCTCTCAGCCACCCTATTTGGACCTACTGTGTAAAGTATAGCTCATTGCCCTGCAGTGCATTCCTTTAGCAAGAGTGGGGAGCGTGTGCATTGGCTGAAAAATGAGGTTTCCTTTCAGTCTCCAGCTCAGGACTACATCAGAATCCAAACAGCTTACTTCAGGAGGCAGAAGCCGGACCAAGCCTGCCAGCAGTATCCCTAACACAGGCAAGTTTTTGTAAGTGTCCAGGGTCCTGTCATTAGGCAAAATGAGGTGGTTGTCTCAGGCAGAAGATGATGGTATCACAAAGGGGCAGCAGGTTGTTTGCAATATACCTTGTTGTTATTACTGCACCTTTATTGCCAGCAGTCACAAGAGGTGCTTGAGGGATTTTCTATGCCATATGCCAAAATGACCTGCATTGTGCGTGTGCCTGTGTATCTGTTCTGCTACACCACTTTCTGTTGCAGAGTAAGTTTTGTCTGACCACACATACCCAAGAAGGCAGCTGCAAGCTTTCAGTGAGGCCTTCACTTAAGATAATCGGGGATATACTTCTAAGAAATGAAGGCAAAGCAAGGAAGCAAGAGTGAATCCCAAACCAGCACCCCTGATAACTGATGGCTTTGCAATCAGATTCCAGTTCCATACTGTGCATTTGAATTGTTGCTTATTCCAGTACTTTCAAAGTGCACATCAGTTAGAGAACATTCCGTGGGCTTATTCATGATTCACTGTGGACTTGACTCCTGATAGGTAAACAAATACATAGCCGGAATTTTGTCTTCTTGCTCTTCTTGAGAACAAGGACTGCCATAACTGGAACTGTCATTTTAAGCAGCATGGATTTATGGCCTACTAACATTACTCCAGGTAAGACACAGTAGGAAGATTTTGCTCATTCTTAGTCAGGATGGCATTTGTCCCTACCTCAGCATGGCAGGTAATGCATGTGAGGTTGATTCCATATGTTGTCCCTTGGCTTCCTTGCTCACATTGACCTGTCTTGTAGTAGTAGTTGTTGTAGTTGTAGTTGTTGTTTTTTTTTGTGGTGCAACCAGGGCATAGATGACATTTGTGGAGTGCTAATGTGCAAGTCGTCCAGTCTTACGGTCAAGGGTTTGACTTTATAGTAATTTAGCACCAATTTAGTAATTTAGCACCAACTCCACAGGTATATTCAAAATAGGTTACAGAAGTAGGTTTTTGCATTTCCAGCTCCAGGAAGTAGGTTGCAATACTTTTATTGGTTGGAATGTGTATTTGTCTTCAAAACAGCATTTTGCTTCTTTACATCTTGCATTTACAACATTCACACACAGAGGCATGCTGTGGTGAGAGAGGCCCTCAAATGTGTTTGAAATGTCATGTGTGAAAATGTCCAGAGATTCTATGATAGAGGCTGTAAATGAAGATGAATACTTCATTAGCATGGCTATCCCAACGCCTTATTCAGTACATTCTGTCAGAACAGCATTAAATGCACAGTATGACATGAATATTATGAAAGTGATTGTCTGCACATAGAAAATGCTTTAAAGAAGATGGGAAAAACATTAAAGGAATCGTCTTTGGCTTTATGTTTTATCACAAGCAGGCAGGCACCGCAAAGCTATGCTTACAGCCCCAATCCTCAGGTGCTCCAGAAACACAAATTCTATTGAAGTGAAAGGGCCTTGCTCCATTGAGGTACACTTCTGAATTTGCTATTCGGAGCATCCATCTCTTTCCATTTCACAGTATAACAAGATGTTTAAGCCTGATCTTTCCAAATAAATGCTCCATATCTTTACCTTGATGCACATTTCTTCCTCTGAAAAATAGGAGCATTAAAAATGCCCTTGTGATCCTGATCAGCGATGTCCAAATGAGTAAAAGCACAAACTTTTGTCTATAATATATGTATCCATGAAAGTAAATCAGCTTTTCAGTAGAATCATCACAGACTCCTTCTAAGGGAACTGGGTTGTTAATGAAGAAAGGAAATCACCCACTCTGGCCAAGGACTGAAGGCTTCCACATGAGTATCATTAGCTGGCTATATATATGCTGCCAATAAGTGCTGTATACTTGAGTACCTTTTCTAATTCAGCATCTGGGAGCACACACACACACACAATGCTTTTTAAACAAACAAAGAAAGAAATGCACACACATCCCAGCAAATAACAGTCAGGAGTGAGTGCAGGAGGATGGACTCAGTCCTAATGCTCCCCACGAAACAGGTGATTCATGGGCTGCTCATGCATAACTCCAGCTGTTCTGGCCAAACTCTGTTGGATTGGAGCCTGTCTTTCAGTGCTTCCCTAGCTGCATTCTATTCATGCTACTCCAATTCAGAGATCACGTGAAGTTTGCCATAGTGTATGCTTCTCCCCCCACCCCTACAACCATTTTTTGGCTCTCAAAAATAGATCCTGGTTAGGCATGCTTAGCGGTGCAGCTAGGTCACTTTAGATCCTGAATTTAATAGGCTTATGGGAGTTCATGCTTAAACAGCTGTGTGTATTCAGTTGTGGAGCACATGATTGATTCTCTTTTCCCAACTACTGCCCAGAGTTTTGGCCCACAGTCCATTCCTAGCCGCACTCCTGGGCATGCTGCGATGCCATTGCTGGACTGCCATTCCAGTTCTCTGCTTACAGGCTTTCCTGTCTTCCACCACCCCTTGGACTCCACCCAAGCTCACACTCACTGCCCCAGTGACTCCACCTAGCCACCTCATGCTCTGCCATCCCCTTCTTTTGCGGTCAATCATTCCAGCATTGTACCTCCCATGAGCCCTTCAAATTTGGAAAGGTAGGCATTAAATGCTTCAAGAATCCATACGAAAAGGCGCACTGAATGCCAAAGCACTATCATCAAACATAAGAACATTAGAACGCAAGAACACACATACATAAGAAAAGCCATGCTGCATTGGACCAAAGGTCCATTTAGTTCAGCGCTCCATACACTCAGTGCACATAGTAGCAAACCAGCTGCCCACAGGATCCCTAAGCAGGATGGGTGCAACCTCCTCAGCAACTGGTTAAGGGCCTCCTCCTCCATCAATCTGTCCAATCCTCTTTTAAAGCCATCCAGACCGGTGGCCATTTCCACTTCCCATAGCTGTGAATTCCATAGTTTAACTGGATGTTGTGTGAAGAAGTTCTTCTTTTTATCTGTCCTAAGTTTCCCACCAATCATCTTCATGAAATAACCCTGGGTTTGAGTGTTGTGGGAGAGAGAGAAAAATGTCTCCTCTCCACTTTATTCATACTTTTTTTAAATTTTAAACACCTGTATCATGACTCTCAGGACTGCAGGTGGCACAGTAGTTTAAATGCTGTGCAGCTGGGCTGGTTGATCGAAAGGTCGCCGGTTCGAATCTGCACAACGGGGTGAGTTCCCGTTGCTCCGTCCCAGCTCCTGCCAACCTTGCAGCTCGAAAGCATGCAAATGCAAGTAGATAAAAAGGCACCACTGTGGTGGGCAGGTAACAGCGTTCCGTGCACTTCGGTGTTTAGTCATGCCGGCCACATGACCACGGAGACTGTCTGCAGACAAACGCTGGCTCCCTTGGCTAGGAAACGGGGATGAGCAGCGCCCCCTAGAGTCAGGCATGACTGGACTTAATGTCAAGGGAAACCTTTACCTTTACCTTTATCATGACTCTCTTTTTTCCTAAGCCAAACAGTCCCAGTTGTTGTAGCCTTGACTCATGGGGGAATTGCTCCAGCCCCCTGATCACTCTTGTACTTTTTCTAGCTTAATAATGCCTCTTTTCAGAAAGGTGATCAGAAAAGAACACAATATTCTAAGAGAAGTCATACCAAGTATTTTTATAACGGGAGTAAGATTTTGGATGTTCCATTTTTTATTCCATCCCTAATTATGCCAAGCATGGAGTTTGCCCTTTTTGTAGCAGCTGCTCACTGGGCCAACGTTTCCATTGAGCTGTCTGCTACTACCCCAAGATCCCTCTCTTGCTAGCTCAGATCCCATCCTTGTATACTTGAAGTTGAGATGTTTTGCCCCAACGTGCATTTCTTTACACTTGCGTACATTGAAATGCTTTTGCCATTTTGATGCCCATTCTTCTAGCTTGGAAAGATCCCTTTGGAACTCCTGGCAACCTCTTTTTGTTCTAACCATTCTAAATAGTTTAGTGGCATCAGCAAACCTGGCCACTTCACTACTTGCTCCTAATTCCAGATCATTTATAAATAGGCTAAGAAACATTGTTCCTAATGCAGAACCCTGTGAGACTCCACTGGGTACATCTTTCCATTGGACGATATGCCATTTATCTGACACCCTCTGTCTCCTGTTCTTTAAATGGTTAGTGATCCATAAGAGGACCTCCCCACTTTTTCATGACTGCTTCGTTTGCTCAGCAGGCTTTGGTGAAGTACTTTGTCAAAAGGCTTTTGGAAGTACAAATAAACAATGTCTACAGGATGTCCCTCTCTGTGTGCTTATTGACACTCTCAGAGAAATTCAATAGGTTAGTGAGAGAAGACTTCTCTTTGCGGAAACCATGCTGATTTTTTTTTTCCAACAGGGCTTGTCCCTCTATGTGCTTACTGATTTTATCTTTAATAATGCTTTCAAGTAGTTTATCCAGAACAGATGTTAAGCTAACTGACCTGTAATTTCCTGAGTTCCTTTTTCAAAATTGGTATTATGTTGGCTAGTCTCCAAACCTCTGGAACAAGGTCTGGTTTTGGGGACATATTTTGATAAGAAGGTCAGCAATTTCATGTTTGATTTCTTTGAGAATGCAGGAATGGATACCATCTGGACCAGGTTACTTGCTGACTTTCAGTTTGTCACTCAGGTTGAGAATTTCATCTTTTGTCCTGATTATCTACCTTAATTCCTCAGACTCCCTTCCAGAATACATAAGCTCAGGAACAGGTATTTGCTCTTCATCCTCTGCTGTGAAGACTGATGAAACAAATTAATTCAGCTTCATTCCCCCATCAGTGCTCCTTTAATTCCATTATCATCCAATGGCCCAACTGCTTCCTTAGCTGCTTTCTTTCTTTTGATATATTTAAGGAATCTTTATTGCTTGCCTTGATGTTGTTAGTGATATGCTCCTCAAACTGTTTTCTTGCTTCTCTGATTGTCTGTTCGCATCTGCCTTGTGCAAGCTTGCAGTCCCTTCTGGTTTTTTTTAGGCGAGATTACCATTTTTGAAGGAATCTTTCTTCTCCCTAATAGCTTCTTTGACTCTGTGTGTTAGCCATGCTAGTAATTTCCTGGACTTTGTGCTACCTTTTTTCACTTGTGGTATGCATATTATCTGTGCCTCTATTATAGCATTTTGAGTAATCTCCAAGCACTTTGAAGTGATTTAAACTCCTTGATTCCCCTCTTCAGCATCTTCTTTACTAGTTTCCTCATTTTTGAGAAGTTTCCTCCTAACTGTATATTAAATCTGATACCACCACGGTTACTTTTTCCTATTGGCTCAATGACACTTACATTCCATGCTATGATCTGGGCAACCCCATCTAGAACTAAAGCCAGGACTCCTGCCCTCCGCTCCCCTCCCCATTGGCTCCATGACCAACTGCTCTAGGGCACAGTCATTTTTGACGTTGAGAAATTTAACCTTGCTGTCTGAAATGGAATATAGATTTATCCAGTCAATGTGTGGGTAGTTGAAGTCACCCATTATTACAGCACTGCCTTTGTTGGAGGTCTCCTTGATTTCATTTCCCATCTCAAGATCACTCTAAGCATTCTGGTCTGGTGGATACCATGGTCCTGTGATTAAGTTAGCTTTACAGCCAGGAATTTTTACTGTTCTACTTCTGTGGTGGAGTCTTCACCCTTTAGATGATCAAATCTGCCGTACTCTTTCACATAGAGGGCAGGATGTCCTCCGGCATACCCTTCCCTGTCTTCCCTATACAGTTTCTGTCCAGAGATGACTATCTATTGGTTATCTTGGTTCCATCCTCTGTTAAGGTTTTCTTAATGCCCATTATATCAAGCGTCTCTTTTATCATAAGCTTTCCCATTGTTCCCTTAAGGCTTCTAGCATTCAATTGAAACGCCTAAGCACAGTGCCCTTCATGCAGCTGCATGAAGCTATTGTTCCAGTACTTAGTCCTCTCCAACCAGTTATCATGGTTTACCGCAGCCTTGTTGCCTCTTTCATTTCCTCCTTCACTTGTGCAACCTGAAACTTGACCCTAACTGGATGTTTCCCAGCTCCTGTTGACTTTTCCCCAGAAAATGAACCTTGATTAACTTGGGCCTTTAGATTTTCAATGGAGAGAAATGGGGAAGCTTTTAGAGACAATGTTTGCAAGCCACCTGTGATATTTGTCACACCTATCTCAATGCTTTGCATTTGTCTATTACCCGCTGGATATATTTTGAATGGGCTGTCTCCTAAGAAGCTCAGCAAGATAGACGGTATGGCGATTATAGCATTTTATTTGCACCTTTTATTGCCATCCTCTAGCATTGCAATTTTTATGGTTCATGTCATAAAAAATGAAAACTTGAAAGAGGATTGAAGTCATCAATCCACATAAATAAGTTTTTCATCTTAACTTCCAACATATCTGCCAGTCATTGGGTCCCACAATCAGAAGCCAGGAATGAACTCAGCCTTTAGTGGAGTGCCAAAGGCGACATAGTAAGAGACGCGTCTTGGCGTTCCCTGCCTTAAAAATGGAATAAAAATTATTTTTCTAATCAGTATGAAGTGCAATTAAGATTTATTAAACCTTATTTATACACAAAAACACAAGTTATATTTAGTTTATGATAATGCATATTGTTACTTTCTCATCCAGTGCATACTAGAATTCATATGTGCTTCTAGAGAAGGTAAAGATGTCCGGTATCAGTAGTTCCCTAAAGTGGTAGGCATTTATTCCGGCTAAACATAAATTTAAATTTGCAGCCATGCATTCCAAAGTATGTCTACTAGGAAACTCCATTACCTTCAATAGGACTTTCTCCCGTGAAAGTGTGCATAGCATTTCTTGTAATGTTGGGTTGGTGGTTGGTCATTTAAGCAATTTTCAGTGGGACAGAAAAAGGGAGAAAGCTGGTAGAGACATTATTGATAGCAATACTGGTGCTGCACAACATTTCAGTATCTGGCAGTCACTCAATTTTTTTTCTTCCCAGAATTCTCTGAGTGCAGGCTGACTTTTCCCCCTGCTGGCCAGTCATCACAAAGGATTTCAGGATTAAAATTCCAGCCACTCCTGCTGTTTCTTCATTTTTTTAAAAGAAAAAATACTGCTTCTCATGGAAATCCCAAGCAAGCCCAACTATGGTGTGCCAGCCAGAGAATAATGCCATCTTAAGACATCCACTTGAAACCAGACGCCTTGCTGATTAAATTTTGCAAGCCAGGATCATACAAGGTTCTCTATTCCTAGTGGCAGTAAAAATAAAGATCTCAGGATCTCAAAGTTTAGTTGTTCATCTCCTAATATTTTTAAGGAGAATGGAAGTTAGTATGCTGGGAAATATGAAAGTATGCTGAAAGCAAGGGGACATTCTCCTTTATGTTAAAATAAAAATGGGATTTTGTTGATATTAGGAAAGACACTACATGTGCATTTATGTTATTCTTAGTATGATTAATAGCAGTTTGTACAGATAACTAAAATGGAGAGCAGTGAAAGGGTTTTTCCTCTCCTCCTCCCCATGTCACAGGCCTTATCAGGATCTGGCCCCACACTACCTCCATTTACAAGGGAGAAAAACACTACCACCATTTACAAGGACTTTACAAAGATGGAGATGCATTCATGCATCTCAGTCATCATGCCAAGTTTGGCCTTCGGATGAAAAGGCTGAAATGGTACTAAAATGTGCATAGGGTCTGAAAGCATTCCTACGCTATATCATTTTCAACAAATTTTGTGGATCAAATGAGATATGCAGTGCACACCTGCCTCTCAGGGCTAATTCTCAAGTCACCATGAGCTTGGAAAATTGCTATTTCTTGACCTAAAAGAAGGTTAAAACACTTTCACTGAAAATTGATTCACTTTAAAGTATTTAGCACTGTACGTATTTTCTAGGAGTATATATGACAGGGCTGGTTTCAATTGGCACTTTATGTAGCTGTTGTGGGAAGCCCATCTTACAGCTAGAGAAGGCTGAATGAGTGTTTAACAAGATGGGCCATTTTGTTTCTTCTTCTTCTTCTTCTTAAAAAAATAGGAATCACACATTAAAACTGTTGGAATTATACCATATACAGTATATATATAATCTACTTGGCAAACAGATGTTTGCTAAGTGATCACAGAAGAATTTTAACTTTCTTGAGCTGTACAGTACGGTAAAGGAATAATGCACTACATGATAGCATTTGAAGCTCTGTGTAACATGCACTGGCCTATGTTGCATTTCCCTGTCTAAGAAAGAGTCAAACTGGTGTGTTCCCCACACCTTCTCCTCAGTAATGGTAGGAGTGTGTGTGGTTAAGGATTCCACTTTGGGCTAGTGAGCGTGCGTTGTGATCTTGAACAAATCAAATTCTTTTATTTTCAGCATGTACATAATAACCTTGAACTTGATAAACAGCATAATTACCATGTGTAGCCCTGGAGGCCATGTGGTTAGCTCTTAGAAAGGAATTCACAATAATACAGTTGGAACACTGTGAGTTGCCATCGTGGATAAATCAGCTCCATCCAATATCAAATGGGTGGACTCCCATGCAGTGGGACTTGCCCTTCCTTTCCTGTCCCCTGCATCTCCTATGCATCCTCCAGAGCAGATATGGGGTTACACAGGCAGCTGTGGGGCAAGGTGCATCCATTACAATGGAAATAGTAGATGAGCTGCAGTGGATACAACATGGTGATTGCAAAAGTGTGCCCCATGATTCACAAATAACTGCTCAACTTTTGTTTATATCTGTAACTCTATTTAATAAGCATTAACATTAAAATTAAGATATTTTTAAGGAGGTTGTGTATGGTACTGTGCCATTTTTAAACAATTGAAAACATTTATAACTAAACTAAACTCTAGTCAAGGTAGTTTCCATAACTTCTTTAAATGGAATTAATCTAATCACAATATATATCATCAGCTTCCCTAACCTGATACTCTTTAGTTGGTTTGGACTACAATCTCCATCAGTCCAACCAATTTGACTAATGGTTAGGAGAACAGGAAGTTGTAGTCTAAAACCTCTGAAGGGCCCCAGGGTGAGGAAAGGAAACATGATAGTAGATGAAATTTTAAAATCTCCAATCTCAGCAGGTGAAATGATTTCTGGAAAAGAAAAATCTTTTTTCCCAGGTGGTAGAAATTTATCAGGAAAAGGACAAGGCAACTTTCTAATGTTCTTCTCTTCCAAAGAACAGGATAAAATCTTGGTCAGACAATAAATGCTTTCACCAGTTTTCATGGCTTCATTGGTATAACAAACTCTAGTTTTCAGAATCTGTGGTTATCAGAAAGTGGTAGCTATCTTGTTGAGTTCTGATCGTATTTGGGTTCCTATCAACTCATCCCACTATCAACCCATTATTTGGGTTCCTATCAACCCTATCAACTCACCCCACTCCCTAATTCATGGGGTTGTGGAAATCATAATGCTATCAAACACATACACATATCCTCTAGGGCATAGAAACCATTATAATTTTAAAGAACACAGAAATCGAAGGAAAGTATGCTTTCTACAGGTTTAGCTAGCTATATGAGTTGGCAGCAACACACAATGCTTAAAACAAAGCTTTGTTTAATATTTTAATATACTGTTACATTTTATTTTCATGAGATTTGCCAGACTAGTTGGAGGAAGAGAGAAAACCTTCTCTCCATGTATTCCTGTGCTTTATCTGAGCATTTATGTATAATTTTCACAGCTTAAATTTCCTGCCACAAACTCTTCAGTAATGACTGACAGGGAGACTTTTGTTACTGTAATATCACTTAAAATTTTGCTGAACACTTAGGAATGAAGTGGTAATCATCTGTCTCTTTTATGTGTTCCTGAGAGAACTGAGATATAATCAACAAGGTAACAAAGAAAAAGTTTTCCTTAGGCTAGCAGCAGTGAGACAAATAAGCATCTTCAAGACATGGGAATCCTTTACAAACTTTAAAAGCCCCCTTGAGAATTGTTAGGGTGGTAGAGTGAGAGCCTCAGAAATTCAAACAACCCTTTCCAAAACTAATGGAACATTCTCTCCTAATTGTTTCAGAAAATATCATCCAGTATCTGTGGAATGTATAGATAAATGACAGGGATGGACTGAACCTCTTAGTTCTTCTCCATTGAGTAGCAGAAAATAATTCTGATTTGCCAAAACTGTGAAGCTGCTAACAAAATCAAGCATAGATTCTTATCCCAAGCTTTCTTCTCTGCATGTGGGATGGTGTGGGTTTGTGTAGTTAATTATGTATTCAGCACAATGAAGAACATGTTGAGCATGGTCGAGTCCTATGGAAAGTAAGAGAAATCTTTAGCCCAGGGTGCATAGCATTAGTGGTACAGTGTCTTGGATGGCCACCCCAGGACTTTCACGGGCAAGATGACCTCAGGGAACATGGCCACACCTAATGGTGTTATTGAGCCATCTACTTGCCTTCCTTCCATGCCTCTTCTCAGTTTCTCTTCCCAGAGCCAGCTGAACACCCAGGTTCACGCACAGCTCATCATCTCAGTGGAGATGGCAAGTAATGCACAAGCGAGTTCAGCTGCCAGTACTCATGTCAGGTGCCTTTTCCATGGACCTGTCAGTGTCCCCACTAGGAGTGGCAAGAGAAGAGTGCGTAAGAATGCTGCTTGGAAGAGAAACCACTCTTCCCATTGGCCAAATTCCCCATTTCCTGTCCCCATGCTGTTATCTTTATCAGAGACAGGAGAGGCCATTCTTTCTAGGGGAAATGCCTCAAAGTGGTAGGGCTTTGCGATCAAGCACTATCCTCTGAAGAAAGCCCAGGAGGCCGAAACGCTGGATTCGAGAGTATTACGAGATAGATTAGGGCTGTGGACTGGGCATTCTGCGCTCCTGCTTTAGTCACTGCTTTAAAATCCTATTGCTTCAGCAAACTCACATTACTACAGTGTATGTTCCATCTTGTCTCAACTATGTGGAGCGGAAGCTCCCCTACCTTTAAAATAATCAACCATGTTTTTGAAGTGCTGCATCCTTACAGGATACTGTCCATGGCTATTTTCTCTAGCAGTATGAATCCTGTAGCAGATTTTCTGAAGGATAATTCCATCTGAAAAAGCAAGGAGGTCCTCTGGAGTATAATCCTATCCATACAGTGGTCAGGGTAGGTTGACCTTCGCTTGATGAATGCTGATGGTTTGGGTCTGGAAATCAGCTCACTTGGAGAGCCTCTGCCCTGTGCTTGGAATCAGGGCCCACCAATACATTTTTTTTTCAGTTGGAAGTTGCAGTTTTAAAACTGGAGACTTGAAACTTGGGAAAGAGACTTCTAGTAGCATCCTGGAATATGGTTATGCTTGCAGAGTACATTTTCTATTTCCTGGTATATCTTATTAAATGGGATGGGGAGGGGAGTATCAAATGTTATACATGTTGAATATTGTACAAGTTCAGTAAAATACTGCACAACAGGAAAAAGCAGCACAGCATAAGTAGAATCTTTGCCTGAATTCAAATCATACATCAACATCTTTCTGAATTTCCCAGAGCTCACAAAATATTTAAAGATTATTTTCAGGTGAATTTATCCCAGAGGATGCTATTTACATATGTATTTCTTCTGCTAGATGCTGTAAACTACTCCCCAAAGAACAGATACATAGATCAGTGTAGAAAGAGACACAATACATAAATCTTTGTACTATAATTGTGAGTCTGGAACTCAATTCCTTAGCAAAAAATAGAAAGTAAATGGGAAGTCATCCATTGTAAGCAGAATCTAGAACTGGTATTTAGATTAAAAATCTAGACTCTTTTATTCATCAAAATTGATTGCAATCAGAGCCAGTTTTCTTACAGAAAGTTTTTTAAAGCCTGGTTTACTCAAAAATGGATTGGATACCATCTCACCATATGTTAAGTGATCAGGGCCTATTTCAAATGATAGATCACTATCAACCCCAATGACAAAGGCTTAGGCACTTAATTTGAAGCAATAGTGAGAGTCTTTGTGATATAGTGGTTAGAGTGGTGGACTGGGACTGGAAAGATAAGTTTTAGCCCCCACTTGTTGATGAAGTTCACTGGGCGATTTTGAAGTAATCACTGTCTGGGCTCAGGCAACCCAACAGGCTATGGTGACTTTTTTTTAAACATTGTTGGTCTGTAGGATTGTCTGAAACCAGTTGTGATATTCCACTAAGGTAAGTTTTGCCTTTAGAAAAGATGATAAGGAACAATAGTTTGTTTTATGGTTTTTCTGAAGCACCATGGCTTGTTGTGTTGTCTGAATCCAGGATTATGGCTTCTACAATCCTGGTATGCAACTACTACAGAATCCTTGGGAAAGAAGGGAAACTCCAGGAGCTGCTCCAGTCATCCAGACTCTATGTGTGGACTAGTGAAAAAGAGGCAGGTGAAATAGACAGAGAGTGATGCACCTTGGGGCTGAATTTCAGGTGGAGTGACTGATGGGATACATACCAACAGTGGAAGGACTGCGAAGATGCAGTTCATTTCTTCTGATGACTTCTTACTGGGTCAGTGACCAGGTCTCACATATGCTCCCCTGCCCTTGTGTAAAACCTCTTATCCCTTCTAAAACCGAGTAATTCTCACACTCTGCCTGAGAAATTTGTCTTGGCAACCATGAAGGAGCTTCAAAGGTTTCAGCCCTTCCTTCTGTTCAGAATCTGACAATGAATCCAGCTGAATGGTCTGCAGTGAGTGAGTGAGTGGTAACAATGACAAAGTAGAAACCACTTGATTGTCTGTCAAGTGGATCATGGTAACCCCCCCCCCGCCCCACACATACACACAAACCAGGATAACTGCACAGGGCTGCTTGTTGAATTGTGTGAATGCAATCACTGACGGTCATCCCAATCCAACTTACAGGGTTCTTGTGAAGATAAAATGGAGATAAAGAGGATTCTGTAAATCACTTTGGGGTCCTTGCAAGGGGAAAACGGGTGGGATACAAATGCCATATGATCACCATCTTTTGTCTGTGACCTGGGCTGGTGGGCCCACTTGAAGCTCAGTGACTTCACCTGAAGTTTGTTTTTGTACAAAGGTAGCCCCAGAGTATCCTAGGAAGAGTGCAAACCCCAATACAAGCAACAATAAGAAATTTTTCCAGCAGTTGTTTCACCCCGATATGAGGGGTGAAATACATTTAATCACAAATCTATTTTAACAAAAACAATCCTCCATGTTCATTGGTAGCAGTGAGCTGGGTAACATCAATTCCCTTTGTGAGTCTCTTCTAGGCTACACTCCCTTTGTGAAATAGAGAAGGAGGAGGAGGAGAATGATGATTTTCCTTTCTATACAACCTTGTAGCCAAAGTTCTCTGGAAGCATGATGCTTCCAGTTCAGGTTATGTCATGAAGGCCACCATTCCAAATGTTCTCATTCCTATTGATGTTCGATATGTGTAACTAGAAGACATGCATGAGATTAATTATTCTTCTTAATACTGCCTAACTCAAGGGGTGGATGGATATTTATAGCTATCAATAAATGAGATTCTAAACATGGCAAATTGGATCCTGATTTCAACTGCACTGGCAGAAGTGGACTTCCCCACCCCTTCCTCCCAAATGGTGTTCCCTTCACCCTGAAAATTCTACAGAGAGCCAGGAGAGCCTGCTAAATGGGGTAAGGTGTCTGTGTGAAAGAGGCAGGGAGGGCGAAGAGGGTTTTCTCCATGATTCAGATCTTCCACAAGCAAAGTACTTCATCTTGTGCAGGGCCGATCCTACATCCAAATCAAGATTCCTTGTTGCCTCCTTTGGAACTAGTCATAAATGGACATATCACTTTAACAGGTGCAGTATATTAGGAGCTACACAAGGGCTATAATGGCAAGAAGAAGAAAGTACCACAGCAGGAGAAAAACAGTCCTTTCCACTTAAAAGCAGCATTTGCTTCAAGAAGCTCCCGAGAACAATGGTAATATTTCTTTCAAATGATCCAGATAAAGCCAGAGAGCAGCCCAGTTGCCTGGTCTATCCATATCTGCTCTTGTATATCTGCCAGATTGATTGTGAGTCACCTAACACAAACTGTCACCCTGATCCAGAGCAGCTGTCTAATTACAATTTTGTTATTATTAATTACACAGTAGAAAATCATTTGTAATTAGCTCAGCCTAAATCATAGTTTAAACAGCCAAAAATTACATTACAAACTAAAGTGTAATTAAAGCACTACAGTAAAGTGTTTATTTAAACCCAGTTTAGTTGCAGCAGGTTTTTTCAATCAGGGCATGGGGCTCACACATAGATTTAATTAGTCTCCAGCACTGACAGCGGCGTACTGCATTTATTCATTGAGCATCAATATTGCTGAACAAATGTAAATAAAATTTAGACAGGCATTCTTTAAAGGGACAGTCACAGAAACATCTGGGAGAGATAATGAGGGTGAGGATGATGTGAATGTTAATGAGCCATCAGAGCCTCTTCTGGCATCCGTAGCTTTTCACAGGCAGGCGCCGGGGGCAGAGTCCCACTTGCTGCATATTTGCACTCGAAATCCTGCTTGTTTGCTGCGGCATGCTGTGAATGGCCGGACACCCTGTGGGACAGGGTGTGCATTGGAGGGCCAACTGGACCGTATCCAGGTGGGTTGAGCTGGCCGACTTGCCACCATTGGACATGAAGAAGGGACTGCTCTAGATGCTGGATTCTAAAAGGCCGGCACTGACCTCCTTCAGGTGATCCCAGGCAGAAGGGACTTTTGGTCATGCGCTGAGTGGCTGCCATGGGAAACAGCAGTCCTTTGCCTTTCTTTTCTTCACCCATGAACATCAGTGATGATGCTGAACATGGTGAGGATGAGCATCACCACGCATCACATTTCCTTATGCTCAGCAGGGAAACACAAAGCATGATAAGGACCATGAATAGATGGGTACAGGAAAAAACCATCTACAGAGACCTGCCCTCCTGAGCAGCCCTCTTCACTCTAGTGCACCTTGGATGGCTTGGACTGCAAACCCCAGTAATCCTCAACCAGTATGGCCATTGCAACTGCCATCACAGGGGTGACTGGAGTTTCCATCTGTTGCATTTGGAGGACTCCAAGTTCACAAAGGCTGTTTATACTGCTTCAGTGTCTTGGCATGTCTATTCCTTCCATCCCAGGAGCACAGTTTTACTCCTAACCCTGCTGGCCAGGTTGAATCATGGTAAGCCAGAGTAGGGTCCTGGCTAAAGTGTAACACTGCTTTTATTCAGTGAAACCTGTTGGGAGGTATATGACAGCAGGGAGCCGCGTCAGAGCAGACATGCTGGTTGGAGGGACTGAAGTCCAGGGGCCCTGCAGCCCCATCGTTGATTCTATTACTACGTTAGAATCATGCACATTGCTATATTTTTTTCCAAATAAGCCAAGCATATTATATTTAGGAGGTGGCTAGTGAGGTATATACCTGGTGAGAGATGCTCATTTCATCATTCTCACTTTAAAAACATGTCCTTCTCTGTGAAAAAATAGGACTTATTCCCAAGTAAATATGCCTAGCATCAAGGCAGCAAAAGCAAATTCCAATTTATTCCCCTAGTCTTGATGGTGCTTTGATTTAAGCAAGTTTAAAATGGGAAAATGTACATACCAAGAGGTTTTGTATATCCTATTTGAGCAGCATAGGCAAACAGTTTCTTCCTTCCTTCCTTCCTTCCTTCCTTCCTTCCTTCCTTCCTTCCTTCCTTTCTTCTTTCTCTGACATATCATGCATGTAAAAGCAGTCATGAAGCATGGAATGGTTGTAGTGTTGATAGGATCATGCAGAAGAGAAATATGTGTTATATCATATGCGCCTATATTTAAAATAAATATTTAAATATTTTAAATAAATAAATAAAATATTCAGAAAACTGAGGAATGTTCTTGGAAAATTGCAGTCTTGTGTCACCATATAGCATAAATGTTGTGTGTGTCTGATGTATGGAAGACAGAAAGTAACTACAGAACCTTTGTCGAGATGAGGCCCAAGATCCTAAGCAAGGAGTTGGTAGCTAAATACAAGGCTATAGCAGAAATAATCTTGAAGGACTTGAGAAGTCTGAATTCCTACTTACTGAATAGATTTTAGCCTTGGGATTTTGCTTTTGCTGCTGTCTGGTTCTGATTCAGCAAAGCTAATTAGGCATGTACTCAAATCCACCATCATTCAATAAAATACTTTAAGGATGAGCTTAAATGGTTTGCTGAATTGAAGTTCTCAAGTGGAAATTAATTCTCTTACGAGCCAGCTTATGTATACTGGTTGGTCAGACACAATTTCCACAAGTGAATAGTTTCCATAGGCTTTATAAGATAAGGCAGAATTTAGGGGTGTTGAAAAACAGCCTTTGTTGAGGTTATCTAGATCCTCACTAGAATGAACTATTTTACAATTTGTGACCACACTGAGGACATAGTAAAGGACTAGTCTCTATATATTCCATGGAGCTTTGAATTCAGTAAATTATACTGGGATTTCTTGAAGTATCTGCTCTTTAAGGGTTAAATAAAAGCACCAGTATTGACTAATAAAGGCTTACTTGATTGTAAAAATCTATGTAACTTTCAGCTTTTAAATGCAAGTAGCAGAAATAGTGTTTCTCTCAACATTCATCTTACAGTGTGTCTGTTTGCTGATGCTAAAGTGAATTTGACATAATGGTAAGTAGTTCAAACAATCTATATTGCTGGAAGCTTTCTCTCACATTCTATTGATTTTCTTACCCCATCTGCAGCATGCTCAAAAGCACTTCCTATTCTGTTTACCATTGTATACAGCTGGAATGCATGGTTTCACACTGTCTAATGGAATTAAGCAGACCCAGAAAGGCATTTTCCTGGAAAACGCCATGTATTTATTTGTAGCTCAGCAGAAGGCAAGAGGGGCAAATAAGTGCCTTGCTAATTTAACGAGGCAGCCTAAGAAGTTTGGGTTTGATAGCCTGAGGAAGTGACAGGTTTTTTGTTTTTTGCCTCTATAAAAAGGCCATTCCCTGAAGACAGGCGTGCCGGTGTCAAGGTTTATCTGCTTGTAGATCCTTTCATATTTGAGAAAAAGGTGTTGGTATTTCCTCCCACAGATTGTATTTTACAGTGTAGTCCATTTACACTCATCCTTCCATTCGTAGGTGTTTGCTAGGTGCAACAGTAACTTTAGTAAATCAAGGGAACCTGGTGAAATTATAATTTAACATTAAATAACATCATTCTAAGAATTATGCCCACAATGGCTAACAACCAATAATAAACAGAAAATACCAGTATTGCAATATCTATCTATCTATCTATCTATCTATCTATCTATCTATCTATCTATCTATATATCAGCAAGGACAATAACATTTAAGAATAAAAAGTGATAAAGAACTAAAGGATAACAAAAGAGGAGATAAAATGTTGTATTTCCTGAAGGTAACTAAGAAGTGATGATCCAAAAGCCACAGCGCTAAACTATCTTCATCATTGGACCAACTCAATTCAATTATTAAAGTGTCACTAAGTAGTGACCAGATTTTATGATCTTTAGAACCCTTTTTCAGGCTGGATGCAAAGTGGAACAAAGTGGGTGCAGAGAGGAGACATGATGCGGAGTGGGACTCATCCCATCACATCCTTCAAAGATTGCAATTTCTTACATGTGACAGACTTTGTACAGACATCAAAGCTATAATCCAACTTTTTTTGAGGGGTGGTGGTGAATGGCAGCTGTTGACAACATATTTTCAGTTTGTTTTATGAAACTTCCATCACTCAAACATCTTGCAGCACAGTAAATCTGAACCTTTTGAACGTCATTTAGCAGATTTCAGAATTAAATTGGTATTAAGACTTCCGAGTTCTATTTGCCCATAAGCAATAGTGGGAAAAGGACTTTTACTTTTGTTTCCTGCTCATAGAATTCCTGTGACCACTCTGAAAAATAGACTATGCACTATAGTATGTTCTTCTTGTATTCACACTGGGATCTTGCACTTCTCATCATGAGAACCCAGTGTAGACATTCCATGCTGATATGGAATAATTCAAGAATAGGCCGTTGCAATTCCTTCCTGTTTTCTAAACATCTGTCAGCCACTCAGGTCTATCCTTTGACACTCTAGGGCTCCAGCATTTCACTGGGGTCCATTGCTGATCCATTCCTAAGCCGCAAGACTGGGACTCAGGAAATCCAGGTTCTAGTCCTGACTCAGCCATGAAGTTACCGAGTGACTTTAGGCCTATCACAGACTCTCAGCCTAACACAAGACTGTTGTGAAGATAAAATGTAGGGGAGGAGTACCTTGTAAGTCACCTTGGGTTCCTTGCAAGAGGAAGAAAGCATATAATGGTGGTGGTGGTGGTGGTGGTGGTGGGTCTAGCCACCATATAAATTTCCCTGAAGGAGTGTTATACACAGGTTGTATTGTGAAAAATTAAAAAGGCAGCTTCCTGGTGTTGCTCAGAGGACTGCATACTGCTGCTGCTGACACTGCTGCCCCTTCCACCAAGTAAGACTTTCATGGCCTGTTGACAAAAGAGAGAGGCGGGTCCACCGAATGTTCCTTGTCCAGGACTTCCTCAACTGTGAGCTGGCTGTGCAGATGAAGCTATGATCGTGGAACAGTGTGTTTGAACTAAGATCAGTGATGTTTTATTTCTTACATGTTTGTTCCATATTTGAAGAAGCTTCCACACTGAAAGTTCCCTTCCTTTAATCTTCACAGCCATCCTTTTCCTTGTGAGGTAGGCTTGGCTTAGGAACAGCCACTGGTTGAGGTTCACCCAGTAAACTTTGTGGGCAGATGGAGGGTTGTTGCCAGTCTTTCCCTTATGTGACACCACCCAGGCCCTCCAGTTTAGTAGTCACATGACTTTAGTAGCTACATGACATAAGGTAGTGGCAACCTGCTTATTGTCTCTCTTGATTCAAAGAGTTAAGGAATACATCTTGTTTCTATATGTTTTTTTAATGGTCTGGAAAAGGGGTGAGAAACCATTTTTTTCTGTTGAAGGTTGCAGTTTTTCCAAGTGAATATTCAGTGGCAGCATGTATGGAGGCTGACTTTAAATGTGGACAGGACAGGCCCTCTCCCTCTGGCAGCTCTTTCATTTTTCCCTTTCTTTTTGGACCCTCCCCCCAATTTCCCTCTCTCTCTCTCTCTCTCTCTCTCTCTCTCTCTCTCTCTCTCTCTCTCTCTCCCCCTCTTTCCTCCTTCTCTTCCTTGCAATGCATTAGGCTGCCAGGAAAGGGACAGCTTATTTTTGACAGAGTGAAATATAGCTATGCCAATGTTTATTGTGCCCAACATGTTTCAAAATTTTCTCTTTATCAAGGGCAATTGAT
Source organism: Varanus komodoensis (assembly GCF_004798865.1). Lineage (NCBI taxonomy): Eukaryota > Metazoa > Chordata > Lepidosauria > Squamata > Varanidae > Varanus > Varanus komodoensis. The sequence goes on along the minus strand of NW_025336087.1, from coordinate 46,051,045 downwards.
TTCTTCAAAACTTTCAGATCGTGTTAGAAATCTTGGCTTCTAACTCATCTGGTGGAAGACTTGCCCATGGGTCACTCTTGCCAAGGTCAAGATAATTGATCTCAGAGGGCTTTTGAAATGCACATGAAAATGCATGAAGTTAGGCTGAGGGCCACAGGCTGACTATCGTGGATTTAGAACCATAGCTTGCTGCTTCAGAGCAGCTGAAGAATATTGTCGCAGTGGCTGGTCCCCATACACATAACCCTGCAGAGACAATGGAGGAATGGTCTCCCTGCCCTCCTTTGAAGGAAAGATAGTGAGATAAAACACATTCTGCCTGCATTGCTATACACCAAGCCAGCATGTTGAGTCATGTTTGCTAAGCTGGAAATTTGCAGCCCTGCAGCTGGATGGATGACCAGATGTGGAAATGGAGCAGGAGGTTGGACTTGAAGGCCTAGGATTCCAACTATCCCATCCCATCCCATCCCATCTGTACAGAATGCCCATGCTGTTTAACATCCTTCCCTATGAAACAAATCCCTAAATATGGACACAGCCATCCTAAAAATAACCTTTAATACACTTATTTCTCCAGATATCTGTGAATGGAGCATATAGCCCATGGAAAGTTGCTGCACAAATTAAGGCTATATTTGCTCAATTAAGAGAGAATGCACAGCATTTACCATTTTGGTTCACAGCAGGTAAGTCTGATGGTCCATTTGCCCTTCATGGGGAAATACAGAAAGGGGGCCCTAATAAGAAAAGTATTTTGTGGGTTAGCCCTTATGCCAGTGGAGCTGCTGATGCTCTCATTTGTACTTCCTCTGAGGTAAATTCTGAAAGGCAGAATCTGTGCAACCCCAACACACAAGATCAGGGTTCTTATGTAATTTGTTTGTTTCAATAAGCCACACGCAGGGAAAGTTCTCATTGGATTGTGCCCAGTGTTCTCACTGTTTCCATAATTGGCACAGCAGTATCAGTGATGATCCAAACAGTTCATTGTGCTTAATATGATTTGTCATGCTGCTTGAGAATTATATCCTGATTATATCCATTATCTGCATTACAGTGTGTCTTCTACCAAAGAGTAAATTCCAGTAGTCAGATTAACAGTAATCTGTTACCATGCTCAGATCAGTGATGGAACAAATTCCTAACACTGCAAGGGAGGATTCTTAAATGGTAAAGTAATAATGGATTATTTTAAAGGGGGCACAAGTTAAATGGCAACTTGGTAGGTTAAGGCTGTGAAGATTTAGCAATGTATCATACATACTTTTAATACTGTAGAAAAAAGTAAGGAAGTGCATAGAAGGGCAAGAGGATGAAACAATGTCATGGAATGGAAAGCATTAGCTCCATAAATTGGGTTTCGTATCACTGTTGCCCTCTACACTTGTCTAGGGCAATTGAGTTTTTCTTTCCTCAGATAGAGACAGCTCTGAAAACAAAGAAGGAGCCCCAGCTCAGTGGGGAGGCGCTTGGCTCAAAGGTGGAGCACTTGCCTTGCATGCAAAAGAGCAGTGATTTGATCCCCCACATCTCCAGCCAAGGCCGGCAGAAATTTCTCCTGAGAAAGCTGCTGCCAGTCAGTGTCAACACTGGTGGGCCAGATGGTCCAATGATCATTATATGGCAGCGGGCAGCTCCCGATGTTCCTACATCTCTGGAAACCTGCAATTAAACACACTCACTCCCTCACTTTAGGGAAACAGCATGGTTGATGGCCTGTTAAAAGTGGCCGCATCATCGACTTTACCTTCTGTTTGAAGGCATCTTCTGTTCAAAGGGCTGTGCAGTCAAAGCATGGCTCAAGTACCACAAGAGTGGAGGACCTGGGGGCCTTGAATGCCAACCTGGACAATCACTTCCACCAATAGTGAGCACTTGGACAGTAGACTGTGCAGGTCATCTACTATGGTAAAACACCTAGCATGTGCATTTAAGGTTATAATGAATATCTATAAATTCTGTCTATAAGACAGAATGCTCTAGTCATTGTCATTGTATTAATTATGAGAATGTGTGTGTGTGTATATGTAGTGCTCCACTTGTGGATACACACCTTAACACATGCGATTGGAGAGAGACAGAGAAGCCAAGAGCCATGCCATTTCTCACCAGTCACATCTTCTAGCAGGGTCATCCAAGACAGAATGGTAAAAGTGGAGGCACCAGACTAGGAAGCATCCACCTTCTGTAGGAGTGAAAGGGTAACATCAGCAGAGGAGAATGGATGGCTCTAGAAGTGATGGAGGCAAGGAAACTTCTGAAGGGCAGCTACTGAGCAGCAGCAGTAGTTAAAGGTGATACTGGTGGTAGGATTTTTCACACACAACAGCAGAAATGCTCAAGCTAACTCTGGTTCGTACTGTACAGAAGAAGGTAATGGTAAACAACTTCTGGATTTTTCTTACCTGGTAAACCCTATGATGAAACAATTGAAAAAGAAATGAGAGACTGTGCCAAAAGATGAGACTCCCTTGTCTGAAGGCACTCAAATACCTACAGAGGGGAAGCAACGGTCAGTTACAAATATCGACGTCACTAATGATGCAAGTAGATCAAAAGTGAAAGGAAGCCCACGAGTGACACAAAAAAAGGAAGGGCCAATGTTGCACATCCCATGCAGCTGGAACATGGATTGTGAGAAGCACAAATCAAGGCAAACTGGAAACAGTGAAGCATGAAATGGAACAATTAAACATCTCAGTACTTGTTCTGCATGAATTAACATGGACGCAAATGGGAAATTTTTAGTCAGAGAAACATTAAGTGATATACTCTGGAAATTACAAACTCGGGCGATATGGAGTAGCTCTGATATTGAGGCAAGATTTAGTACAGGCAGTAAGCAGCTATACTGAGAAGTCCAACCAAAAAATGTCAGTCAAAATTCTTGGAAAGCCTATCAATATAACAGCCATTTAAGTCTCCAACAACTGATGCTGAAGATTTCTTTTTTTTAAATTCAGATGTGTAAGAGGAAATGGATAACACAACAAAACAAGACACACTGATAACCATAGGAGACTGGAACACAAAAGCAGGCAACAAAGCAGAATGCAGTGTTGAGAGACAATCTTGCCTAGGGGTTAGGAATGAAGCAGGGGAAAAATTCATGGACATGAAACTACTTTTAGGACAAAATATGGTGAAACAGGAAGGATTCCAATAGGCAAAGGCATCAGACAAAGGTATGTTTTATCTCCCTATCTGTTCAATTTGTATGCAGAACATATCATAAGGAAAGCTGGATTAGGATCAGAGGAAGAAGGAGTGAAAAATTGGTAGAAGAAATATCAATATTTAAGGGTATGCAGCTTTTACCATATCACTGGCAGAAAGCAGCGAAAATGTATGCGTTTGAAACGTGGTGTTGAAGGAAAGCTTTGTGAATACCCTGGACAAACTAGAAGGACAAACACATGGGTTCTAGATCAAATCAACTTGCCCTGGAAGAAACAATGTCAAAACTGAAGCTGTTGTGGTGTCATGCATAGCATGAAAGGCAAGACTCACTGGAGAAGACAGTAATGCTAGGGAGAGTGCAAGGCGGAAGAAGAATGGGAAGACCAACGATGAAATTGATCAATTGCGCTCAGAAAAGCACAGCCTTGAGTTGCCTAGTGCTGGGCAGGGCTGCAAAGGGCATTCATTCATAGAGGTCTTGTGAAACAAAGAAACATGGAAAGTAATAACAAAAATGTGTGGTATATTTCCACTTTTTAGGTGTGTATAAGTGGCCACATGCTGAAAGATTTATTTGCTTGTTTGTTTTTATACCATCTCAATAGCTGCAAACCTCTGGGAAGTTTGCAGTTTTGTTTTAATTCATTTTGTCTCCAGTACTGCCAGCAATTCATTACTTTGATTCATTCATTGATTATATTTCTAGACCATGGCTTAGCTTGATGGGCAGTTTACAGCAAGACAAAACACAACTGTTTTAATACATATGAGTTGCTGTTTCTTTTTCTTAATGTTTATAAATTCAATAATGTGCTTTGCAGCAATATAACCATACGTTTACATATCTTCCCAGAGAACAAGAGTCACTGGGTGAATTAGAAATGCAATAAATAAATAACCAAAAAACATGTATTTTCATATAAAATTTAAAGTACATTTAGAAATACATACTTTAAGAAATAAAAGGTTTAGAATATATTTTCTAATAAAATAATAATCAGGTATGTATGTAAATATGAATTTTCCAGCAGATAATTTAAAAAGTCACAGATTAACATAGAAACAGAGGTAAATCGAAAGGAAAATCCAGCACTATCGCTAAAGAAGTTTAGCTGGTGTTAAGCAGCAAGTGGCCACTTTTCCCCATTGCCCTAGTTCTGCTGTACAAGCATTGGTTTAGGTTTTCACAACATTATTAAGGCTAGCACTGGGGCATAACTGGAGAGTGCCCATGGGATGCAACAGTTTTGAACAAATGCATGCAAAATGGAGAAGAAAGCAAAGAGACAGATCTGTACACCCATCCCCAGCTGGAATGTAGTCATCCAGTGCTCCGTGCTCCTTTTCTGGAAGTACTTTTTGTAATACCCTCAATTCTCTTCTCCACACTTTCCCTAGCAAGTAGCATGAATCAATTCATATATTAACAAAATTATTTTAATGATAACGGGATGTCTACAGCTGATGCTTTTGAAGTTTTGGCAGAAATGGTGATAAATCATTGCAATATGAATGCTCTGTGAGGTAAATATTCAGTAGCCACACAACAGATCTTATATTTCTTCCCAAGATTTATCACAGAATTGGCTTTGCCGGTGTCATGTGGCCATTATTTATGGCATTTCCTCACTGAGATCACTGCAGACAGAACTTCCAGTTTCATTCAGCATTAGCACTACTGAAAAAATTGTCTGAAAAATAACAATCTTGGTGATTTCAGGGAAAGTTTATTGAGGATCGCTGCTTTAGGTTTTAAATCACTTCTAGTCATATCTGTCAAAGGCTTTGGGTGCCTGCTGCTTATCCAAATACAATATACTGGTTCCAATGTGGAACATTAATCAATTGCAAATATCATTCTATTGTAATAGTCAGCACTCAGGTGACAAAAATACATTTTGGCTGGGATTATTGCTTGATCAAAAATTCAATTGAATTGCTTTTATTTTCCATTTTTCTCTGCCTTTCACAGTATAATTAAGGTCCAATGGCAGATTTCACCCTGGTGCACATCAATTATTCCATTTTTAAGGAGAATCATCCCTGCTGAGACGATAACCTTGTAATTCACTAACTTCCTCATGGGCAGTGCCTTAAAACATTAGTGGATAAACATTTGGATGCTGGAAAGAGCTGGGAAGAGATTTGGATGGCCCTGGGAAAAGAAAGGCAGATAATTGTACATGTTCTCATATAGAGACATTAAATTAATGTAAGTATAAAACTGTTTAAGTGCTCACATCTATTAAATTAGGAATAGCAAATACTACACAGAGCTCTGCTTAATAAATTAAGTCTATTTTACAGAATAAGTATTTCTCCTTTTTTAAGTTCAACGAGTCAATATGAGAACATGAAAGGAGCAAGGTTAAATAAATTGCTGTCAGAAGATGCAGGATTTAGCAGCCGTAGTTACCCTAGATTTCAACAAGAATAAGCTGTTACCATAGTAACCACATCACATGATCTTCACACATACTGTGGGGCCAGATTCTGCTGTAATTTATGCCGGTGATTTTTTTAATGGTTCTGTCTGAACTCTGACACATTCCTTATGGTCTGACCCAAAATTTAATCATCTTCAGTGCTTCTTATTTCATATCTTTTATTTCCCCTAAAGAGTCTAACTTATTAAAAACTAGTAACCCCAAAGAGGAGGAACACAGAATGAAGAATAGAACTTGATCTCATTAATAATGATGCCAATTGCACAATGGTTGCATCACTGCCTTATTAACAACCCCAAAACTGTCATGATTCACAATTCACTCTGGCCTGAGGCTTTCTACCTCTGTCAGGTGAGATCATGTCAGTTAGCCTTGTATGAGTAGATCTTCTCTGCTTTCCACCCTTTGCAGGGCACCACAATACTCCAAAATGTCTCAAAGTAACAGTGGCAGCATCCAGCATCCAGCATGCCTGATCTAATTTCTTCAGGGTAAAGCCATCCACCTTGTGTACGAACACCCTGTTCCTCCTCTTACGAGAATGAGCATGTTGGAGGCACTCAGTTTCCGGCAGTGGCTAACCACCTGCTCCAGGAAGGCTACATACAAGAGATGATGCAGATTAGAATATCCTGCGCCCAATCGACAGAGCAGGGCTGAACATGAACGTGAAACCCTGACTAGGACTCTTCCCCATGCCAAAGGCAGCCATGTTAGCCATAAGGGATAGTCCCAAAATCCATGAGGTGTATATATGAAGGTTCCATTCTTAGCTCTTATGGTTAATAGGTTACTGATGTATTTAATACATTTTAAAAAGCAGTCTAGGGCCTATGTAGGAAAGACATAGACAGACACACACAGATGAAAAAGTTGGCCCAGGAACTGATTTGTTGGCTCCATCAATGTGCCACCTAAGCTCAGGGGTTGAGAATTACATTGAGCCTGACTTTGGACTTGAGATGGAGTCGTGCAACATTTTCTGGAGTCTTCCAACAGGGATGTCAACAATGCCTGTCACATTTTTTCCAGTGTTGGATGACATTTACATGTAGAGTAATCCCTTATGAACAGAAAATGTACACCTCAGACAGAGAGGTGAAGACTTTTTGTTCTAGACACCAGTTTGGTAAGTCTTTTGTTTGTTAGTTTTTAAAGGGATGGCTCACCTTTTGTGCAGTTTTATGCCCAATTTGAATCAGGGGCTGTGTCAGGCAGTTAAAAATCTAGAATAAAAAAGTTCCAATTTGCATATGCTAATTTACATATGCTTTGAAGTCTGTCACTGGGTTTATTTTTAAAGGAGCCTAAGGCCACCCTGCTAGTAAAAGGGAATGTAGAAATACATGGACAAAAGAGAGGTGGGCACTTGATTTCAGAGCAGGGGGAGGCTCTCAGGCAGAAAGATTCAAGGCAGGGGGCAGCAGGCACCAATTCACCCTTCAGCACATTTCCTCATGTCCACTCATGTGTCCCTCTCCTTCTTTGTTTTAAATTAATGTATGTCCTCATCAGAACCTGGGATTGCTATGAAATATGTTTCTGCTGATGCTGAAAAATGGGTGCAAAAGAGAAGGTGTAGATACAGGTAATTCTGGGGCTACATGTGAACATTGACATATACTGGCATGTGTGTGCTCATAAAAGTGAGCTATAGATGAGCCAATAGAAGATACAAAATATTGTAATGTGATTCTTTATTGTTTTAAATATTTGCCCTATGCTGCTGTAAGCTTTCTTTTTTAAAATGGAAAGGTGGAATATAAATATTTAAGGAGCTGAATCCATAAATGCAGGATTCAGCAGACTAAAAGGGTGGAACATAAATGTTCACACAATCTGAAGGCTGCCTCTGCATCTACATCAGACCTGAAATTGGCTGCTGATAGAAGTAGACAGGTAAAATCTTCTCTGCCCATTCCATGCAGTCCTCTGCCCATGGTTTCTTTGGTGTGGGTGGGGAGGCCGCTTCCAAAGCAGAGTCTTAATAAACAGCCACTGGTGGCTTAATGTCTGTCTTCACAAGTCCTTTGTATATTTGTTAATATCAGGGAAGGGGATGAGATGAAAGGTGGTTGTACAACTCACAAACACATACAATACATGCTCAGGCACACGCATGCACACACAAATACATCAGGCTAATGCTTTAATGATTAACTCTTTTGACTTTCATTTGAAGCAGATGAAAAGTACCAGTGATAACACCACCCAGAGTCATGCAATGAACAAACCTTTTAAAGCGCCTTTATTTCTATGTCATTATCTCAAATTGCCTTGTTTATCCCCTGAATTCTGATCAGGTACCATTACTGCACTCGGTTGTCCACATCACTCTTCTGAAGGGAAAATTAATTCTGAATTACTGGACCTATAACTGCCGACTTCTGCACATTATCTGTCAGGGACATAAGCAGACAAAAGCTGGCTAAGTGGATTTCTGTTAGCTGCCATTCAAAAGAAAAGGGACAGGTGTTGAATGGAGCTTCTCTTTTTCCCCCTCCAATCACTAGTTAACAATACATGTAGGAGGAATTTAATTGCCTGCATCCACCTGCACCCTTGTCATTTCTTGGCTTTATTGATTTTAATGAAAATATTAAGTGCACTCCTGGAGCAGCAGCAAAATGACATTTTGAGTGAAATACACTGGAAAAATGTATAATGGAAGCAGACCGGTACATTTCCAATAGAAAGCACAAGAAGTAACATACAGGATAGCACTTTCCCTATGCTATTCTTATGCATGTGTAGAGTTTCAAGATGGAGCCGAGAGAGGAGATGAATAATGCTTGATTGTTGTTGAACAAACCGTTCAGCCCTAGAGCCCTCCTTTTCTTTTTTCGTTGTGATGTCGGTATTGTTGCTGTGTGAAGTGACCTAGGCCTTTTGGTGCACTGGCTTCCAGCAGGTAAACGCGGGACTGCAGCGCAGGCAATCCAAATTATACTGCCTTTGAATTATTTATCCAGGGATTTCAGACATGTATGTTAAAGCGAATATTGCCCTCAAGGAGAAATTCTGTTAGTTTCACTTCTTTTGTTGGCTATCCCCAGCCCATGCTACTTAAACTGGAAATGAACAGAAGCTGCTTCTGGCCATTCTTATCATTTGAAAGTGAAATGGAGCAGAATACACTCAAATCTGCTTGTGAGAAATAATGCATCAAATTTTTGACAGTGTATTTTTGAAGTGTGTGAGATGGGCTTGGAATCTTTCAGAGGAGGCCAAGGAAATGGGTACCTGTATTTGAGGCGCCTTTTATTAGCAACTGCAAACACATTGGCTACGAATTTACCTGGATGGAGAAAGCTTGGAGACCATTATCTGTGCTCTGATTATCTCTTATGTCAACTATTGTGATGCATTACATGTGGGGCTGCCTTTAAAGACAGGTTTGGAAATGGCAGCTGGTCTCAGAAAGGTTTGCTAAATTGCTGAACAGAAATGGCTTATTTCAACATATCACGCCTGTGCTTCTTCGGTACCACTGTCCTTCAGTCTGTTTCTGGAACCCATTTAAAAAGCTCATTTTAACCTGTAAAGCTTTAGGCTTTAATGGCATTTGGGTTTTATAGACGCATTGGAAATACTGCGATCTCTGATATGGACAAACCCGAATCCAGAGAGATCTAATCTGAGTGTCCCAGCAGGTCGCAAGGGAGAGAGCCTGATTGGTATTCTCCATTCTGCTACTGTGTAGGGCACAGTGGAAAATGCATGGGATTATTATGTGGGATGCCGTAGGCTGAATAAAGACAACCACTTACCAGGTCTGGCTCACTGAGAATATTTATTCTGTCAAGTGCTGAGGAGAATCTTATCAGAAGTCTAGAAGGTGTGGGGCAATTTTCTCCCTGCTTGGCAGAACAATACTGAATGCTGGCCTACTAAGTGGTGATATGACTGTGGTAAATTTCAATTTGTCAGGTAAAGGTCTGTATATCCTCTTAGACTGGGTAACAAGACTACTGGCAGTTTCATTGTAATTAAAAGGGAACAGTTTCTGCTTGACGTTACGTCCAGTCATGCCTGACTCTAGGGGGCGGTGTTCATCTCCGTTTCCTGGCCGAGAGAGCCAGCGTTTGTCCGCAGACAGTCTCCGTGGTCATGTGGCCAGCATGACTAAACACCGAAGTGCACAGAACGCTGGTACCTGACCACCGAAGTGGTACCTTTTTATCTACTTGCATTTGCATGCTTTTGAACTGCATGGTTGGCAGGATCGTTGTAATTAGGTACTGGCTAACTTGTGGGCAGGCTGACCAGGCTGGCAATGTTTCAGTGGTTTTTCACAAATACCTTATTACATAAATACAGGTAGGAATGCATACATCTCTACATAAATATGACTAGCATGAGGGTAGACTGCGGTGACATCATGTACTGGAGGGGTGCATTGGATTTCAGGCTTTCACTGTAAACTATTTTTGAACTTCTTCTCTTCTCAAGATCCAAATAACACCTTTTGCATTATCACTGAGATCAAATAAGAGATTTTTGTCATTCGTTAAAGAAAAAAGTATACTCAAACTTTTTTTCTTTAAAGGATGACAGAGATTTCTAATTTCATCTTGGTAGATAAAGGGAACATCTTTTTATTTTATATAATTTAACAACTTTGATATCAAATACATTATCTCTAGATCATATCGGGAACCTGAGGGTTGTGTAACTCTGTGCTACAAGCATAAAAGAAAGATGTCTTGGTTCTCTTACAAATTCTAATCTTCTCTAATATAAATCAGTAGAGAGTTAAGATTCAATCTGATATCTATTGCCTTATCTAATGAGTACTAATCATGGAACACAGATTAGAATATGAAAAATGGAACATTACTTAATACCATTTTAATAATGCTTGGATGATGGCTTTGTCAATGCCTGACATCAATAGGATACATAAGTAGTGGGGGATTCTGTTTTGTAGCAAGCACAAATGAACTAAACACCTTTTTTGGTAAAGAAAAGCTCCATTACTATTTCATCAAAGCTGAGATTTGCAGACTATACTAACATATTTTTGTACATCCATAGCTAGCAGGATGAAGGGCAGTGTATTTTACTCATGCAAATAGATATCATACTTAATCAGGAAACTACAGTGGATCCTGCAGTGTCTTTGAACCCTAAAAGCTCATGATCCTGGAGGCAAAGAATCTAGAAAGATACACTTTTAGTGCGAAACTTCAGGAAGACATTGATTCTTGTGAAAACAATTCACGTTATTTTTGGGCATGTCCACAATAGCAACTGTAGAAAGAACCACTTGTTGTTTCTTGGATACCTTTATATTGGCTTTCCCTAACTTGGTGCCATTCAGATGCATTGGACTACAATACCTATCATCCACAGGCACTATATACTTCTGAGATAAGTTATGGAAGTTACTGCTTTAGTGATAGCATAACTCTCTGCTGATTTCCTCCTGCCTAGGCAGTTTTATTTATTGATTCATTTATAGTTATTTATTATATTATCTATTATATTATTCAAATAATTTCCTTAATTCTAGTAAACTCACAGGCACTGGCAACTGAGAGGCCCAGACAACCAGCTATAGGCTGAACACTCTCCTTACACATGTTAAAAATGCTTTGTACTCCTCCTTGTAGATAAAAGGAAGAAAAGTTAGAGTCAAATAGAATTAGGAAATGCTGAAGAATGCAAATAAATGGGATAAGATGAAAGATATGGGGAAATGACAAGCAAAAGAACATAAAAAATAGACAAAACACACCCTTTTTGCATCTTGCTTTCTCCAAGTCAGAACTTGAATTAGCCGACAATTTCTTTAATTGCAATTTCATCCAAATCCTGTGGGGTTTATATATCCATTAATGCTTTACGGTACCCATCCATGTAATGTCCATGTTTATGTATATTCAAGACTACATTTGTCTATGAAGATAGAAACCAAAGCTCATGTACAATTGCCACATTTCAATAATCAGTCATGAACTGTGTTTTGTGTCATGCTTGAATTTATTCAGTTAACTCTGAGTGATCCATGGATTTCTCATAACATTTGTGTAACACATGAAAAAGCTTTCTATCAGGTTTCTCTATCCCTTATTGAGATAGGAATCCTTGACTGACTTCTAAAGAAACCCATAAAATATTTTGGAAGTCACTGGTATATCATATCATATCATATTTGACATATGTTTGATGGCAGGTATGCAATAGTATTTATTATTAGATAGAATTTGATAGCAATATCGATATATATTATAACATATTTATGATTGACAAAATGCAATAGTATTTGCCATCTGATAGTATCTACTAAATACCACAGCAGGAGCTGATAGTTGACAGATATTTCATGCTTAAATCTACCAGTTCAGAATGGTCAGGTGATACCCACACATTGAAAGCCTTCACATTTCCATTCGAAAACTATTAAAAAGGAAAATAGAACATCTGCATCAAAAGTCTGTATTCAAAATTATCTAAGACAAAGTTGGAAGATTCTGTAAAAGTCAAATATTTGCAAATATCCATGTATCTCTAGCATCAAGGTATAAATTCTTATATGGATGTTTTTTTTTTTTTTAAACTCTTACAGCAGATTAACACATGCTCATTTCATGATGACAACATTGGTCAGTTCCTAGAAATTTTCACTTGCATTGCCTTGAATCTTTCAATGAGGATCATATATCCAGTTTGGAGTCATCAAATGTTAGGTAATAAAATGATAAACACGAACTGTTCCTAAGCAACACCTTTGTTAAGCATGCTTCACTAGGATCTCAAATACTGGAACAGATCACATTCTCCATAAATACATCATATGGGCACATAATCAATTATGGACTCATAACAATGAGGGCCAGTGTGGTGCTGCGATCAGCATTTGAACTGAGATTCCAGGGACCTGGGTTCTAGTCCTCAGTCAGCCATAAAGATCACTGGGTGAATTTGGACTCTCAGTCTAACTTACTTTATAAGGTGGTTATAAGGATAAAATGGAGCAGAGAAGAGTATATAAATGTTATGTAATAATAATATTCTTACCTCTTGGAGACTAACCAAAGTAGCAAAATGAATATAAGCTGTTTTTAGTGCCTATGGCTAAATACTGTAGCAAAGTCTGGAGAAGCACTTTAAATCTGGGAAGGAATAATCAGACAGAGCATACTGTTCCTAGTAAACTATGTTCTGTTTAGTACATTGCTGTATACTCTAAATGAACTTCATAATTACAGTTATATAAACAAGCAACTCTTACTTATTTATAATTTGCCTACTTGAAACTTTAAAGTAACTGATGATATGATAATCAGTTGAAGCATTTTCTTGGGGCGAAGGAGCATTGTGTGTGTGTGTATGTTAATAATAATACTTGAATAACAGAGCCCTAGCTTTAAAACAATATATTAACAATATATTATTACCATGCAGTTCAGTTCAAACAATTCATTGTGTTGCATGAAGCACTGATTATGAAAAAAGTATAGCTGGAAATTGATAAAATTGGCATTTTTTTATCAATAGAAAAACATTTAATTCAATAAGATGTATCAAACTGTGTAATGTAAAAACTCATCACTTAGGTATGTTTTATTAATGTCTTTCATTTATTCTGATTTATTCAGATCCTAGCATCCTTATTTTCACATGACTCGAATAAAGTATGGAATCATTACTGTTGGATTAGCTGCAGAAAAGTCTCCCTATATTAAGTTTCTGATGACAGGAACTAGAAACTTGGAATGATTAGCTGATCTGGGCTAAAAGCTCCATGTGTTGGATGGACTGTACTGGAAGGGTAAAGAGATTACTAAGGTTCAGCAGGTAGTGTAACATACTTACCTAGCATCCAAAAACTCAAATGGGAGCCATTGAAGAGCCAGTGTAGTGTAGTGGTTAAGAGTTTAGGACTGGGGCCCAGGAGATCTGGCTTCTAGTCCCTGCTGAGCCATGGAACCAACTGGGTGACTTTGGGCCAGTCACAGACTCTCAGCCCAACCTACCTCACAGGGTTGTTGTTGTGGGGAGAAGATTGAGAGCAGGAGGAAAAGTATTATGTAAGCCACCTTGAGGTCCTTGAAAAGGAATGAATGTGGATAGAAATATAATAAACAAGTAAAAATTATTTAATCTCCAAACTTATAAACAATATAAAAATAAAACAATGAATGCATTGCATTAAAATTTTAAATTACATTTTAACCAATAAACAGCTAAAACCTGCCCATACCTCTGGCCCTGGTAATAAACAGCTTGCAATGCCACGCACCCCTGAGGAACTCCATGCTGGAGAGTCTGTGGGGCTGACCCATAGTGCCCAAGCACCACCTTCTGGAGCTGAGCCGTCAAATAGAAGTGGAAGCACCGCAATGCAGTAGCTCCCACTCTCAACTCAGACAGTCTCCCCAGAAGGGTACCATGGTCAAGTTTACTAAGAGCTGCTGAAAGATCCAGAAATATCAACAGGGTCACATCCCCCCCCTGTGTCTCTCAGTATCAGTCATTGTACAGGGCAACGAAAGCCATTTCCTTGCCAAAAACCAGGTTGACCAGGTTAAATGGGTTTAGATAGTCAGCCACATCCACCAGTGCTTGGAAGATGGTTGGCCACCATGGACTCAAGGACCTTGTCCAAGAAGGGATTATTTGCCACTGACTTAAAATTATTTGGGCTTTACAGGACCAGAAAGGGTTTCTTCAGGAGTGGCCTAACCACCACCTCTTTTAGGAAGCATGGGGACACTCCCATTCATCAAATGGTATCAATCATTCCCCTGGCCCAGTGGACTGATCCCTCCCTGCTAGTTTTTATGAACCAGGTGCAACAAAGATTCAGCACAGACATGGTTGCACCAAACCCTTTGGCAACACGTTTGAGCTGAACCAACAAAGATTCATCCAAGACAATGGGACCAGTCTGTGCTCTAGGAACCTCAGCAGATGCAAGTGATGCAAAATTGCACTCTAAGTGGTGGTGAATACACGCGATTACCTCTTGGAGATGCCTAGCAAATATATCACAGAGGGCTTCAGATGAGTCTAAGATGTCCTTGGGGCTAGCACGTAATAGGACATGTATGACCCTAAAGAGACCTGCTTGGTGACAAATAGATCAGATAGAGGCAGAGATGCTTTTTCTTCGCTGCCTGATTAAAGCACTAACCAGGGCTCAACTGTACCCATTAGGATTTTTTTTTTTTTTCATTTACCTTCTGACTTCTTAGGAAAACATCAGAGATAAGTGCTGCCTTGGAACTACTTTCCTCAATCATTCTGAAATTAGGAGCTACTTTTGCTGTGAGAATGTCAGTATTGGCCTCACTGAAGCAACTTTGCCCCGCCCATTTACAGGAAGAGTGTCTGTGTGTACTAACAGCCTCTGCAACAGTGGGAAAAAGAACTTTATAAGATCCATGGCAAGAGCTGTCATCTTTTGTTCTCAGCTCAGGGAAAGAGTTGATGTGTTGCTTGCTTAGATGACTTTGGAGGTCCACAAAACATCCCCTGGCCCATTCAGGAAATCAGTGGCCAAGGATAAGGGAATGTAAGCTTTCTTTTGCTTGTTTATGTTCTGCATCTCTATTTCATCACTGTATACAATAAACTGTACATCATCTTTGACACTGGTGGTTTCATTTCTTGCTAAGTATCCTTGAATCTAAAGTGAGGTGCCTTGCCTGGGCTAGACCTTTAGGGATTGATACACCTTTCAATTCACTTCAGCTTCTCATTTGTTTATATATTTTATAGCAGTCCTAAATTTTGTACTGTAACATGAGATGTCGAAAGGAATTGAGAACCTCAACAAAATTAAGGAAGCATACCCATCTAACAAAATCCATAAGAAACTTGGGAAATGTATTTATGCTGCTTCGTACTATTATATCTGTGGAAGTAAAAGTAACTTTTTCTAAAAAGTGTTCATTATTTCTCTTGTAATTTTATTATTAATATGTTTTAATTACTGTTTTCTAGGTGCTATCCAAAGAAAATGAGTCAGTCGTTGCCCCTAGATTGTGAGAACACTGTTCATGCTGTAATCCTAGTGCTCCTCTGCTTGATCAAGCTATTTATGTGATTTGGCCACTTATAACAAATGACGAAACCTTCTTTTCCAGAAAGTATAATTTTATAATTAAACAACACTGAGAAACATGGGGGGGGGGGTTTTCTTTCACGTCACATGGTATTCATGTGTTGGAAATGAAAGGCAATAGTTCTTGGTACACATTTTAGGGCCAGGGTGACATGGACTCTTTGGGTGAGGAGGATGAGGCCTGGGAAATGAGGCCTCCAGGCAAAGAGATGGAAGAGAAAGAAGAGCTTAACTCAAGGTTGCCATCTCCAGATAGTCAGGCAGACCCTGAGAAGTGTCAGAGTCTGCAGGTGCTGGGTGGGAGATTTGGAGGGGGGGGCACAAGAGGCAGACGGGCCTGGTATGATCCCTGACCCTGTTGGGAGAGAAGCCTAGCCAATGACAGGGGCTGCGACCAGCTGAGAGGCTTGCCCATCTCCAGAAGGGCACTTTCAGAGAGATAGTGTCCAGCAGCACTCAAAGAATGGTCTTGGAGAATAGTTTCTAGTTTGGCTTCAAAAAATCATTCAGTCTTTCCTGGCTATAGTTTGCTGGATGCACTGTGGAAATTAGGAGCTTTTGCCAAAGAATGGTCTGTAGTTTTGAAGAGAGCAGTGGGGAAACCCAGCTCCTGACAACCTGTGAGAAAGTGCCACATGAATTTTGTTTTCAGTGATCACCGAACAAAGCATGGTAACTTCTGAAGTGATACCCAGTTAAGAAGGAACTCGTTTTGCAGCACTGATGCAGTTGAGTGAGTTTAGATCTTGGATTTTAATGGTGTTATGGGACCCTTTTAGAGGGTTGTTTGCAATTCTTCAGTTATAAAGCACATACCTAATATGTTATTTCCCCCTTCCAGCCATTATCTCATGCTTTGGCACAGGGATTCAGAACCTCTTTCAGCCTGAAGGTTGACTCCCATTTTGGAGAAGCTCTTTGGGGCCATATTGAAAGGATGGGTAGGGCTGATTGCAAAATGGGTGGATACAAAGGGACAAGTTTATCAGCATATTTTACCTTAAATCTATTGCTACCAGTAATTAAGCCTTAGAAGAGGCATGCCAACTTTTTAAAAAGATGGAAATTGTAGAAAGGTTGGGAACCCACCAAATGATTGGTGGATGTTAGGGTGGAAATTTGGATTGGGGCCTGAGAAATAGAGCCCTAGAGGGAACTATGGAGGGTTTGGATGTAGTAAATAGATTCAGCTCAACAACAACAAAACCATTTGCCAACCCTGAATAAAATAACAATACTTTGAGCGTGTAGACTTTTGCATTTAAGAGCACATAAATTATAGCACTTGGAATAAAATAGAGTTTGCTTCTGCCCCCACCATTCTTTAGTGGTCATTTGGGGGTGTCTGGGGCCTTGCCAGAGTTACAGCTGATAACTAAGAGTTGCCTAATTTCATTTCATTGGCTAAGGTGCTTTTTATTTCTTAATTCTGTGTTCGTTCACATCAGTTGCTACTGGCCGCAATGCATAAGCAAAAGCTAACACGGAGGGCTTCAAATATTGCCATTATCAAGGGCCTCTGAACATCTGCTGAAGATATATGTAGGATCCCTTTTTATAGTTCCACGCTGGCAAAACATACACACAAATACTTGATTTGGTCACCAGAGGCTTTTTTGAGAGATTCTCAAAAGTTGCCAACATACTTACAACAGCTGAGCTGAGATTTGAACTTCTCTTTAACTGCAATCTGTGCTTTAATTTCTGTATTCACGGCTGGCACAACATGTAGTCATGCCCTTTTGGGGTTTCTGCCATGAAGATTCAATTCTACTGACTGTCTGACCTTAACTCTCCATGGGATTTAGGTTATGTAAAGTTATTGGTCTCACTTGACACTCCAGAGAAACACAAATCCTTGAGGCTTAATTATTTGCTAGGGATGTAATGAACCATAGGAGGGGAAAAATACTTTCGTTGCACAGAGAACATATGTTTAACAGGATGTTGCCTGAGGATCTAGGGTCGGAGTCCAGGCTAGGCAGAAATTTTTAGAACAGCCAGGTTGCCTAGAAGAATCCTACTTGGACTGGTTTATGAAGGCATTGTGGTATAAAGGGAGAGAACTCTGGGAAGGAGAACATTCTTCTGTTATGATGAAAATGATGTAGAACCCCTCACCAAACATATATTTTCAATGTTAAGAATTAAAGCAGCCTTCTTCAAATTGGTGCCCTCTAGAAGTTTTGGATTTAGCGCCAGGTATTCTTGACAATTGGTTTTCTGGGCAAGCATCTGGACCAGGGAGAATAATGAGAATTGTTCACCCAACAGAGGTTCTGAGATAAGAATGAAGGCTTATAGAGTGGGTGTCCCTGGTTTGCCTGTTGCAGTTGGGACTGCTTGTTCAGCAGTTACGGCTGGGTTTTCCGTGCCCTGGGTAGGCTCTGGCTCCTGAATAACTCTTCTTGGTAAACCTTTAGCAAAAGCATCTCCTGGTAGTGCTAGTGCACTAGATTTGTCCCTGCTGGTGCTCTGGTGAGCTGTGGGACAAGTGAGAAAATTCAGGAACCTTGGCAGGGTTGAAAGGGCTCTTTAAGGCCACTGCAGGTGTGGGTGTTGCTGAGGAATCCCAGTCTCATTTGGGAGTGACAGTAACAGAAGTCCAAAACATGCAGAGGTGGCATCAGGTTGGGGAGGGCTGTGCTACAAGGTGGGATGTCTGCCCAGACCCTGCTTCCTTTTCTCAGCTCTCCTATGGGACATGCAAAGTGAAATGGGGTTGCACTCCCTCTGAGGGGCAGGGTTCGCAGCTTAGGAGTACTCCTCGATCCTGAGCTGTCTCTGGAAGCCCAGGTGACAGCGGTGGCGAGGAGCGCCTTCCTTCAGCTTCGGCTGATCCATCAGCTGCATCCCTTCCTAGAGAATGACTGCCTGGCGACAGTGACACACGCCCTGGTAACTTCCCGATTAGATTTCTGCAATGCGCTCTACGTGGGGCTACCCTTGAAGATGGTCCGGATACTTCAATTGGTGCAGAATAGAGCTGCCAGGCTGCTGACGGGGACTGGGCGTTGTTCTCATATAACCCCAGTTCTCCGTCAGCTCCACTGGCTCCCGATTGAAGTCCGGGCCCGATTCAAGGTGTTGGTTATGACCTATAAAGCCCTAAACAGCTTGGGACCTGGATACTTAAACGCGTGCTCCCATATATGCCCTCCCACCCCTTGAGGTCAGCAGCAGATGCCCTTCTCCGGGAACCCTCTGTGAATGACATCAGGAGGGTGAGTACCCAGAGGAGGGCTTTCTCTGCGGTGGCGCCCCATTTATGGAATGCGCTCCCCAGAGAGGTCCGCCTGGCATCGTCGTTATTTGTTTTTTGTTATTTGGGCACCAGGCTAAGACTTTTTATTTAAAACTTATTTTAATTGTTAATTTATTTATTTAACTAGGTTTTTTAATTTTATTTTTTAGCCGAGAATGCACTGAGGTTTTATTGAGGTTTTATGGCACTGGGGTTTTATTGTATTGGGGTTTTACTGTATGGTTTATTTATTGATGACTTGTGAGCCACCCCGAGGCTTTATTGCGATGGGGTGCAATAGAAATGTTTTAAATAAATAAATAATAAAAGCTGCTGTGACCTCAGGCAGCAGTAGACACAGAATGAATTGTCTCAAGCACTAAATGAGTGCATTTTTTTTGGAGACTCTTTCAATGCGTTTGCCCATTTCATGATGGCTGATTTACATGGACAATGTGTGGTGGTGAAATTTTGTTCCGCTGAGTGTTCACCAGTTTTTGACCAAAAACATCTTGACCGTTGTGCCCCACCCTCCCTATTCACCCAATCTTGCCCCATGCGACTATTTTGTTTCCCCTTTTGGAAATGTTTTGTTGATGTGGAAGAGGTGAAACAACACACGGTGGAAGCACTAAAAGGTATCAAAATTTATGAGTTCAAAACCAGTTTTGAGCAGTGGAAAAAAGATCTCAGTAGGTGTATTGTCTCAAATGGAAAGTACTTTGAAGGTGACTGAAGTCTGAACATGTAAAAATAAATATACAGTTTTTTAAACAAATGCATTCCTGGGATTTTTTTTGCATTTCCCCTCATATATCTCATCTTGTATCTAGTCAGGGCTCCCAGAAAGAACCTCAGTACATCATCTGAAGGTTTGGGCAAGCGTATATGGAAGGAGATGTTTCCTCAGACATCCAGACCCTAAACCAGTGGTGGCGAACCTATGGCACGCATGCCGCAGCGGGCACACAGAGTCCTCTCTGTTGGCAAATGAGCCAAGTCATCCCAGCGTCGCCCCAGCAGCCGAGCATTGGATAACAGCACACATAGGGGCCATGTGCATGCTCGGAGAGGAGTAGTGGTGCCAGGTGATGACATCACAAGCCACAACTCATGAGCTGCAACTCATCTGAGCTTTCAGATGGCTGGTCAGTGCACTGTCAAGGATTTGCTTGGACTGGCTGTGAGTTGTTTTTTCTAAACTTAAACCTCAGTTTTCAGGTTTTATTGCAGTGTTGGCACTTTGTGATAAATAAGTGGGTTTTGGGTTGCAGTTTGGGCACTCGGTCTCTAAAAGGTTCACCATCACTGCCCTAAACTATTAGCATTCACATTGGGCCTGAACTTCAAGCAACAGATGGTAAAGGACTGGTCTTATTTGATCTTGTCTGCCAGTCTTAGTAGCTTAGTTACTCTATTCTTCACCAATTGAATTATCTGGACCATTTTCAAAGGTAGTCCCATGTAGAGTGCATTGCAATAGCTCAGTTGGGACGTTACCAGACCATGCATTACTGTTGGTAGGCTCTGCCTGTCCAGGTAAGGATGTAGTTGATGAACCTGCCAAAGCTGGTGGAAAGTGCTCTTGCCATTGCAGCCACCAGAGATTCCAAGGATAGCTCTGGATCAAGGAGCACTCCTAGACTAAGTACCCTGTCCTTTAGCAGGAGTGCAACCCTGTCCAAAAGGGGTTGAACATCACTCACCTGGACAGATGATCTGCCTCCCAACAGTACCTCCCTCTTATCTGAATTAGGCCTCAATTATTGGCCTTCATTTAGTCCATCACTCTGTCCAGGCACTGATTCAGAACTGTCTAATCTAATCTAAAAGATTAGAACATTTTTTCATTTCATACATTTATTCTTTAAGCAATAGGACAAATTATCAGGGTACCTGTCAATCTATACACACAGACACCCCAAATTTCTCAGGACTTAGGTGAAGCAACACCTGGTAAATTTCTGTGGCGTATCAAGCCACATACAGCTACGCTCTTACAATGAGAAGATTCTCAAGGAGAAAGAACCCATTTGTCTCATGACTCACCACAAAGGACAGCACAAAAGGTGCTCTGCTCTAAATGCTGAAAACAGCATTTATCTGTCATTGTAAACTAATTTAGATGGTGAACATGCACAAAGACATAATGTACATTCATACATTTTGTTTATGAAATTATCTTTCCTCCTGCAACTTGTGAAAGTAGAAAAATGGTTCAAGTCTGGAAGGTTTTTACAGGATTATCCATGAGTCACAGGCTGCATTCACACAGCATGACAAGCAACCCTGCATAATTACCATGGTTCATAATTTTTCACCATGATCAACCTGACAGATGGTCAAGTGGTTTCTACTTCATTGTAGTTTTCATCCTTCTCTGTCCAGCCACTGTTGGCATGTATCCCATCTGTCATTGTACCTTAAATTCAATCCCAAGATGCATTACTCTCTGTGTTGCCTGCCTCTTCCTTCTCGGTTCACACATAGAAGCTGGTGGGACGGCTGTCTGGAGCACCTCCTGCAGTTGCCACTCTTTCCAGAACTTTGTGGTAGTTGCATACTAGGGCTGTGGAATCCGTGATCCTAGGTTCAGAAGAACACAACTAGCCATGGTGCTAGAAACCATAGACCAATAGAGAAACCATAGAACAAACCATTGTTTTGTTTTATGGTTTCTAAAACTCAAAAGTTTCCATGATAAAATGCCACAGCTGTGTTCAGGCAACACAACAGGTACCACCGATACTAAAAAAAACCTGCTATGGCTTGTTGGGTTATCTGAACCCAGTCACATTATAGCAATCTTGGTTATCAGTTTGCCTTTTCAATGTAGACATTTTTAGTCTATGGTCCATGATTAAACATAGTTGTGTAGATTGACAGGGGAAATATGCATAGAGTCAATGCATAATATAGCTTCTGTGCCAGCTTAATGTTATGAATAAGATTTATGAAACAACTGAAGTATACATGTAGGAAGCTTTGATTCATTCATTGGGACGTACAGAGTATTTATTTATTCATTTATTGATTGATAATATTTCTACTCTGGTGAATAGCCAAAGCTCTCTGGGCAGTCACAACAAATAAACCATAAAATACAAGATGACAAATGATAATATAAAAATTTAAAACTACAGCATAGCATAGAATAAAACTTAGGATAAAAACTATTATCAGTGCAAAGCTTTAGAATGTGACAACAGATTTTAAGCAACAGAAACTGAAAGACTAAAATGTTCAGAAAGAAAAGAGTACAAGGTAAATACTGGGTACACTTTTCTGGAAAGCCTCATTCCACAACCAAGGAGCCACAGTGGAAAAGCCACTTTTAAGCCAATTAAAGGTGTTACAGTCAGCCACCCATCTCACTTCCTTGGGCTGCAGCTCCCTAAGAAGGATCAGTGAAGAAAATCCTGGGGTCCAGGTAGGTGTATCCGGGAGGAATTGATCTTTCTGGTACAAGCGGTTTAGCTGTTTAGGGCTCTGAATGCCAATACCAGTATTTAAATTGGGGCTGGAAAAGGACGGTGACCAGTGCAGATAAAAAAGATCACCACATTGGCCAGCCTCTGTTAATAACCTTGCTTTGCTCTTTTGCCCTACTAGCTGGATTATCTGGACCATTTCAAAGGCAGCCCATGTATATGGTGCTGTAGTAATTTGGTCAAGGGGTTACCAAAGCATGAATACTGTAGGTAGGCTATCTCCTACAAGAGCGGAATTTAGGTGGCATATAAGCCGTGGCTGACAAAACATGCTCTATCCCACTATGCCTCTAGTGACAATGCTCAATTCAATACCACCTGCAGACTAGGAACCTCTTTCTTTAGAAGAGTGCAACTTCCTCCAGAACAGACTAAACCTTACTTAGCTGGGCAAATGGCCACCCACTAACAATACTTCTTCCTTGTTTGGATTAAGCCTCACTTTATTGTCCTTCCACCAAGGCACTAGGTTCAGAAGAGCACTGTATTACCTGGATGTGATGAAAGGGGAGAAAGAGCTGGGGGCCTTTTGGTGACACTTCAGCATACATGCCTAAATAACTTCTCCAAGTAGCTTTATGTAGATGCTGACCATCATGTGGGGTAAAGTAAAGCCCCTTTGCATCCCACAGTGTAGCTGTCCTGAAACAGATCTAAATCTCCCAGCACCACCTTCTGGAATTGGCTATCCACGAAGGAGCAGAACTACCACAATGCAGTGACCCCAAGTTCCAACACAGATAACCTATCCAAAACAACCCCATGGTCAATGATATGGGAAACTATTTTGAAACAAGAGCTTTAAAAGAAACAATAGGGTGTCATTCCTCTTTTCCTCTCTTGTTTATTTATTTAAATGAATTTATAAATTTAGATTTATATCCCACCCTTTTCTTTTCCAAAGAAGCCAGAGTAGTTGACCTCATTCTCCTCTTCCTTCTCTCAATTGTATCCTCACAACAACAGGCTGAACTGAGAGTCTGTGACTGGCCCAAAGTCATCCAGTTGGCTCCATGGTTCAGCAGACACCGAGTCCCACACCTGTGCTCTTGACCACTACACCACACTGGCTCCCATGGGGCAACCCAGGCCATTTCTACTCCAAAACCAGGCCTGAAGTCTGATTGAAATGGGCCTAGAGAATCAGATTTGTTCCAGAATGCCTGTAGCTGACTGGCAACAGGCCACTCAAACACCTGTGCCGAACAGGAGAAGCTGACTCCTGGTTTAAGCTGTTCACATCACTGAATCCAGGTAAAGCTTTTTTCAAGAGTGTCCTGGCCGTGCCTCCTTTAAGGAGACTGACACCACTCCCTCTCCCAAGGAGAAATTTGCAACCTCCTGGACCCAGCTTGATGCAATGAGCTGAAGGGCAAGTTCAAACTTTCCAGTGGTTGACTGAACTTGGCCGAGCAACTTCTCTGCCAACTTGAGCTCAACAAATGAAGCCCATCCAATACAACCAACAGAAGTGCGGTTTCTAGTTTGTTTTCCATCCAACTGTGCAATAGTATCACACTGTATTTCCCATGTATTCAGACTTTGGATTTTCTAAATATTTGGGTTCCCAGCAGTGTAATGATATATATTCTTACTTAGCCTTGCTTTTGAAATAGATACCTGAATAAATAGCTCTTTGAGTGATATTTGCCCAGAAATACAATTCTTTTGTTCTCATCAGACTTCTCAGTTGCTTTTGACAGGATGAACCATCAGTTCTTGAGGAACAAGATTTGGAATTCAAGGGCTGCCCCTTGAATGTTTTTAGAGAAGAGGTGGACCACCTGAGCGAGGTCTGGGGGTCCTTTCTGCCCCCAAGCTCCATGGCTACTTCCTCCCCATTGGCACAAAAGAAATGTCCATAAGCAGCTCCAGAGCCCCAAAAAGTCAATGTTATGTTGTTGCAGGCTTTTGATTGTGTTGGCATGCTGGGTCTGCTGCAGATTACCTTTTCTGTCTGAAAGTCCTCCCAGGGCTAGGGATGGTAGGAGCATGTGCCGCCCACAAGATGCTTAGTGGATGGCACCATGACTCTCGTGTTCTTTAGCTGCTTGAAGTCTATTCCATGAGCTGCCTTTGTGATTGTCTCTTATACAAAGGATGTACTGATTTGGAACATATTTAGTTGGATCTAGACTTAGGCATGTACAGTTGGGTTGACAAAACTAGCTTGTTCCTCCTCCTCCTCCTCCTCCTCCTCTTCCATCCCCCCTGAAAAGGCTTTATAGAGAGTCAGGGGACCTGCTGAATAGGGAACGCTGAGGTGCAGGGGGAAGGGGTTCCCAAAAATTGGATAGACACAGCCATACAGCTTCCATGAGCTGCAGAAAGAGGTGGTGAAGCTGGTTTCTGCCAGCTCAATTTCATTCATTGCTCCATGTGAGCAGGTCATCTGAGAGACGGCTTTCCTCTTTGTAGGATGGTCTGGTCTTTACGTTCTGAGAAGGAGGCCTTTCATATATACTAAGCTATGGATCGTCTGTTTTGGTGCCCACCTTGTGGCGTGAGTTTCCCATTGAGATAAATGGTCTACTTGTGAGGAGTGCTGCTTCAGACTATTGAAGACACGTTTATTCGCTCAGGCATTTCCATTTGCATTGCGAGTTGCCACTGGTGATTTGAATGTGATATTTTATGGTTTGTTACTGATTCATTGTTTTATTGATTTGCTTTATGTTATTTTATCATGATTTTATCTTGGGAACCTATTTGGGATTCATTTATTTAAATGAAAATTGGTATATACATTTTTATTTGATTGTATTTGATTGTCTATAATAGCATCTTGCAGTCTTTAAGGGTGAAACCTTTCATCTTTAAATGAATGAGCTGTTAGGGAAGTAAGAGGAGATATTTCTAGCAGGTTTTGGTTTGTGCATGACGATCTTTCACAGGGCCAATCTACATATTATGCAGCTTACATGTTTGCAAGCCGCTTGTGGGGTTACTCCAAGGGAAGGAAAAATTTGGTTGTAGGGCCCACATCATGCCCACAATATTTGGATCAACTCAGTTCACGGTTTCAAACATCTTTATGTTTCTTTTAATACTCTTGCCTCAGCCCATCCCTTTTCTTCTTTCAGTTCATGGTTAGTTACTGGGTTCTGGATTTTTTTCTTCCCTTTTGAAATGCTTCTATTTTAAAACCTCTGCTGTGTGATGTGGCACATTGTCCAGCTGTCACTTATCAAGCCTATTGAACTGCTTTCATATCTTCTCTATGCTGAATGATGCATCTCACATTTCTTTAGAAAGAAAAAGGAAGGAGGGGAAGAAAAGCTAACCTTGAAGTTATCCACAATGACCTGAGGTTTCTGTGTGTATACCATAAATACTAGAAAGAGGGAGCAAAGGGAGCTCTCATTATTGTGTAAAGCTGGAATAAAGTTCTTCCCAATATGTTGAGGCAGGCTGAAAGGAACCAGAATGCATTAAGCCTGACATTACAAGAGCTAGGAGCATACTTCAAGTAGTCTAGGAACAGAATCTCTCAACTGGAGAGCTTCATTTGTATTCTATTTCCTGCTCCTTACTGTCATTTTTGTTGTTGTTGATGATGATGTTGCTATGAGATAATGGAGCAAAAATATGCATTGCAGGTAAATTTATTTCACCAAATATCTCACATATATGGGTGCATAACAGATACTATTATGTAATTTACTGTAAATGCTGTGTGTGCATGCACACACACACACACCCCTTTCACACTTTTATGGAAAATTCTCCTAGTATCTCAGATACATAAGTAGACAACCATTCATTTGCTGTATTGTTTTAAAATTGGTTCAATCCAGACGCATGCTTGTTTGCTGTATAGCAGCTTTGAAGTTTTAGCACATTGCACATGTGTTTTCTTCCAACAGGTCTGCCAAGTAGGCCAATGGGAGCTGGAGTAGTGGTGTTGTTTCCAAGAAGGTGCAGTGTGACCAGGAAACTTTGGATCAATGTTTATCCCAAGCAGGAACTCCCTAATGTTGGCAGGTTCATGACACTTGACTGATATTTGAGAGACCTTGAGAGACCTTGAGAGATGCTTTGCTCTAGTATTTGATGTCATGTGCTGTCACTCCAAGAGGTTTAGTTCAGCATCCCATGTCAAGATAAGTCTGGAGGATCCTCTTCTCTAGATGGAATGAGTGAAAGGCAAGTGCTTGTGTCATGAGACACTGAATTTCTACTTACACAGCCAGGGCAAGATTCAGCAATGTGACCCAATGAACTCATGAATGTCATGAATCCAAGTGCCTTTGACTCAATTGTCAAAGGCACTTGGATCATGAATTGGGCGCAAATACACTGCAGACAAGCATCACAGTAGTTGCATGATTACTGCTAAATATGGTCAGGTGGCGATTCCCATCCAATTGCCATAGGCTAGGCACAATAAAAAGGTATCATTTTGCACCCTAAAATGAAGTTATGATTGGCTGGGAAATGGAACTTGGTGTTTTAGTAATCCCATAGTTAATAAAATTGACTCTAAAGAGTAGATTCTTCTTAAATAGATGCAAACACACTGCAACCCAGTTTAAAAGTTTTTTATTTCCCCTAGATTCAGTAATCTTCTCATTGTCATATTTTCACTGACATAAGGTTGTTTTTCCTCAAAAGACATCTATTTTCAAAAAATGTGCAAAGCAAGATTACTTTTAAAGGATTTGTACCTTACTGCCATCTTGGATGTATCTGTCCATAATATATTATGACACCAGTCCAGCTAATTTAATCATGACTAAGAATGCAGTTCTAAGAAAGCTCATTTAGAAGGAAGTTCAGTTCATTTCTATGGGAATTATTTCTGAGTTAAACATGCACAGGCTAAAATAGCACATTCACCTGAAAGGAATGGGTTGCTTCATTTTCAGTTAGACGTATTATTTTTTGTTGCAACCCTGTTTCCATTTGTCTGGCTACAAGCACCATTGAACTCAGCAGGAGTGACTTCTTAGTAGAAATCAGTAGGATTGTTCTGTTATCATTTTATAAAGCATCACCCACATTCATGGTTCTTTGCAGATTAATAAAAGATTAAATGTTAAACTAGTTAAATATTCTAAAATAATGTTAGCCGGATCAGGGCCTGTCCTTTATGCATATATTTGGGGAATTAAAGTACCATCTTTTATAGCAAAAAATTCCAGGGCAGGTTATATAAAAATGTCAATCCAAGCATAAAATGCAAGTCTATAAATTCAAAGAGAGCAGAACAATAATTAAAAATTCAGACTGGAATCTAGGCTCTCTAATGAAAAAGGATTTTTGCTGACACCTAACGGAAAGGAGTCCTCTGAAGAGGGAGTTCCACAACCAACATGCTGCAGTTGAAGTTGCTATGTCCCAGGTTACCACTTGCCTCATTGCAGACACGGCAGCAGCAGCGGAAGGCTTGAGCTGGATTCTCTATGGCAGGGCTGGGGATGCTCCGGTCCCCCAGATGCTGCTCGATTCTGCCTTCCAACATTCTTTACATTGGCACATGTTGGCTGAGGCTGGTGGGAGCTGGAGCTCAACCACATCTCCAAGGCCATGAGTTACTCCAGACTTGTTCCCTTTGGACACTATGTCCTTACCTTGAATAGATGCCACTACCTGCTTATTGCAAATGGTAGCAACAATGAGAAAGAGAACAAAGAGTAAGAACTACTGGAGGCAATGTCAGGAAGAAGGTAGCAGTCACAGCAATGGAAGGCCCATGATGGAAGTCTTGCTCAAGGGCCCACCAGACCTGGAGATGCTACTGTTAGAGAGCAGTCTCATCCAGGATAATCAACGGTGTCAATTTTGCCCTTTGTTTCATTGTGGTAAGGCTGCCGTCTGCAATGGATCTGTTACATGCTCAACCACAATCTGAACCTGTCTAGGACCTTGCAGAAGTGCTTGGCCACTAAAGTCAGGGCTTGGACAGACTGCCTCATTAGATAAAATAAAGTCTGCAGGCAGCTTAGACTCAGCCTGATATAGTGATGCTAGCTTAACTAACTTGACTAGTAAAATTTAACAATGTCAGAGATCAAATTAATTGTCAGTCATGTTATTTTCAGATGAATTTGCAAATAGATTAGCTTATTAATATGTGACTATATATGGATGGATGGAAGGAAACGTGGGTACTAGGGACAGAGTTTTCTTAGTGCTGGCCCCTTTCAGATTGGTAAAGGAGCCAGAGATTACAGGATGCAGCACTGGCCCTTTTTTCTTAGTGGCAATGCTGACTTTATTCAACATCCCTGCATCAATCCCTTGGGCTTTCCTCTTTCCTCTGAGCTTAGCTGCAGTTTTCACAGAAGCTGGGGAAAATTAATTTTCCTAGCAACCTATTATATGGCAAAGTATTTCGCAGTGTCTTGTTCTCGAATGGGCAATGAAAGCCCATTAGTTTTATGAAAGACCTACTACCAATGAAGTAGGTCTGCTTGTCGATATGGACTCTTGTTCTGGGTGTGGCTGTGTAGACAGTCACGATGAGCGGCTGCACGTCAAAATTTGTCAGGATGCCAGTTCCCCTCCCCTTCTGGGAGATATGAACTTGGGTGCATCTGTGGCTGCTTGTAAGAGGATTTCGAAAACATTTTGCTTCTTTTGGCTTTGCCTGAAATTTTGTGCTCTGTACTGCTGTTAGAGACTTCAAATTGTATGCAATTTTTAAAAATTTTATGCATGTAAGGTATTTAATATAATTTGATGTTGGATTTTACTTTATTGGTAAAATTATATGGCAGGGTGCAGGCCACAGCCTTGAAAGGAGCTAAGAAGCATATTAATGAATTATTCACAGCATTTTAGTGTATCCTTTTCCTTTCAAAATGCATGTTCCATAAGAAACTGGGATATGTTTTTGAGCCAAGAACTGTACTGGAACACTGAGACAGTCTAAAAGCCACTGGATAATAAAATTCCAATTCACACATAAATCTGGAGGTTTGGATCAGGTCAGTTTGCATCTGAATCTGAAGTGATTGAATTACTGAAGCATCCTTAAAATGTGGTCCTCTCATTAGCTTTCAAGGACCCTCCCCATTGCCCTCAAATTTCTGTCTACATTCTCATGTTCCATCTATATTCTGCCTCTGCGCCTCTCTTTCTCTCTTGCTCTCAATAGGAAAATGCACCATTGTATTATTCAGGTGTTGCACTTTTGTCTCACATCTTGGGAGGGTCAAAGCATTTTTGTCCCACCAAATTTTTGTTCTGTTTTGTGCAGACTGAATAGCATGATAACTCTGCTTTCACATCTTCCCTTTGTTAAGAACTGAAATGCATGTCACTCTCAGGCAATGGCTTGTGAAGATTCTTGATACTCTGAGGCATACTGTTCCATTATTTCCATGACGTCTCTAGGTATTTATTTTTTATTTTTTATTTTTTTTTGTACTGGTGAATAGCTGTACCAGGCGAAATCTTGATCTGATGTGTGTGTGTGTGTTAACTCTTTGTCATAAATTCTAGATGGTTGGATAAGGGCTAGAAATATAGGCCTCTAAGGGTGTGCACAAGATAGCTGTAATTTAAAAAAACAAACAAACAGACAAGATTTACACACACACACACACTTGCCTGTTTTGTATATTTTTCTGTGTTTGCTAGATTTGTTGTTCTATTTAAAAACTTACCAAACACACCATGATGCTTTCTTGTTGTTATATGTTTCGTCTTTTCCCCTGCGAGCCCAGAAAGGTTGCAAGAAAAATATTAAGTTCTATTTGTGACTATTACTTATTTCACATCTCTCTCCTTCCCACTCATCTTTGCTCCCTTCCCATCTCTCTAATCTTTAAATATTTCTTGGTCTCCCTTGAGTCAGTGTAATATTTTGATTGAGGTTTGGTGTAGGGTTTTCTACTTGCGCATGCTTTTGTATGGGATACTTAAGAAACACCATAACTCTTTCTTTTTGTTTTCTGCATATCAAGGAAACAACCCGCTGGGAATCTCTTGCATCACCAGCAGACTGTCTTCTCGGGATTCAGACTTTGCCCAGAAATCTTTCAATGTCACTTGCCCTCAGGCTGTTCTTTCTGCCTTCCTCATCTTCCCCTGTTCTTCCCTCTCCCGACCCTACTGGGCTAGACCCCTTGCCTCCCTTGACCTAGAGCGCTCTCGAGTGCCTGCTCCCCATTTTCCTAAACCACAGCTGCCTCGATCTCTTCTTCCACAGCCCCCTCTGCCTTGCCCATGCCCAACATCAGAGCAACTCACCTGGTCCAGCCTGAAATCCTTCTGCTGCATGGCCATTAAGGATGCTCACTAAGTTCCTACCCTGACTGCAGGATGCTTCATCGCTTCTCTCAGCTTAGCATATTACAATATAGATCAGAGGCTGGTCCACGTTTAGTCATACTGGAAAGAAGCCTAAAGCTGGCCTTGATGGGAGTTTCAGTCCAACATACCTGAAGGATGCCAGGCTGGAGGATGCTGATCTGTGGCTAGGAAGGAAGTCACAGCTGCCACCGCCTGCCTGGGATGTGACTGAGGGGCACAGTGCGGTGACCGGCATGATGCAGATGCCTGCGTTCAGCAAATGCCTCAGCAGCTTGGCCTTGCAGCTCCTAGGCTCTGTACAGCTGAACTGAGGCAGTGCTGGCAGCCCACGAACCGGTCTTCCCCTCCCAGATGCAGGGTTAGCAGCGGTGACTGGTAAACAAATAGGTCTCTTCTCCCACTTAACCACAGCTGGATGGTCTGCAGTAAGGAATGGCATCACACCTTTCTTTATGGGCCACAGTGGCTTGGAGAATTTATTCAGTACTATTGCCTCATAAACTTGCCTGCTTTTACATCTCCTAACATTGATGTTTACATTGACTCCAAAGGGGAAGGCTTGCTTTTAAAAAATAACTTTCCTAATTGGTTTAAAGCAAGGCTTTCTCTAAACTTTGGTGGTCCAAGTATCTTTACATAAAAGGCAACGAAGCCCGCTATCTCTGCTGAAATCGTGTTCCCATGTCTATTGCAGGAACCCTTCTGATTTCTCTTTGCATGGCACTCGTGTTGTGGTGTGTGCTGTGGCACCCTCTTAGGGATTAGAGACACTTGTTGGGTCTTCCAGTGTCAAGAAGTGATCACGATCCTCAGTGGATTCACGAGCGGTGGCATTGGTAACATAGGAAACATGAGTCTCGCCACTGGTCCATACAGCCCAGTATCACCTGGTACTGCCTGCCAGGTGCTCTCCAGGGAATTTTTTCAACCCTATCTGGGAATGTTGGGATGGAAACTGGCAGTTTATGCATCCAAAGCAGCTGATCTACCACTGAACTGTGGTCTCTCCTTTGATTAGGTGGTAGCAGAAGATGCCAGATTCCTACTTGCTCTGGTTCTAAATGCTTCGCTACAAGAAAAAAAAGTTTAAGAAAGAAGAATGCTGGAATGTCTTCCTCAGTATTAAGAATATGGTCCTTGAAGGGGCAAAGGTAAAAAGATATGCTTATATGAAAGAAACTTGGCTCTTTTCTCAAATATTGCCAACAAATTGCATCTAACAACTGACTTTGCATCAACTACTGGCTATTTAAGTTCTGCTTCTTGGAGCTCCCACTTTTAAAAAATGAGGATTTCTCTAGCCTGAACTGCTCTGATTGGGCTTGTTTCTTATTCTGGCTCTGCTGAATACCATATTTCAATTTACTTGTATGCATTGCCCCCATTACGTAAACGCCTCTCTGTTACGGACAGATTTCACATCCCCAAGGATGTTCCACAGCATTTATAAGTCTGTTGGTTGCTTTTTCAATGACATACTGAATTTTTCTTAAGCTTATAAAAATTATAGCACTAATAAAAATGCTTTGCTATTCAATAGCTACCTTTCATTTGATGGTGCTTTACAAACACTAATTCACTGAGATGTGAGAGAGGCTTCTATTATTCGGAAGCCCATTTTAGTAGCTGGATTTGAAATCGGCAGCTTGAGTTTTATTTGAAAATGTGTACACATGCTTCTGAAGACAGATCACTTTGCTTTTGGAAAGGTCTACTTAAAATTGAACCTAATGTGTACATTCACTTGGTTATTGCATGCAAATATGGGTTTCACATCTGTAATGGATATTCATCAGGCTGCTGCCACACTCTCTACGACCTGAACTAATAGGCCTGAGCAAGGCCCTGCAAAGGTGGGGCGGAGGAATATTCAGCAGCCTGAGCCCATTCTGTGGAGCCAATGTGTGTGTTGGTTGAGGAAGGGGATAATTTCAGTGCATAGGCTTCCTACAATATCAGAAGACATCTCTAAGTGTTTCATAGGAACCCCGGTACATATTCAACTAAGTAATGGACATTTGGTGAGTCTGGTAGTTGTTTGATCTAGCCCAGTGTTGTCTGCTTTGGCTGGTAGCTGCTTCCTAGGATTTTTCTAAAGGAATTTCTCAGCTCAGTGACTGGAGAACCTTTGGCCAGAAACAGTGTGACTGAGAAGAAGATCTTTTTAGGGAATCAATCAATATCTGGTCAGTTTCTCATATATCTAAACATGAATCTATTTTGCCATTTCTTCCTCATTCTGAAGTTAATTTTCATACACAACTCGGACACCTAACATAAACATTTCGACACTTCTTTCCCTAACGTGCATATTTTTGTGCTGAAAACTCCATCACAAAATTCAGAGAAGTAGAGAAGCATAACTGTGTTCTAAGAGGTGCATTAGCTTGAGTTAGGTCAATTCACTTAAAAAAGCAAGCCAAACAAAATTCTTCAGCATCCCCAGATCTTGTATATGCAAGGCATATATTTCAGCCATGAAATATGGTCACTTGTTCTCCATCTCCAGATAATAGCCCCAAAATGGCTTCAAATAATTTCTAGTTGAGTAGTAAAATGAAAACATGACAAATGGATGGGAGATAGCAAAGTCCTGTCTTCATCCCAGGTACCACGATGACAGAGTTTTAATGTGCAGCATTCCATTTGCCAGCTTCATACTTAAGTTAGCAATTATTCCAGTAGCACTGGCATTTGCATTCTGTATCTGCTGGGACCACAGACCACTGGAATAGTAATGCTACACATGTAGAGGCCAAGGACTTGATTAAAACACTGGAATGCTGTACATTAAGCATTGCAGCTTATCCAGCACCTCAACTAATTGGATTTCGGGTATGGTATATCATGAATACTATGGCCTTTTGCTTTAATTATAACTTTTATTCTCTCTTTGCATTCTTTCTTCGTCATAATGTTGCACCTAGTATCATTCTCCATTGTTAAAATGAGTGACTATATTGTGCTTCTCTAGAAAAATAGGGGAACCAATCCAGAGGAAATGGGTTGTGAGCAAGAATGAGGGAGAAATTTGTTCATTTCACATTTAAATATGAGCTAACTTTATTGTATTTCTGAACCAATGCAAAACTCTGTTATCCTTTCAAATTCACACTTCCGATTTTGAAGGGAAGTTCTCCAAGCATGAAATGCAGGTCAAAAAGCATGGCATCTTGCTGAAAATAATATGTTAAAATATATTTATTAGGAAATGGCCTGCAAAAATTTATATTATGAAAAGGAATCTTCAGGTATGAATCTTCAGGTAGTAGAACAAATGCACATAAAATGTGCACGAATGTTCAATACATTTTTTTTTTTAAATCACAATGTTTTGGACAAACTGAACTTACACTTTGAAAAATGAGAAACTAAATGAAACCGGAATTGACCAATTTGTCCATCCCTAGTTGTGAGTAATAAGTCCACTGAGTTTCATATGCTGATCAGTTCAGGACACAATCTCCAGTCTGTAGGACTATCTGGTTTTGCATGAATTGCATAGCGTTTTTCTTGAACACTTGTACTCTCCCTACTGTGTTTCCACTCCTGAGACCTAAAGCAGGTAATTACATTTGTGTATGTCTTTGTCTCACACACAAATATAAAGCCATCACTAAAGAAAAAACTGCCAACAAGTGCTGAACTGTAGCACAGGGATGAGTTTATTTTTTTGAGGTATTTTGCTTCTAAAATTACTCTAGAATTTTTTTTTTTTTTTTTGGATCAGTTTAACACAGCATCTTCTAAAAACATGGCACATTTTGTATGAGCCATAGAGAAAACTGGGTACAGGGAAATTGTTTGGCTTTCTATACTAAGACCATGAAAAAGGCAAACTGTAGGGGTTATACTTTAGAAGTCTCTTCCATTTTGAAATACTCTCTTGGTTATAAAGATGTTCACTGTACTTAAACTAAGGGGTACCACTGAGAGTTATAATAACTTCCAAGTTGAAGGAACAATTTAAGTCCTTTGTATGCACAGATAGAACAAGCAATCTGCCCACCTAACTGTGATCCGGGAAATCACAAGGAGTCTGGAGTTAAATTGTTTTGCTTCACCGTCCCCCTGAATAAATTTTGGGATTTTTTTTCTTGATGCCTTTCAGTTAATTCTAGAACTCAATCCTGTTTGAATTGCATTTCACCATCAGTCAGTTATTTCATTAATGTTGCAGGCTCTTTTGTTTAAATCTCATCCACATGTTTGAAGTTAAACTGGTGGAAAGAGAAAAGTACATTGTAGGTCATTTTTCAGCAGAGGGATTTCATGCAAAGCCATTGGGCATACAATTTCTTCTTCAAATGAGTGACTTGACTCTAGCTTAAAGCATGGAAATCTGATGCATCTCAAGGTGAAATTCTATGCATTTTAAAAGAAAAAAGTGTCACAACTCCCACCATGTAAGGAATTGTAGGATTTTTTTTCTGTCTAAACATATGAAAGATTCACTATTAATGATTTTGATTTACATTCTGGAATATGGCATGAATTGCATATCACTCTAGCTTATCTGGTTGTGTTTTGACCATGAAGTGGTTGCAGGCTTAAAAGTCAGGGGGTGAGATATCTTTAAAAAAAAAAAAGGAATTATTTTGTTTGATGTGTTTCTGGAGAAGGCAAATAAGTCTTCATATGCAGACACAGATCTTGGCAAGCCTGAGACATTTAGGTGCCTCAGCTGGAAATGGCATTCCATAGTTAAAATAAAGATTAACATTCAAACTGCTGCCCTTTAATGGCACCCAAAATCCATAAGGCAACCACCTAATTTCATCTCATGCTGAAACCAGCTCTTCACTCCAAACATATAATCTATTTTGTGGCTAGGAAG
This sequence comes from Varanus komodoensis, assembly GCF_004798865.1. Classification (NCBI taxonomy): domain Eukaryota; kingdom Metazoa; phylum Chordata; class Lepidosauria; order Squamata; family Varanidae; genus Varanus; species Varanus komodoensis. The sequence goes on along the minus strand of NW_025336087.1, from coordinate 46,015,506 downwards.
AAGTGGGTGACCCCCTTTATAATGTGATGTCTTTATTAAAACATAAGAAGTTGGAAGATGTTGGTAGGTTATAGAGCAATCAGTAAAAAGGCCAAGCAAGCTAGAGGAACCACATTGTCCTTGAGCCTCAGATAAAGACACACAAAAAATGTATTGAATTAGACTGCATTTCAATTGTATTAAATGCCTGATCTACAAGATAATTCCCTACTTATCCCAGTGAATAAGCTAATGCTTAGTGAAGCACTGGGTGTTTTCCATTTCCTATTGTCTCCCTCATTCAGGTGCCTCCATACTGGTCAGGCAGTGTGACTCAGTTCCTTCTCCAAACATTTAAAGTATGTCCAGAAGGACCAAATAGCACCTCTTCCTCTAGCAAGTAAGTTCTGATTGTCATGCCATGAAAAAGCTCCTTCATCTCAGCATCCTGTCATAGTACTAGATTGGCTCGGGCAGCCATCCTTCCCCTGGTTGGTGCCTTCAAGTGCCCACTTGTGTAGTTAATGCAGTTCCATCACACCTAAACTTGTCCATCCCAATGATTCCTTTGCCTGTACCAGCCCACTAAAATGACGAAGGGGAATTCATTGTACCTTCTCTGAGCATGCAATGCAGAGCAGTTAAAGATGGCCTCACTCCCAACTAGTTATGGAACGTGTGGTGTCTCCCAAAATTTCTAAATAGTCTCACAGTCAGTTCGATACTTGTGCACTGAATGGGGAAAAAACATGGGTATGAGAGAAAGATAGAGAGAGAGAAAGAAGGAATGATTTGCAGCCACTTTAGATACTTGTGCCAAAGTCTCTCTTTGACTGATATGCAAGATGGAGCCTTCAAAACCCATCCTCAACCAATGCGTGTGGGCAGGAAGCAACCCCATAGGGTTCTTCATTCATCAGCTAGTGTGCCTACTCTGTTTTTATCCCCTATCTGTGGTGAGAGAGAAGAGATCTTTTAAAAGTATTTAAACTTAAGCTACCCAGCAAAAAACTGTTAGCTACTTCGCTATTTCTTTTGTAGTTTCACATTTTGCTATATAGATCTGTGAGCGGATACACTGGGCTTACTCCTGAATAGGCATACATAAAAATGAACCATTTATGCTTGGTGGCAAAATGTCCAAATTGGTGTGAATTACATCTGTCCTTGTCCTCAGCCCTATGCTCTTAGCTCTCACCACATCAGGAATCCCCCCCAAGACACCTCTCAAATTGAAGTCTGGGTCCAGGGCCAAAAAAGTGTTCCGCCCTGTGTTAGAGGAAAGTGAAACTGGCTACTCCGCACAATTTTTTTCTGCTTCTGAAAAGCTCTGCAGCTTTTGATCATTTCAGCTGAGGCTGGGAGTTACTGGCCAAATGAAGCACCTGACATTAAAGAGATTCATTGCAAAAAAGAATGTTGTGTTTATTAGAATCTGGAGAGTCTTTTTAGGAAGAAAGAACATGAAATATAAGACACTATCTTTGCCCAAACCAAGGATCAGCAGACTGCTTGTAGAGGATATTAAAAATATTTAAGCACTGAGCAAGGGAAAAGCAAGCCGTCAGTAGGCAATTAATCTTAGAGTAACAGCAGTCCAAGTTGAATTACTTGTTGTGTTTTGCAACGTGAAATAGAAGGTGTTGATTGAATAAGCTGATTTCTGTAGTTCATTCCACCATACAAAAGGTTTGCGCTAGGAAAAATAGTGCAGTTGAATGTTTGGGCAACTTCATTAAGTAATGGAGTTCTTTGGTAGGCATAGTCTTTTCATGTCACAGGCATGATTTTTTGGCCTGATGTCTGGGTGTTACCTGTAACTAACTTGTTGCTTTGATCCTTCCTTAATTTGCAATTACTGCTTTTTTATGAAAAGTAAACCTATGATTTTGGTACAGCAGAACATTTATGAGAGATTGTGGACTGACTTTATTTATTTATTATTTAATATTCCAACAGTTTTCCTTCTGAGGAACTCAAGGCAGCTTACATCATTCTCTTCCTCCTTTCAACTGTATTCCCACAACAACCATCCTATGAGGTAGGTTAGGCTGAGAGTCTGTGACTGGCCCAAAGTCACCCAGCTGTCTCCATGGCTGAGCAGGGACTAGAACCCAGATCGCCTGAGTCCCAGCTCTGCACTCTTAACTAGTATACCACACTGCCTTTAGTGAATATATGATCCCCACCTCTTCTATAGATTCTCCCCACTACATTTCTGCAACCATGATTCCTACTTTAAATATTCTAAAGTATATGCTCTTCACACGCAAATCCTTCTTACAGCCTCACTGCCCAATGGGATCGGTACTGTACAGTAGACTGCAAACCTCAAGATGCAGTGCCAATGAAAATGGTGTCTGTATGCATTGGTGTAAGAGGCCATTGTTTGCATCCCAGTTGTGTTCACAGATATAGACTATGCAGATGCTCCTTAATGGGTTTTGCAATCCACTGCATAATGTGGAGCCCAAGTACTCTGCCCGGATACTTGTGCATGGGCAAATCTGGTTCCTGAAAAGAAGAAAGTTTGCATAAAAAGGAGCATATGAATATTAATTGATTAAAATGATTTATTTGTGGTAGTCCATGACCTGGAAGAGACCAATAGAGGTAAAGAGAAAATTCTTGCTGCAGGTTCACATCTCATCCAGGTGAGATGGGCTTTGTGGGATCACTGATAGGATGGTGCTCCTCAAACAACCCATAACCTGTGGTTGAGTTGTTGGGCTTTGTTTCCCTCTTAAGCCATGGTCCCAGACTTGGATGACACACAAAGTTATGCCTAGGTGGATAATTATGCAAAATGGTGTTTAGTGCATGCAATAGCTTAAACTAACAGCTTTGTTTATGCCATGGTGATGGTGTGAACCGGATGCATTTCTCTGGTAACTCCCTGGCATAGCCTTAAGCTCTTGTGGAATAAGGTGTCAGAAAGTGATTCTATTTTGCCCAGTGCGTATAATGTGGATCACTTCACAAACTTGTCATTGATCTATTCCTTGTTCACTGCTAGGTAGTTTTTTGAGCAGATTAATCTGGCAGGGCACTTCTTGCATTTTGCAACTGTGGGATTTCCTTGAACGATTTCCTTCCCTCCCTCTCTGCCAGTAGACTACCTCTGTGCCGGTGAAAGGAAAAGGTGTTTTAGACCTCTAAATAGAAAGGAATGCAATTTTAACATATTGTAACATTAAGAAGTTTAGGAGCTTTTAGACATAATCTGAAGGTAGTGAAAAATTAGATGCAATGTTACATTAGACATGTTTTTAGTATTTTCTTCTTTTTGTAAAAGCTGTAATTTTCAGAGTTTAGAACCAATTTAATGTCCCTGGAGTTACAGCTTTTTTGTATCCATTGCCCATTAGGTGAATTACTAAGTCAAGAATGAAATCCATTTATAATGTATAAAATACTGTAAGATGTCTTAAAAACAGTCTAGAAAGGTGGGTGGGGGGAGGAAAGCATCAGGAGTCCATTAGATTTCGAAGACAGTGCGTTCTGAGGTTCTTCATATAATCATATAATGGTTTTTTTGTGCTTTGATAAGATGCATTAGATATTGGAAGATTTATTTAAAAGTTTGAATTCAATAAAAATGTATATAGAACTAATATAAAATGCATGCTGTTTGACATTTCAGACAGCTTTCAAAACAGTATTTTGCCAAAAAAAAGCCCAGTTGCATTTCACTATATAATATTTATTATATTTTAATAAGATTAATAAACACAATACAAATGGTAGTGCCAACGCTGTAGACATTTAATAGATATCTCAATGTCAGTTATAAACCCCTGTTTATACGTGATTATGCTTTGTCTACTGAACTGTGATCTGTTGGGGAGACTAAAGAGGAATGGGATGATCCCGCAGAACTTTTTTTTAAATCAGTAACTCATTGATGATACAGCAGAACAATGCAGAGGGCATTTTATGGTTTATCATCATAGTTGAAATTTTCTCTACCTTCCAGTAATTTCTGTGAATGGCAGCCATTCACCTAGTTTCTATGGGGCCTGATGGAGAAAAACATGGTGGAATTGGCCCTTTATCTGTAGGCTTTGTCCTTGTTACAAAAAATAATTGATCAACAGAATATATTTAAATAGTATTTTTCCTCTCCAGCTGTGTCGTGTATTTAAATGCCAGCTCCAAAGCCCTTTTATCCCTACCTCCTTTGTTTCTAGGAAATTGCTAAACTCCTTCCATTTTCCCATTAAGCGATATGCCAGAACATGCATTCCAATACAAGCCTATTTAGTCCAGAGGCATAATCTTGTGGAAATTGACCTGTGGAATACAGACTGAGCAAAACAAATGACAATATGTATTTTTCTTGGTACATATGAAATAAGGAAAGGTCATGAAAAGTAAATATCAGGCCTGATGTGGTTAGTGATCTGTACATCTCCATAGTCTTTCATAGCCACCAGTTCCTTCTTCTACCTTTTGGGGCTCAATTTAAACATTCCATTTAATAGCTGCCTTGAGCTTCTTTTGTTCCCAGATATTAAATAGCTAAACAAATAAAAATACGTGTGGAAGAGAAATTTTACTCATTTTGGCAGGACCGTTATCTTACCTGCTTTAGTAGATCCATTGATCATAGTTTTAGATTTACCTGAAATAAAACAAATTTGATAAGAGTTCTTTTAGGGCTCTTATATTTCATCAGCTAATCCATTGGAATTTGATTTTTTTTCCAGAAAATATAATGGAGAGGGAAAAACAGTATATAAGAAGAAAAGAAAAAGATGAAAAATGTGGCAGGGGAGGCCAAGGGTCATTCGAAATAAGCAACTTTTCCTTTAAGCAGTTACAATAAACAAGGCTCTCTATCAACTAGTCTTCCATCCCTCCCATTCAATTCTCAATCATATATTTATAGTTATAAATCTCAACATTGCTTTGGTACTGATGGTAATCACGTTTTTATACATTATATTTTTATTTAACCATTATTTAAATTGTTCAAAGTGAATCTTCCATCTTTGAGTAAACTCTTCAACTGGTCTTCTGTTGACACAATTAGTTACCTTTGCCATTGTTGCATACTTGGCTAGCTTATTTTTTCCAGTCTTCAGCAGCTAGATAATCTTCAGCTTTCCACTTTAAGGCAATTATCATTCTTGCCACTGTAATCATGTATCTGTATAATTCTGAGATAGCCTTTGCAATAGTCTCTGGAACAATACTTAGTAACATGTTCTTGGCGTTCATTGGAAAGTCAGTTTTGAGTATTGGAAAGTCAGTTTTGAGTATTTTCTGCATCTCAGCATGAAGCTGGAATCTGAACTTTGATTTTGATTTACTATAAAGTTTAAATAATTGGAAAGGAAATTTTATTTTATTTTTTATCCTTAAGAGAGTCATTGATTGGATTCACATGACACAAAAACAAACTGTTGTTGGTTATGACTGACGGTTTGCTTTCTTAAGTGAACCCAATTTTCATATCATGATTGCTTGTCACGTTCTTTGAACTAAGAATAGTTCAAAACTTCTACAGAGTGGTATGACAAAAGCAGGTAAATCAATTCAATATACAAATTTGTACTTCTTCAGCTTACCTAGCAACAGACTTGTCAATGCTTGCTTCATTTGTGTGCCACTTATAGCCTTTTCCTGCTTCTACAGTAGCGGAACATCAATAAAATAAAATAAAATAAAATAAAATAAAATAAAATAAAATAGTAATATCAATTGGCTATGGAATGGGCATGGAAAAAAGGTTCAGCTTTGTAGTGAAACACACCCAAGGCACTCAGCAGTTCCATGGGGGATAGGCTGCTTTTGCAAGTGAGGAAACTAGGGATCTTGGGATGTGACTTTGCTCACAAAGGATCATGGGATACTAGCAGGGAGTGGGATGTATTAAATATCAGAAAAACATCATGATAATAGTCAGACCCATGATCACCTGTTGGGACCAGTGTTGCACAATAGGAGAAAAGGCGAACAACCACAGTGACTCGCAACGATCTAGGTTGCCCATTCTTTCTTGTATGTGAGACCTGCTGCAACACATGCATTCTTAATCTAAAACAGAGTGCATTTCTCTCCATGGATGGCACCAGGGCAGCCCTCCACTGCAGCTGTAGCTGGGAAACATCCAGGCAGAAAGAAGACTAGCAAGGTGCTGCCTCGCTTCCTGCTTTGCACCCCTTGTATGGACTGCAGGATAGGAGAAAATCTGAGCCACTTCCAGTGCTGGAACATACCTACTGTGTGATGGAAAGCCAAGAGGACTAAGCCATGGCTCAGCCTTTCCTCTTCTCTCTCTCCCTTCTGTGGGGATGAGGCTTTGGTGAGGAACCTGGAGGTTCTTTATTCCTGAGCTAGCGAAAGAAAATACCATGTGCTTCCCTGATTTATAAGGTTCACACACACACACAGTCAATGAAGCAATCAACTAAAAGCTTCCAGGATGAGGATGCAGTGGCGGGTAGGATCTGGCAGCCAGCAGACTACCAGGTATATTCATGAACCAAGCAGGAAAAGTAGATATCTGGTATCTACTACAGGGAATCGGATGGTGCATCTGTCAATGAAAGACCACTTTGGATGATAAACAAATTGGGAAGAGTGTACTGCTAACCCTTGTCTTCTTGGTATTTTTGTGGGAAAGGGATTTGAGAATTATTATGTAGACACCTTTATGTGAACTCAGGTAGACTTGCATCTATCAGAAATCTCCCTTTTTGTGAACTTTCGAGTGTATTCCAATACAGGCTGTTTGATTATCTCTTTACAATCTTTCCATCATCCATGAAATGCAGTGCTCACTTCTATATTTCATGCATATCTTTTGAAATTTCCCACAGAAACAACCTTGTGATGGACTTGACATATGCGCATGGAAGCCTCCTCCAAGAGTGCAAGCGCTCCAAAAGACTTTAAAAATTCTGCTGCTTCTCCCTTGCCCACCTTATGCTGAAAGTCTACATGGCTGCCATCTTTCAAGTCAATTTAAGTTCTAAACTTCAAATATAAAGCAATGCTCCCATTTCTTCATTCTAGGATATAAACTACAGTGTTGTTTTCTAAAACGAAAGCAGGCTTCTCATAAAAGTGATTTGTTATTCCCTGTGCAATTACCCTGGATTTTGCAAATTTCTTAATTGCAAGCAATAATATTGGTGTGTCCTTCTCTCCTCTCTCCTCTCCTCTCCTCCTATCTCCCCTCCCCACCCGTCATTGAAATGGCACCTAAAGAACAAATTGCCTCTTTTGTCTGAAGCCTGTTCATTCACAGTGGGGTTCTTGATCTGAACAAACCTGAAGATGTCAGGCTGTATAAACACTCAGGGAAAGATATGTTTCATAAAGGCTCCAGCTCTGGAAAATTATATGCTACTTTCAGAATGCTGTGCCACATTTAAAAGTGTAATTATACCCTTCTCCTTAATGAGTGACACAGCATATGTTTACACATGTTTTAGCTGACTTATGATAGTACATAAAGGAGCATATTGTACGTTTGGTGGCAACATCTAAACCATGGCAGCAACAGCTTCTGTTAACCCTGCCCAAGTATTTCAGAATGCACAGTGCAAGCAGAGAGCTTAGAAGGCCGAGTATCCCCTTGTTCTGCAATCGGTAGATGGCACGCATTGGATTCCTTGGCTCTGCCCTGCCCTACTTCAGTGTGCATGATTTGTGATACGACTAATATGCACAGATCTCTTATGGCCCATTTTACTCTTCATTATCTTTCTTGTTTTTGTTTGTTTGTTTGTTTTTAGGTCAGCCTGAGCTGTGTTGGCACACAATGCTAAGTCATGGGTTATGCAAACATGGCTTGTTTCTTTAGCCATGAACTGTTTTGCATACGAGCAAGCAAACCATGGTTTATTTTCCATAAGTGTGGTTTGTTTGTCTCCCACCCATTTTGTCAGTACTCAGAGTAGTTTTGTTTTCAGACTACCCTTGCTGGGCAGCTCTGGCTCAGGGTGGACAGTACTTCAAGCAAGGCAATGATAAGCCGTCCTGGTTCAGGCTTTGTAAGCCAGACTTTGTAAGGTCATAACAAACCACAGCTTCCATTTGTGCTTTATGGTGGTTTAATAACCCATGTTTTGTTTGCAGGCATGGGTTCGGAAACAGCAAGCCAGATTTCAATTAACCATACCAGTTTAGCATTATGTATGGACCAGGTCAATGTGAAGGAGAAAAGCAGTATGAAGAATGTACCATCATGGTGACTAATTTTGCAGGCAATATTTTTGACACTGTTATAGCAGTATAATCAATCAGCTGATGCTGTACAGAATTTCTTGGATTATTAAGTAAACAGCTTGACATTCTTTTCAGGTTGACAAAGCATACTGGATAGATTGTTAGCCTTGGATCAGGGAAATCTGTTGTTCTGAGATGAAACTTGCTAAGTGGCCTTGGCCAGTCTACTATTGCTCAATGACCTTACCGAGCTGTTGTAAAGTTTGCTGAGATAATATATATGAAGTACTTCAACCACTCTAAAGTGTTATATGGATGCTACGTGTTAGTCTATGTACTAACAGCAAACTCATTTTCTGAGTGTGGAGCCTTTGATCTCTGCAAAGGAGGAAGGTCTCAGTGAGCACCATAAATAAATAAATAAATAAACAAACAAATAAAAAAATGGGTGGACCGAACCAAACCAAAAAGAGGAAAATAAGCCCTCCAAACCATCCATGGAACATGTTCAGTGGCCATGGAACGCTGGCTGACTGGTGGCAGGTGAAATGGAATGGAATGAAGTCTGTCTAAGGCGGCAATCCTATGCATGTTAAAATGTCCTACAACTCCCAGAATACCCTAGTCAGGTTGGCTGACTGGGGAACACTGGGAGTTTCCATCTGAATATTCATAGGATTGTACCCTAAAATATGATTTTAGGGTGGACCATCCCAAAGTGTCATATGTGACAAAAGAAAACAATACAAAGCATTCCAATGAATTGAGATATCAGCTCCATTTCAACTAACTCAGGAGAGGCTGTGGATCTCCTGAATCAGCCCCTGAGCAGGGTCATGGGCTGCAGAAAGGCCAATAAACTGATATTAACTCTAGACAAGAGTGATGCATCTGCCCAGTTGAGTGTCCTGGAGGAAATAGTATAGTTTGGAGTACTTCTGGATCAGCCACTGCCAATTGAGGCCAAGGCAGCTTCAGTGGCAATAAGCACTTTTGATCAGCTTAGGCTGATATATCAGTTTTGACCTATCTGTACAAGAGATAAGCTGGCCATAGTTATTCACACTCTGGTAAGCCCCTGGCTGTAGTACTGCAAGCTATTGTACATGAGGCTACTTCAGAAGATGGTCCGGAAACTTCACAGTTCAAAACAGACCTGCTAGGTTAACTGGAGATGGGATCATTTGCTTGCACTGGCTCTTAGTCCCTTTCTGAGTCCAATTCAAAGCATTGATGTTTAAATCCCTAAATAGCTTGAGACCAGGCCATCTGAAGAAATGGCTCGACCTGCATGTACTTGCTTGTACCTTTGGAGGACCTTGCTGAAGGAAGCTACGTGGGTGGTCACAAAAGAGAGGGTCTTCCTAGTTGTGGCACCCCACTTACAGAATGAATTGTTCATAGAGGAATGTCTGGCACTCTCTCTTTACAGCAACAGACCTTTTAGAAACTAGTTCTAGATTTTTATGGCTGTTTTACTGACTCATATGGTTTTTGCTGCTTTGTATACTACCATGTTGTTTATTATTTTAACCATTTGTACTTTATTTTATTTTAAACTGTTTGCTTGGCATTTTAGTCTTTTAACTGTTTGCAATCTGCCCAGAAAACATTGGTTATTGGGCAGATTAAAATATACCAAGTAAATAATATTCATTCACAAATGGGCACCCCCTCAATGGGGTGAAACCAAAAATAGACTTAAATGGGTCCTTGGTGGGGGTTCAGACATCATCTACACTCTATCCCACTGTTGCTATTGCCTTTCCAATTTTTAAATACTTGGCTAAATGATATATGGCTATAAATGTACAGTTCTTTCCTTGACCGAAGACCCCCACCAGTCCAGAAGATGGGAATATTGGGGGGTAGGGGTCTGGAATGTTTGACCCCTGTAGACCTAATCAAAAGGGGGGCATGCTGAAAGTAGGTTGTGTGTGTGTGTGTGTGTGTGTGTGTGTGTGTGTGTTTGGCAAGGGGAAGGAACTTCTGCATTCAAGGAAGAGCTGTCTACTCAAGATCACGTACAGTTTGGCCTTGAGTCAGCAGGTATCCAAGCAGTGTAACATCTTAGAAAATGGAGTTCCTTTCATCTGCCTCACCTGACAGATTAAAATGGCAAGAGGGCAGAAGCATTTACAGGCAGTGTAGGTGTAATAAAAGCTGGCAGTGGCACCTGAACTGAGCTCTGGACCAGTCCTGGCACCCTGGACAGATGATCAAAGCTGGTACAGGGCAGCTGTTTGGGGTGATGCTCTGGCAACATTGATCTCTTTCTAACATTGATCTGAAGCCTGTTTCTCTCTATGTGTGCATCATTTCACTTCAGACTGCAAACTGGAGAATGCTCCTTCCTGAAAAAGCAAAACAAAACAAAACAAAAAACCCAACAAAAAACCAAAACAAAAACCAAACCAAACCAAAAAACACCCAGCCTGACCAAAGAAAACTAGCATGTCAGCATCAGACTAGAGATGACCTCTTGTTTTGTTTGCAAGGACTTTCATGTGCAGTGGTGCATTCAGGCATGTGAGACCAGACTAGATTTGCATAATCCAGACATACATTTATTGCCTCCTTGTGAGTCAGACCAGGTGCTCAATATCTCCCCTCCCTCCCTCCCTCCTAAAACAAGAGCCTAGGGGATACATATTTGGACCTGGTTCCATTTATTCATTGGACTGCTGCATTTTGCACAAGTTGCAGCTTCTGAGTTGTCTTCAAGGTAGCTCCATGTAGACTGCATTGCCGTAATCTAGTTTAGAGGTTACCAGAGTTGGTGGGAAGCAGCTGGTGCCACTGAGACCACTGATGTTTCAGGTGAGGATCAAGGCGCACCTCCAGGCTATGAAGGGGTGGAACTGGTTGAACACCCTCCATTCAATCAGAAGAACTCCCCAGCAACAGTATCTGAGTCTTGTCTGGACTGACCTGAAATTCCAGTCCATTGTCACAGCCAGCACACCCACAGTCTCACCTACTGAAGATGGAAGGGTGAAATGGAGCATTAGACAGTCATCCCAGAAAGATACCATGGTTGATGGTATCAAAAACCACTGTTAGATACAGGAGTATCAATCTGGTCACATTGCCCCTGTTTCTTTCCTGGCTTAGGTCCTCCTGCAGAGTCACCAAAGCTGTTTCTTTATCAAAATTTGGCCTGAAACCCATATGAAGTGTATCCAGATAATCAGTCTCATCCAAGAATGCCTGAATATGGTTGGTCACCACTTAGTCAAGGACCATGCCCAGGAAGGATACTGTTGTAAGTTGATTTCCCACAGTTCTCCTTTCTCCCTCCAAACAGTATTGCAGATGCTCTTAGCAAAAGACAGCCATCAAGTTAGGAAGCCAAGAAATTAGAGAGATTACAGCTCATGCCAAGAAGCTGATTCTTAAGTGAATCTCCTTCTTCCCTTTGCAACCAAATAGTGTTAGCTCCACCCTCAGAGAGGTTCCTAGTGAGTGTGGGCTAGATGGTGGGAACACTGGAATCTATTCAATTGGCCTGCCCTCTTGACCTGGTGGAATGATGGAACTGATTATTGTATATCTCTCCCTCTCTGTTCCTGCCTGTTCAATAGCATTTGCCCCAGAACCAGAGGAGTTCTGGGATAAGCTCAGAACTTACTGGCCTTGGCATTTCAACTAAGAATTCTGAACCTGCCTCTTCTAGTTCAGATTCAGAGCTCTAGATAACTACCTTGGGATGCTATATTTGGGGAAAGCAGACCCTGCCCCCTACAGGAATGCTTACCACTGGCCCTAAGTTTTTTGAGGCCAAGAAAAGGAAGAATGGTCATCTTTAAAGCAGGATAAAGAAGTACTGATTACCTCCCTGGATCAGCTGGCTGCTTGCTTTTTGCTAGCTTTTATAAACCAAAAGAGGCAAGGATCCACTATGGACAAGGTTGCATAAACCTACCAAGCACCTTGTCAATATTCTCAAGGTATACCAACCAGACTACGCTGTGGGAACCTCACCTGATTTACCTGCTACAAAACTGGACTCAAAATCTTGGCTGATACACAAGATTTTATCCTGGAAGTACCTTGAAAATATATTGCAGTGGGCCTTAGATGAGTATAAGATGTCCTTGGGGTCAGTGTTTAATAGACTCTGGGTGACTTTAAAGAGCTGCACCGGGTTGTGGGTGGTGAGATGGATAGGGGCAGTGAGATGGATTGGATAAGGGCAGTGAGAAGTTGTTTATTGCTACTCTTCCTGTTTCTAAATACATCTAAATGCACGTATGAGTGCACAACTGCACCCACTAGGAGTTAGCAGCTACTAGCCTTGCTGGCTATGTGCTATCTCCACTATTGAGGGTCCATACCCCAGTTGCTGAGGAGCTTGGTCAGGTGGAGCTCTTGTACTCATCCCGCTTGAGGGATCCTGTGGTAGTGGGTATGGTACTATGTGAACAGTCCTGGAGTGGATAGATCATTCATCTGATCCAGCATGGCTTTTCTTATGTTCTGATGTTCTCCATCTGCACTGAAGCCATTTCCTGCATTGCTACATGACTCTCAGCTTTGGGGCTTTCTTGCTGTATCAGTTGGAAAAGGACTAAGAACCCTGGAAACTATCCAGATCCATTACCTTCTGGCTGTGGACCATTTCAGTATTTTCCCATCCTCGGTCCCATGTGTGCCTTCCAAGGCTTTGGGAAGATAGAAATACTCCCTTCCCACTAAGAGTTCTAAGCAACTCAGTAGACAAGCTGTTAGGGTGTGGCCCTTGCATCTCCTGAAGGGTAACCCCCTTAGTATCATTCCCTTTGGGGTTCTTACTGCTGGGAAATCAACACCCCACATCAAGGTAGGTTCAGACAAGAGCTGTTTACAGCACAGCTGGCTCAAGTTGGCAATCAACCTGGACAGTCTGCTTCCCCTCCCTCTCTCGCTATTATTGGTATCTTCCGTAGTGGGAACAACAGAAGCAGCTGAAACCAAGCAGCACACCAAGACAGGGCCCAAGCAAGGCTCACCTGCTTGTGTGTGATCTGAGGATTGTTGTTGTTGATATGGCCACTAACAAATCTGCACTGTTGCATTCTGTGAAAAGGCTTAACTATCTAATACTGACTCTATATGCCACTTGGTGAGAACTGAAATGGAATGTGTGTGTTCCTGTAGCAGAAAGATGAAGTGGGTCCATAAAGCAGAGACAAATAGAGGAAACCACCCCATTTATTCACCTGTCACTTTGAAGAATTGTCCCTGTGCTGAGATGCAGATGAATAGAATGGTGTGATCTGTACTTACTATTAAAGGCACATCCTGAACACACTTACCTGGTGTGTCTTTTTAGATTTCACTTTGAGAGAAATAAGGACAAACTTGCCCTAAGGATCTGACCCCATCATAATACCTGCGTGGCAGCTTCTATTCTACTAGAATCTAGTAGAAAACAGCTGCCCACTCCTTGCCCACATTTTAGCCTCTTAGTCATGGGAAAATATTGATGGATTGACCCTTATGATGCTATTTCAATCCACAATCTGGTTCATAAAAATGCTTCCAAGAAACTTGCTCCACTGTTCTTGCAATGTAACTGACTCTAACAGCCTTACTTTCCTGTAATGTCTATATGAAGCTGCTGTGGAGGATTGTCCAGGGAACTGGTTTGTGCTGCCATCACTTCATCAGGCTGATGGCTACCTCACTCTTCTCATCTTCAAGACTGCAAGTTCCTCACTCATTGATTTTTGTGAGGAGCCTGAGGGGAATTCCAGTTAAGGAGACAGTCCATACGCTACAGTGGTCCACAAGGAGGATCGCAATGGAGCAACCCCATGACAGCATTCAGCATTCTCATGCTTTCTTTCTTAGTGGGTAGTATGCTGAAATTTTGATTATGTCTCTTTAAAAGGTTCTGGGTAATTCTGATAGGCTTTGGATCAAGAAGGGACAGTGTGTAGGCGAGGAAATTTCCACAGAATGGCTGCCATCATGTCTGCTCCAGAAATGGTCTTGTAACTTCGGATTCACCGTTCATACACACTCTAAGCTGTTTGCTCAGAATCAAAGACCTAAATAATTGCCTAAACTGGCAAAACTGACAGAGCACATCAGAGAATAAATGAGACAAAACATTATTCAGGGGGAGAGGATCAATACATTTTCTCTCCTGTGAATACTAGCTTCACACTATTCTTTCTAAACAATACTTATATCTTATTCTCCCTGATCTCACTCTACAGATGTTTCTCAGAATGGCAGCTCAAATGAGGCATAATTTCTGATTTCATAGAGGTAAAAATTTAAAACTGTGATGCCATCGATCAGGGAAGGCAAGCATTGATTAAAATAATAATAATAATAATAATAATAATAATAATAATAATAATAATATAGAGGCTTCCATCCCTCCATCCTAGAAAATAAAAATTACTTTGTGCTACTCTTTTCTTTAACTGATCCAGTTGTCAAGAACTATTCAGGACAGGAAGCCAAAAAGAAAATGGCTACTAATTGCTTCTAGAGTGTCCTCAACCACAGGGCTTTCCTTTCTTTTTCTAACACAATGGTTCCCAATCTTTTCTATGCCCTGCATCCCTAGAAAATATTTGATTTCTGTTTGTACCTCCTACAAAAGTAACATCACATTTGAAGATGAAGAAGTCAAATTTCTAATTTTTGAACTGCAAATGGAACCACATACAGTACTGCAGGTGAACAAATTGAACTCAGAACATAAGCTTTTAACTCAGTGCATAAAATTCAAATATAAATTCAGGAATTAGAAAAAATCAAAAACAGTAAAATCAAGTCCTATTGTGAATGTAAAACTCAATTACTTCCTTGTTCCTGCTTCGCATTCATGATTTGTCAGAACGTGGAACTTTCTTGCTGATCACGATCCAGAAGTCTGCCTGTGGATTCAGGCAATTTCTAGATTTTGTCTTGATTGACAAAAGAGAACTGACTCCAAAAGCAAACCGAATAAATACATACTTTTATTATTGGGATAATTTTTGGTGAAAAATGTCATTATTCACCAATTGTGGTGAATTGCAATGCAGACTTCCTTTTTTTTTTTTTTTTTTTGCACCCCCTGAAATGCCATCTTGCACCCTGGGTGGGGAAAGCCCTGCTCTAGCATGAATGAAGCCAAAGCAATCGACTTTGTCATGGCTAGAAGGCTTAGCTTGGGAGCAGATTTTTCATAGGTTCTAGTTATGTTGGGTGCATGATTTTGGTTCTAATCATGTTGGGGATACAAGAGATAAGCCTCCCTGTGGTGCATGTCTTAGAAGGATCACCCTCCTTGCGCACACTTGAAATGCATTAAATAAAAATGTGTGACTGCAGTTAATCTAAAATGGAAGTGGCCTGTTTCCAGTGCCTACCTGTGGCCGTCCTGGAGGACAGGGGCCCTCAACTCAGCCTTGCTGCAGTTCATTCTCATCGTTCTGAACTAATGGTTTACCATGACAACTGAGCACAGCCATTGGCACCAACATTAAACATGATTGCATATGACATCGATACAGACGCTGTTATTATTACATCATTGTAATTGTGGTTAATCTTATTGTGTTGATGACTCCTGCATTTGCATCTGTGCCTATAAATTAGAGCATGCACATTTGATGCAGAACTGGGTCTACCTTTGTCCTCTTTTCTCTGATACAACTCCTCTTACTGGAGGATGGGACTGCAGCCATCCCAAAACCAATTTAGCCTAGAGATGTAGCACTTTCCTAGCAACTGCCCACATTTCATTAGAGGAGGTTGCCATGGGCCTTGAGAACCATGGCCTCCTTCCAATACAAGAATAGAATGAACAGGTCTACATAAAAGAGCGAAGGAACCAGCTTTCTCTATCTCTGTGCAGGGGCTACCTTTTCGCTGAACTCCTATTCATTAAATAGCATAAGATAAATATAAATGGGTGGCTTCGGTGCAAGTACCCAAAGAGTGTTTCAGCTGATTCATTATTTCATTCCTTTTGGTGAAATTACACATAAAGATGAATCTGTTCCTTCATTTGTGTGGAACAAGGACTTGTATAGAATCGGAGTAGAAGATGCATCTTCCTCCTTGGAGACATCACTTAGCCCCTTTAAATTGTCCATTATAACTACTTTTTTTCCCTTCAGCATTTCTACATCAGCAGATGCAGCACAAAATGGCCAAAGCCTTTGTACTGATAAGTTTGGACTCTGTGTGAATGTAATAGAAATCATTTTATTGTACTTTGGACCTTGGTTATTGTGCATTTGTAGAAGAAAGTGTAATTCGTATGAAAAGCACTTTATTGTGCCAGTCCTTCCATTGTAGAATAGATTTTAGTTCTATCTGGCATTTTTTGTATTCTTGCTGATGTATCTGGAGCTGCTTTTCAACATGCAGAGCTAAGTAATAGTGTGGTTCGTGTGTAGGCAAATAGGACAGCCATTAGGGACTCGACTGCAATTCACAGACAGTCCAGAATAATAGAATCACTCAGGGATTGGGACAAGGTTGGCTTTCAGGACTTACGGTTCTTCCTAAAATACTATTAAATCATAAAGTGTTGGGCTGGAGCAGAGGAGCACAAGGGAAGAATTCTACAAAAGGTGCTTGAGCAGCCTTGTAAATAAGCTGGGAAAGCTACTAGCCTGCACAAATTCCTGCTGGCACATTGAGGGCTGATATAGGATTGATGTAGAGCTGCGTTTTAATGCTGAGTGTGAAGGAAGAGAGTTTCTTCCCTAGCAGCCTATGATTCTCTACCACCTCTATCACTGTCTTCCCCCACTGCTAGCCCATTGTCTCTTCTGCATGCCTATGGCTACCGGGGTCGCACTTAAATACAAGGGGAAGGAGAGGCAAAGCAGGACTATAGTATGGTACAATACACCTGTGAAGGTGGAAACTTCTGTAGACCAGTCCAAGAATGAATGTATTCTTCTGGACTCTTCAGTAATTCCCCTGCTGCTTTTTTGCTTGTTGTCACTCTAGTTTATTTTTGTTCTCTGTAATTAATTGTATTTTGTGGTTTTTAGTCTGCATTGTCTTCTCCATTATCACAGGGAAACTGGCATCCTCTAGGTCAAAACCTGTATTGTAATTTATGGATAAGTAGCGGTTCAGGTATTATCCTTCTGGGACATTATCACAAAGTGCCTAGTCTAAAAGTTCAGTCTCCTGTTTCTTACATTTTTTCTATAACCAAAATGTGCCTGGAGCCCAGAGTACCCCAGAATCTTCATAGGAATCATTCTACAGGATACTTTTATACCCCAAACAAATTCAAACCAACAGAACAAAAATGGTTTAAAAGATGCAATCTTGGCTTCATTTTAAACCTAAAATCTTAGCTAAAACCTCTAGCCAAAAGAATTAAAATCCATTGAAAGAAAGCTTTGTTATGTTTTTTCTTTAAAAATAGCATACCAAATTACTGTTATGCAGCAAAAAAGCTAAAAGGCCAAGCACTGCTATGCAGATTTAATTGATTTGCATAGCCTCGAATTAAACCTTAAATTACCTGTACTTGATGAAAGCTAAAAGCCATTCTTATCCTGACTGAAATGGTTTGGGAGAAAATTTCAGATGGAACAAAGCCTTTCCATAGCCAACATTTTGTTTGCCTTAGAAACTTTCATCCGGGGTGAAAAATGACCCCAAATGCTGGGGGGGGAGGGGTTATTGTGGATGAAGAGCAAATGCTTCAAAACCGCCTTAGGAATCTTCTTATTCAATCAAACCTCAACATTGTTCCTTGTTTATTATTTGATTTTTATCCTACCTTATTAGCCGTAAGGCTCCCTGGGTGGGTTGCAAAGTTTAGAAATATACAATTATAATAGAAATTCATATAACAATAAAATCTAACAATCCAACACCATTAAAAAAACTTCACAGACCCATAGATTCCATCCAAGAACAGTATAAAAAACACAAAAGCAGATTATAACCAATTCTAAGGTCTTAAAACCATTGCAATAATTCCATCAATTAAAATATCAGGAAAATGAAAAGGTCTTTGCCAGGTGCTGAAAAGGGTACAAAGAGGGGCCAGGTGAACCTCTCTGAGAAGCTGGTTCCAAAGCTGGGACGCTCCTGCTGAAAACTGCCATTGTCATATTCCAGTGAAAAAGATCTACTCTTTTGTCCAATTACTGGAACTCATTTCTGTTGTTTCCAACATCACTTTAATTAATGTAAATTACTTGGACTTCAGTGATAATGCTGCATGTGGTATTGAACAGAGACTTTAGCTTGGAGTCAAAGACCCAGAATGGTTCTGATCATGGAACCTTTTCTGTTACCTGCATTCTTCTTCACCTCTCCTGCATAGCAGCTTCTGTGAGCTGGGGCTGTTTTGAAACATCTGATATGAAGGGAAAAGCATGTCACTCCTGTCCTTGCTTGAATGAAAACATTTCCACTTGTGAATCCCATCTCAAAGCAAAACATCAATGCTCTTTATTTTCTAAGTGGACACTAATATTTTGCAAGTAGGTAGTGTAAAAATGGACAGAGGCTTGCTTCTCTTGCACACACTCAGTGACAACCCCAAGGAATAATCCTAAGGCTATTGTGTCAGCTCTTATGGCTGGAATTGCTCAATGTTTTGTTTCCTTCTCACTTGGTATTTAAGCAGTCCTGACCTAATGACTTAATTCTACAGTTAAATAAATGTTGGGGGATTGGCATTGAATTGTGAATAGGCATTATTTTGAACAAACCATTCTTTGACATATGATTCCACTTCACAAAGAGAGAATGTTCATCAGCTGGAGTTTCAGCAAAGTGTACTTAAAATACCTTCTAGTCTTCATAATTGGAATTTGGTGAACTCTGATGTGCCACTTAGCACTTTTATCTTCGATCTGCACACTGAACTCACCTTGAACCTTATTCTACCTTGCACTTCAGTTTAATTCCACCTATTTACTTGGCCACTGAAGTAGGTAACTCCTTTTGTCTTTGAAATGTATTGTGTCATCCATTCTGTAATACTCCATATCATGACCATGGCATTGCCAGACACATCATGTTCAGTAACTAATACTGATCGTTTTCAATATTGCCTAAGGACAGAAGACTCTCATTTCAGCCTTTATATTGTATGTGTTGTTTCTTTTGTTCCCATCATTGTAGCAAAGTGTGCTTTCACCTCTTGACGACCACGCAATTCATTTTCTGTCCTACCCCCATAGATTTCTCCCTTTGTCCTCCTCCCTTCCTTTTGTACATTCGTTCACCCTTCTCTTCTCTTCCTTTGCAAAGCAGGACCTACTGTTAGGCAAAGGCCGAGTGATCTGACTGCCTTGGGCTGCAGATGTTGGTGGCATCACTACCAGCACCCCTGGCCATTCTCCCCTGGCCATTCTCATCCTCCAGTGGCAGTGAGGACTGCTTCTCCTTCCTCTTGGACTTGCTCAGCTGCCTTCTTCCAAAGTGAGGCTGAGGTGCCATGGGGAGAAGCATGGACCAGGTGAGCAGGAAGAGATGCAGCCATCCCAAGCCATGCCCTGGTCTCCTCACGTAATGCACCTTGGCACTGTCAGAGCATTGGTTTGAAAGGGGCAGCGATCAAGTTCCATGTGGTGGAGTGTGGGAACGACAAGGTGTGGGAGGACAGAACGTTCTATGCCAGATGCCCTGGCCTGCACCCCATCAGCAAAACAAACGATTAAATAAACAAACCAGCCCAAAAAAGTGTCTATGTGAAAAGGTGTATATAAAAATATACTTTTAAAAATTGGGGAAATATGGGGAAATAAATTGGGAAAATGTGTACATTTTAAAAATATGCACAATTGATGCTCACTTTTGAAAAAAATGCTCAAGAATGCACACAATTTTTAATGCAACTCTGATATGTATATGAGTTACGAGAAGCTTAACAATGGGATTCTTAGACCTTCAGGGAACTCCAGTTTTCCTGCTTTGCACACCTCTATTGGCCTTTTACCTTAGATAGAACTATATATAAAATCTATACCACCTTTCCACATAGCTTCTGGGGCATTTACAGAACCATAACAAAATATGAATGAAGTGAAACTACTTACTTTAAATTTTATTTATATATTAAGATACATTTTAAAATACATATCTTTGTCTGGCACTGAAAAGGGGAAAATGTTGGCATGGGTATCCCTGGAGATTTCACTGGAATTGCCTTAATATGGCCTTTTTCTTTAGTTCGCTGTTATTTAGATTTATATTTTCACTGCCATCCAATATATTTCTGGGTTGGTGGCATAGACATTCATTATTTTTCAAAGTATGGAAAAGTTCCCTGGTATATTTAGGACAGAAATAGACAGAAAAAGACTTGGGAGATTTGTGATTGGATGTACCATTAAAATAAAAAATAATACTAGAATCTGGGAAGAACTTGGATTTTGAGTTTTTCTCTATGCAGTTATCATGACTGAAATTCTTCATCCAAGTTGTACTGATAAATACAGGTAAATATCTTCTTCCTTGATCCCCAATCTCAAGCTAAGCCAGTAGAAACTAAGAAAGTGATTTAAATTGTGAAAGCTGTGTGGTGCAAAAGAATTAAGCGTGGATATATGAGCATGGTTTGATGCCACAACAATTGAATTCTTTTGGTCGTGCCAATCTATAGTCAACATGGTAAGAACAGGAAGAAGGCAAGAGGAAATTCTAATTGATCTACTTTCAACAGGAGAATGAAACTAATTTATACAACCCTTGAACTCTATCCATATATTGCAGAATTCACCATAGTATCTCCATCTCCTCGACAACTTTTGTAGTCGTAAACATTAAGAAGCGTCTCTTTTTTGGTACTATTTTTGTGATTTTACATGTTATTGATTGTTAGTATATATTTTAATATAGTGAACTGTCAAAAACAGTATTTATTTTTATACCTTTTGTTTTATTTTTATACCTTTTGTAGCCCACCCAGAGAACTTTGGCTAAGGGTATTACCAAAATGTAATTGATAATAATCACCAAGTAAGCACCTCAATATTTAGCGTTCATATTTAGAATCCTGGTGGCTTGGGTAGATGCCAGATGATTTTTTTTTAATGGGACATTTTAGGAAGGCCATATACCAAGGTGGTCAACATACATCTGTTGAATTCTGTATGAAATTAGAAGCCCACCAAACCAGTAGCATGAAGAAGGGGGAGTTGCCAGTGTCTCTGAAATCTACACTCAAAGTTCCTCTTCTACTCAAGCCCCTCCTGCTTGATCCACACTAATCTCCCACTCATGTCGTCTCGTGGAAGTTTTTCTGTAGAGACAGTGAGATGTAGATCTTTTATTCCTGAAGTCCACAAAATGCATTGCATGCACTCAAAACAAGCCACTTGTATGGCCAGACAATGTACATATGAAATACTTGCCTAAAGGGCAGGCATTTCTCTGACCTTATCACTTGAATAAAAATGAGTGCGTGGCTTTTTCAGTACCCGTTCTGCCCATTTGCATGTGTCAGTCAGTGAAGCATGAGCACAGTGATGTATTTATCCAGAAAGAAAAGCAAAAGGCTGGAGCTAAATCAAAAAGAACAGAGAAGGTTAAATTGCAACTAAACGCATCTGTCGGCTCATCCAAACACACCCACCCACGAATTTCCAGTCACTCGAGTCTCCAGGGTGTTTGAAAATGTCTGAAGTCTTTCTTTAAAAACCAGATTAGCATGTATCTTAAAAGTTCGACTGTAATACTGTTTAACTGCTCTATTTTTCCATTATAGGCCTGTCAGCAGGAATATGTTGCCCTATAGCACATGACAAGTGAAAATGCTGGTAACATTGTTTTTCATAGACAGGGGGAAAAAATACCAAAGAAGCAATTTCTTAGCTAAAATGTCACCTGTTAGATGTATGGGACTCACTATATTTGTTGCCCTGGTAACAAATGGTGTAAAATGACTCCTTTGCACAGCTCCATCAGAATGATTGCATCCTGGTTTCCCCATCATTTTACAAGAGGCTGTTTTCATTCTCCCTTCCTGACCGTATTAAGTGTAAAGAGATTGAATTACGGTGCTGTACCTTCTCTATCCTATGTGGATTTAAGAGTTGATATTGATGTACTGAGAACTGTGTTCTTCTTCAAGAAAAAAAAAGCTACAAATTATAATGAATTTGACTTTTATGTATCGACCGTTCAAGTAGCAAAGCAGTGTTTCTGCTCCCAGGGGACAGAGATGGCATAATCAGCATTTTTCACTCGAACGAATCCAATTGATAAAGCAATATACTTGGTGTCACTTTGCCTGATCCCCAGGTTTAACAATAGTCATGCTAAAAGTAGATACATTACTCCATAAATTTCACCCATAAAATTTTTTTGCTAGCCATTGCTTTATACAGCTGAACTCTTTCCAACTTTTCACTGAGCAGGGCAGAAAAACTCACATACAAGAATTTTACTGAGTACATGCCACATATAGACAAAAAATACTGACACAGAGCTTCAAATTTATAAGAGCACAGACGAAAGCAGCATCTGTAGATTAAAAGTTACTGCAGTTGGTAAATGCTAAATACTTTCATATATCTGATCAGATTGAGTGCTCTTTAGAAACTCAAGCTATGATGGCTTAGTTCAGAATATAACAGTGTACAGAAAATGCACTGGCATGCTTGAAGTCATAGTTTTAAAAAACATGCAAAACTTATTATTACTGTTTGTACAATTTTCCAATTAATTCCAGGATTATACAGCTAAATACTCATTCCTAAAACAAGCAAGCAAGCAAGCACACAAACTTTAATAGAATATTATTTAATTTTGGACTGAAATAATGTTAAATATATTTTTATTAGCCAGATTTTTAAAAACTCTACAATTTTCCTTTAATATTGGAAAGATTAATCTATAATGGGAGCCTTTATATAAAAGTCTCTGGCTGATGTTCTTAATGGAATGTAAAATGTCAGTCATCTTTTGAGTCCATATCTGAGCAGAGGTCTTTAGGGTGGAAGGAATAGTAGGCAGCTGGTAGATGAAGATAGCAGAGGGAGGTGGCAGAAAGTGTGGGATGAAGATATTCTCAATCCACTGCCAAGCACGATACAATTTAAAGCTGTAATCTCTAAAGGTTAAAGCTGCTATACACATAGGCATTTCAGAGAATCATTAGAGGTGGCCTAGATTAGCCAGCTGACTCAGTGACTGATTGGTATTGGCAGTTAGGTTGTGCCAGGCTTAATCTGATAGTGTATCCTGCCTTCCTCATCCCTCCCACCTTGGCTCATGCGAATGACGCGAGTTGCAACACATCAGGGCACCAGGCTAGGAAAAGCTGATCTACACTTCAAAATTTGGACAGGATGATAAACCTGTGGTTGTCAGAGGTTCATGGATTATTGAAATGCAAAGTAATCAACTAACTGGAATAGTTGTGCCCAGGTATACATGCAAACAGATATTACCTGGTTAGATGGAAGGGTATGTGGGATTTATCTTGTGAATATAATAGGCCCTTAAACATATTGCTACTCTGCCTTATAGAGCCTGGATTATCCAGTTGGAAAACTAAGGGTCTGTTGTAGTATTAAACTGAAATGTTTTACTTATTTTGTTTCAACTTTCAGAAAAGTTGAAACAAAAAAATAGCTTTTCCCAACTAGTTATTTTACATGAACAAAGAGACATTCTTTTAAAAATTGGCTGACCCAGACTTGCAGAGTGGCTCATATGTCTGTTCTTCCCAAGACAAATTAGCTCACCGTGACATTCAATTGCAGAACTCTGAACTTGGTGTCTCTGGGTCACCATAGGTCATATCTGATTGAGCCTGTCCTCTCCTGAGAGCCTCTACTTGCATAACAGAGTTTTTGTGGTTCTAGAAATAACACACAACAATGACAACATTTGTTTCCAGAATGCAAAGGGTCAAGAGAGCACCATTAACCTGTTCCAATGCAGAAATGAGCATTTTTTTCATTTCTAAGGGCATTTTTAGAAGCAACTGGAAGAGGCAGAGCAGCCTTGTTGGATATTGCCCTATGTTCCCTTGTCAGCATGCAGCAACATCTCTGCAGCACTGCAGGTTAAAAAGAAAAAAAGGAAAAAGAAAAAGAGAAGAGTGTCCACTCTCCCACCATAGCAGAAGGCAGCAGCTACAAAAATGCTATGTTGGAGCTCTTTCACCATGACTTGTTACAAAAGGGGAGCACACACTCCCACTTGTTAAAGTACAGCACCTCCAGGACCTGAGAATTTAAGCAATTTCTCTTGGCCCTCAGAGGACTTCACTAAAAATGCAGCTCAGTTTTGTGCTCTGAGAAAGCCTGTGAAACTGAGGCAGCACTTTTGGTAAAGCTTTAATCTACTGACTTTGGATGTTGTAGCTCCTGGGAGCACAAATACTTTTTACATCCTGGAAGGTTTAGAACGTGTGTGTGTGATATAATGGTCTACTAGGGCAAATGGAATAAGCTAAGTTTCAGTACTGGCACTGAAGCATTTTTGCTTCTGAGGGGCTAAATAGGCACCTGAGACAGCAGAAAGGATCAGGGTGGCTATGGGCCAAAGTATACATTATGTTGGACCTCTGTGTTTGGAATGTCCAAAGTAATTTGGATCTAGCAGAATGCTTTCTCTCCTATCTTCTGGTCTCAAAGCAGATTGTACCCTGAGAGCTGCTATGAAAAAGTGATCTGTAAGTTTTTCCTGCTTTGTGTAAGAGCAGTCTTGGAGGAAGAGAAATTCTGGAAAAGGGCCATGGTGTGTGAGGAAAACGTTAGATACCACCCTCGCCCCATGTTGTCATCCCTGTCTAAGTTGGGAGAGTCCCAAGGCTGCATTTACAAAAATAAAGCCATTCTGGGAATGTCAAAATCATATGTTGCTTGGATCTAAGAGTAAAAACAAATGTAAATTGTTTCCAGGCTACTGCAGCTCCTGCCCAGGAATCCTTTGCTGTTGATTTTGGTTTCACTTTGTGCTCTTTTTATTTGTAGTCTGTTTGTATTTTCCCTTTCTAGTGCATTGTGCAGTACCCAGAAAACTTGTATTATGGGCAGTTTAAATGTAAATAATAGAGCAACAAACCAACTTGAGCTGGGATTTCTAATAAAGACTGATTAGCACTCTTACAAAACTCCAATTCCCATGGTTATTTGGAAGAAATCTGAAATGTGGTTCAACTGGTATGTCACTTATTAAGGGCTAAGAGAGATATAGGTTTGAATTGACCCCCCTCCCCTGATTGTCTAGCTGTATTCATGTTAGCATTTTTCAAAGGTACAAATCTATAAAATATTCTCAGAAGCACTCTTCACTCTGACTTCAAACAACTGAAAATTGTATGCTTGCTTCTTCGAAAAAGGAAGCCTGAAATTTTACATTTAGCAGCCTCATGGAAAAATGTCTGTTTCCTCATTCTCCTCCCCCTGCATCTAGTTGGCAAGGGATAGCGTAATTGGACCGCCTGCTTACAATCATCCTTGACCTTTGGATAAATAGAGGCCTCCACTCTGCAGTGCTCTCACAGTCTTTCAGCCCTCATGAGCATAACTGGTATTTCATTTTAGAAAGAGATATCCAATTGTCAGGCTAATCCAACAGTGGCTGGCTAGAAATCCTCACCTCACAGAATTACTCATTGCTAAGGACCTCTGACCCCCTGCTCACGAGTGCGTGCACACAGATGCGTGTATCATGCAGGCACTTTGGATAACAAGTGTCCAAAAGTGTCCTCCGAGCCTTGTGGTCTTTCCCAGTAAGCCTTTAGCAACTGGTTCATGGAAATACCAATGGCCATCACTCTAGATGAACTTACTCTATATCACCAGACACAGATGTATATGAGAAGTCATCAGGGGCTTGCTGGCTTATATAGTCCTGCTGCTGTAATGTAACTGGATGGAATATTATGATACTTAGAGACCATAAATTTATGTTACTAGGCACAAGCTGCTAAAGCCAGAGAGCTACTACATCTTAATCAGGCAGTTCCTTCTGAAATCTTTCGAAAGTAAAGTTTCTTCTTCAAAGACTACATTAAGAGGGGCACGTGGGTGTGTGCGTGGGGGCGACGGGCATTTTATGTGATTATGTAAGTTGGCACTGACAGGTGGGAACCAGGTGGGAACCAGTCAGGTAAGCTCTCATTGCTCTCCAGAATGTTTTAGGCTGATCCTCATTGCTCAGCAAAGGATCATTTTGAATCTTTATGCATTTAATGAAAACCAAGGTAAAGCCATTTCTTCCATTAGGTCAGGGTGGAGAACCTCAGGCTTGGAGGCCAAATCCTGCCCTCTTGAGATCTCAGTGGGGCCAACCAGTGTTCCTCAAAAAGCTATGCCCCCTTCTCCTGGCCCACCCCTTTTCCCAACCACCTCTTTCCTGCATTTTGTGTACCCCTCCCATTTGAAATGTCTCTCCTAGGACTTAGTTACCTGGAAAACTTTCCTGCCAGAAGTATGTTTTGCATTGTTGGTTCCATACTTTTGGATTTGGGGCTGGCCCCCTTTGCCTTCAACCATGCCCATCACTGGAATGCAGCCCCAGAGGGCACCTCTGAAATTGAATTCTGCCCTGTACTGGGTGAGGGGACAATTCTGTACTAGACCAGGATGGAGCCACTGAGCTCTGCTGGAGACTTAATCCAGCAGAAGCAGATTTTTGTGTGCTTTCAGTAAGTGCCAGTAAATCCCCACTTTCAGTAAGTGGGAATGGGTAAGTGCCAGAACCTACTGGAATTCACACTATAGTCCACATTCCAAATTGTAGTTTCAGTAATAATAGATACACTTGTTGGAGAAAAAAAAGTATTTTCCCAATGACAAAGTATTTCATAAGATGTTTTCAGGATATGTGAGAGCTTCAGAACTGAATTATTAATGTAAGGGAAGATGTCTGGATTCCATACATTGTTGCTGTAAAAAGATCTGGAGAGACATGTATTGGTCTAAGACTAAAAATGGAGCCCATACCGAGATTTGAGCCCAAGTCTTCCAGATCTAAACTCCAGTCAGCTTACGTTTCATGTGTACATTGTTAAGATATCTCTTTGAAATCAAAAGAAAGTGGTGAGGTGAATCAGAAAATGTTGGATTGATCAAGGACCAAGTTTACTGTAATTTAAGAAAAGCTCTACAGATTAAATGTATAGTATATGGAGGAATAACTAACCTGGAACCCTGAAGATGACGCCCCTGAAATCTGTTTGGCAAGCCGTACCCAGCCCAGCCTGTCAAGGACTTGCACAAATACACAGGTTCAAACCCAGACTTTTAAGAGCTAGGCACCCACACTCCTCTGCCTGGATAGATGAGTCTGTCCATTTCGCTTTCTCCCACCTTCAGTTCCCTTTCTAATCTCAAGTTATTTCTATTCCCTTTATGGATACATCTGAACATTTGGTAAGTTCTTCTTGAAACTAAACCAAATGAAATCCTCACCCATCCTTATGCTGCAGTGTCCTCTGAGCATCATTGCCCATTCACAGGTGATCAGACTTTCCCCTCTGCTTTCTTACAGCTTTGCCACCTCTTGTATCTTGACCTCCTACAGGCCAAAGCCCCCCTTTCCTACTCTTAGGAGTGCATGGCTTTGAGAAATTTGTGAACCCAGCAAGTACACCCTGAAGACAGATTGGATTGGAAACAAGTATTACAAATATCTCAGCTGAACTAATTTAGATGAAGGCATAATAAGAGAGTTGAAAAGAATTACTACTACTACTATTATTATTGCATTTTATTGCCTTAACAGCTAAAGCCTGATTTTAAGGAGGTGAAAGGGAAGGTTGATATATGTATGACTTCATGTTGTAGTTATTCAAATTGCATGACTGTAAATCCTACAAGCTAGGCTCCAGCTGTATGTGGACCGAGAACTACCAGAAGTACAGGCAGGATTTCGAAGAGGCAGAGGAACTAGAGATCAAATTGCCAACGTATGCTGGGTCATGGAGAAAGCTAAGGAGTTCCAGAAAAACATCTACTTCTGCTTCATTGACTATGCTAAAGCCTTTGATTGTGTGGATCACAACAAATTGTGGCAAGTTCTTAAAGAGATGGGAATACCAGACCACCTTATTTGTCTCTTGAGAAACCCATATGTGGGTCAAGAAACAACAGTGAGAACTGGACACGGAGCCACTGATTAGTTCAAAATTGAGAAAGGAGTTCGGCAAGGCTGTATACTGTTGCCCTGCCTATTTAACCTATATGCAGAGCACATCATGAGAAAGGCGGGGCTAGATGAATCACCAGTTGGAATTAAGATTGCCGGGAGAAATATCAACAACCTCAGATATGCAGATGATACCACTCTAATGGCAGAAAGTGAAGAGGAACAAAAGAGTCTCTTGATGCGGGTGAAGGAGGAGAGCACCAAAGTTGGCTTGAAACTCAACATTAAGAAAACTAAGATCATGGCATCCGGTCCTCTCACTTCCTGGCAAATAGATGGGAAAGAAATGGAGGTAGTGACAGATTTAATTTTCCTGGGCTCCAAGATCACTGCAGACTGGGACTGCAGCCAAGAAATTAAAAGACGCTTGCTTCTGGGGAGGAAAGCTATGGCAAATCTAGAAAGCATACTAAAAAGCAGAGACATCACCCTGCCAACAAAAGCATGTATAGTCAAGGCTATGGTTTCCCCAGTTGCAATGTATGGCTGTGAAAGCTGGACCATAAGGAAGGCTGAGCACTAAAGAATTGAGGCCTTTGAATTGTGTTGCTGGAGGGGACTGAGTTCCTTGGACTGCAAGACGATTAAACCAGTCAGTCCTAGAGGAGATCAACCCTGACTGCTCTTTAGAAGGCCAGATGCTGAAGATGAAACTCAAATACTTTGGCCACCTAATGAGAAGGAAGGACTCCCTGGAGAAGAGCCTAATACTGGGAACAATAGATGGCAAAAGAAGAAGGGGACGGCAGAAGATGAGGTGGCTAGATGGAGTCACTGAAGCAGTTGGGTGAGCTTGGGTAGACTCTGGGGGATGGTGGAGGACAGGAAGGCCTGGAGGAATGTTGTCCATGGGGTCGTGATGGGTTGGACACGACTTCGCGACTAACAACAACAATTGGACTTTGCTACTTGTATAACTTGGTGTTTTTGACATAGGAATGAGTCTGACTTGATGTTTTCGAACACAGGAAGAATTCATGGATTGCACTCTTCCACACACTTAATAAGCTAGATTGCTGCACTGCACTCCATGTGAGGCTGCCCTTGAAGTCTGTTTGGAAACTGCTGCTTGTGCAAAATGACTAATAACTGGGATTAGTAGGATCTGAACATTTACAGACACTTCTGGGCTGCCTGCATTGCCTGCCTAATACAGGGTCCTGATTTTAACCTATAAAGCCTTATCTGGCTTGGGACCGTAACAGCTGTGGGGGCACCTCTCCCAACAGCAGTTTATCCAGGCATGATGAGCAAAATCCAAAGTCTTCCTCCAAGTGCCAACCCCGAGAGAGGCTCAGACAGCAGCTACAAGGAGGAAAACCTGACTAGTGGTGCCTGCAGCTATATGGAAATGGATCTTTATACTGATGCATGCAGATATCCTAGAATATTCAGTGGCTTGAGGGGACTATCCTCAAGACTATCCCAAATGTTTTTACAGTTCTGTTCTGCATCATTCATTCTAAAATTGTTTTAGTTTTGTGTATTTTGGAATTTTTATGAATTATAAATCTTCCAGAGAGCTTCAGCTATTGAATGGTACAGAAGTAAAATAAATAATAACCCCAACGTTGAAGTAATTTGATGACTTCAAATAATTCCCCCTCTCCCACCCTGTTTGGTAACATTTTGCATAAAGTCATGTGGACGCTTTGTCCTTCATGTGGAACCTCTGCAATTCCCTTCTCTGCCTATCTCTGAATCCGTATTATATATACGGCTGAATGAGTGCCTTCATCCCTGACCAGTGAGAAGACACCACATGGATGTGTCCTTAGTCCGTTACATATATTGAACAGAATTGTGTGGAGAAGGGAGGACCAGGACGGGGTTGCCTCCATGGCGCAGAGGCCTTGTATGAGCTTCGGCTGTTGCCAGTGGGGACATAAACTGGGCAGAGAGAAACTGGCCTCAGTCAGCCATGCTCTGGTAATTTCCAGTTTAGGGTACTATTCTGCAGTAGACATGCGCCTACCTTTGAAGACAGCTTGGAAACTGCAATGAGTTCAAAATGCAGCTGCTGTTAATTGGAACTGGAGTATCCCCACACACTGTGCAATGCTTTTCCCAGCAAGACTCGCCTGGCTTGATGTCATTTCAGTGCCAGGCAAAGACCTTTGAAACATTTCCCTCTTTCCAAGCTCTGTGTATGCTGTTTTGTGTGTATTGTTGATTCTGTTGCTTGCTTGCATACTGTTCTTTATATTGTGGTCTCTCTCTCTCTCTCTCTCTCTCTCTCATTCCCTCTCTTTCTTTCTTTGTTCTTAAATTCATATGCCATCTTCCAGTGGGAAGATGCTCTTAGACGTGTTTACAATAGCAAATTATTTTCACCTGGCAGGGCATCAATCAGTCAGCCAACTGATCAAACAACCAACAGGATATCACCTGATCCGTGCGGCTGCCACACTTGCTTTCCAGACTCTGGTCATCTCAGAAAGTACTCTTGCCCATCCAGTATCTGCCTCAATTACTTCCTGTGCCTAGGGCCATATCAACATGGATATGGGACTAAGCAATGCATTTACCCCAACTAGCCACAGTTGCTCTTGCTAATCCTGTGCAATTCTACCCAGAAGTAAGGCCGGTGACTTCAACCAGACAGACTCCAATGCAAGTGTGCATAGGCCTGCCCCACAATGCAATGTTGGGAGGCGACTGTGGAAAGGTGTCAGTGACGCTACTCAGGTGACGGCTGAATCACCTCGCACTGGGTGCGCTTACGGCTAGGTAGTGGCCAGGCTTGAGCAAGCGCGACGGCAAGCTGCCGGTAGCGAGTTTGCAAAACCTAGGCACGATTTGTACCATACGCAGCTGTACAGTTCTCTAATTTGTCTTTGCGAAAAAAGTCTAAAAAAAAAAGCGGGGGTGCCGAGTTTTTGAGAGCAGACACATCTGAAACCTGGGTAAAATGCCACTTTAAAGGCTGTTAAGCTAAATTAGCACAGCAGCATTTTCTCTTTACTATAATCATGATTATATTTGAATATTGTGCCTGGTATGCACTTGTGTTTCAATTTAGGGTGTAATACCCTGGCATTTGGCAGCAGGACAAGTAGAATGATCAAATTGAGATAGAGTGCGGAATAAATGTCGGTAAAAAGTTGGTTTTATTTTCCTGATGTATCTATTTACCAACCATTTTTATTCATTTCAGTCTTTATATCTGAAATGTAATTATGCAGATAATTCGTGAGGAAGCGGCATCATGATCTTGAGATGGAGAATGAAACCAAGGAAGCACCTGAATGAGGAAG
The DNA here is from genome assembly GCF_004798865.1 of Varanus komodoensis. Classification (NCBI taxonomy): domain Eukaryota; kingdom Metazoa; phylum Chordata; class Lepidosauria; order Squamata; family Varanidae; genus Varanus; species Varanus komodoensis. The sequence continues at coordinate 45,984,001 of NW_025336087.1, read as the reverse complement.
TGCTGTAGTAACATTTGACTTGCCCTCACACTGAATGGGCAAAAATGCACACTTCAGTCATGACAAAGAAGTTCCCATTTCCGACACTCTGCATGGCTGTGCTCTGCACCAACTAGGCATGGAACGAACCACAGGCAAGGCAAGCCTGGACGTGTTGCTAAGTGTTGCCAACACAATCACAACCGACTTCGAAAGAGGAAAAATCCTCTTAAATGAAGGAATCGATCAAAAGCAAAATGAAACAAGGAGACAATGTTCAAAAACACTTGGAAGTTACTCAAAACCACAATAATAGAAACAGTTAAAATATATGTCACAGGTCAGGAAAGATAGCACCAGGTCCAAGTGGTCGCTAGCGCAGTCAACAAAGCAGTGTCAGGGAAGTTATTAGAGAGAAGAAAGCTTCGTTCAGAAATACAGGGTGTTGTCTAACTGAGGGGGAGAAAATGGAACGCAAACTTGCACAAAGGAAATGCAAGTAGGCAACAAGGAAAATAGGTTTCTTATAGAACTCATGACAAATGACATCAAGGCAACTTATAAAGAATTATTCGATCAGAAGGAAATAAACTAGGGAGACAATTGGATCATTGGATTAGAATAGAGTTTGAAGAATACCTAAGAAAGATAAGATTTCAGAGAAACTGAATGCATTATTTTTCATCTGTTTTCACAAGTACCTGAGCCTGAATTAATCTGTTCATTCAACAGACAGCTCTGTGCATGCTCAGAGAGCTGTTCTGGATGGTGGCATTTGGAAGCAATCAAGAACTTTGGCAAGGAAAGGGGTCTTTGGCTGGTGATGGCTCAGAGGAGGAACCTCAGCTCATGACAGCTTGTACCCAATGTAGTATTTGCCTCTAGGAACTCTCCCTGTGAACATGCCTGGGTCCCATCCCTTTGGGATGCTGCTCCTGCAATTGTACCTCCTGTCTGTGCTGATGCCTTGCCACGGGGTTGACGTGAACATCCTGGTCTGCATCTGAAAGTTCCTCAGAAGCCTCAGCAGCCATTCCCACTGGCTGCACATTGTGAATGTTCCCAGAGACCGTCTGTTCCAGCAAAGAGCTTGCCCTCGAGAGAACCACCTTGGCCTGCTCCATCTCAGAGTCCTGACCTGACCCATCTTCCCCAATTCCCCTGGAATCTATTTCACTTTCTGATTCAGAACCATCGTCTGTGGTGCCACCACCAGTCTGTGAGAATGATCACCCAAGGCTGGCACCATGTTCCCTCTGGAGACCATCCACATTGCCTCAGCAGTGCAGGTTCGCCTGCTAGCTGTGGTTCAGCCCCCACGTCTTGCCTGACCCTTGCACGGATCTTGCCCTGCTGGCTGTCCTGCTCAGTTATTGTACCTCAAGGTACCCACACCTTGGTTTATCTTCCTGCTTTTGACCCTTGGCTTGTCCTTAACTGCATCCATGTCTTGCCCCGATACACACTTCTGCTTCCTGACCCTGGCCAGCTCTGTGACCATGACTTGGACTCACCCGTAAACCCTGCAATTGGACTTTAGACTCTGTCCTGCCTCGTATTCTGTTGCCCTGGTCCCGGTGCCTCTGTCTTGTCTCTGGCTACCCACGTCCAGGCCTGGGCCCTGTCAAGACAGGTGAAACCATTTGCACTCTTCCCTGGTCCCCTGCAATTCCATTTGTATAAAACTCTTGCATCTCCCCCCTTAGCTTGCCCCGCACCAGAGATGCAAACATTTCAGACTCTGCCAGCCAGCCAGTTCTGTCTCCATCTTTTGCGGACAATCATTAGGCAAAATGTGTTCTCCTGACCCCTTGCTATACAGATGATGGATGCTCCATGCCCCTCAGATAATACAAAGGCCATTCCTCACCTTAGAATCATGAGGCAGCCAGGATAAGTAGCCCTTTAAAGAGGTCAGTCTCTTTCTTGGTTAATTAGCAAGTGTCTTCTGGACAAAACCTTAAGGTCTAATTATTCCTGCGTGGTGTCTTGAGCAGAGGTGCAACTCACTGGCAGCCAACAGTCCTGTTTTTCACAGCCAAGGGAGGTTTTTAGAGGTAACATATGATAAAAAGCTGAAATTGGATTTCACAAGAGTGAGGCACGCCATGAGTAATCATATTGCTTCAGGCGTGATAGATGCTGCTTTGTGCAACATTATTTCCCCCAGCTCCACAGTTCATATACAGGCACACAACCTAATCTATAATTGCACTAAATGGTGTGAAAGGGAAACTTGTTCCAAGGGTGATATGCTAATGGCACATAGCTGACAGATGGAGGTTGGGAATCTGGTGTCAGGAGGAGTTGCCCATTCAGCGACTTGATGCCTTTCAAGACGGATACACATGATCCCTCATAAGTCTGGTATGGAATTAATTAATATTGGTGGCGTGCATGCGCTAATCTCCCCTGCCACCATGCTTTGGTCAGCTGTCCATCAGCCACATCCCAATTTACAGTTCTGGCGCTTTGATGTTGAACTGGGCTGGCTGAACACTTCCCATAACAGCAGAGGGCAGTGCAGAGCTAAAGCTGATGCTCAAACCACTTTGGAAGCCTGCTTAAAACTATAGAGCTACTTTAGTAATTGAGAAACATAAACTGCTAATTACAATGTGTGTAAACAACTGAAAATCATCTAATTTGTAGCACAAGATTTCAAAAGCATCCAGTGCAGTTTCTTTGATTTAAAACATAGATGGTAATTCATCCACTAGATTCTGTGCTCTCATTCTCTCTCTCTCTCTCTCTCTCTCTCTCTCTCTCTCTCTCTCTCTCTTTCTCTCTCTCTCTCTCTCTGTGTGTGTGTGTGAGATTGAGGGAGAGAGAGGGAGTGAACTACTGGGGTTCTTCCAGATTGAGCAATCAGACTGCCTTAATCATGAGGCACCTACTGCCTTTTCCCACCACTTCTTTCATCTTTTTGATCACCAAAGAAGATATAATAGTGCTAGGAACCTTCTGTTTGGAAACACCTTTGATCACCTTGTCTAATGCTAAACATAAGGCAGAATTCTCTTCTCTCTTGACTCCATAGAAACAGACCATAACTCTAATGTAACAGACCATGATAGAGTTTCCACCAAGTTTCAACTAAACTGAAAATGCTTGGTGAATTTGATAGCATTTTATATTGGAGTGACCAAGAGTGGAGTGCGAGGAAGTCCCAAGTTGTAGGCTTGCCCTGCCTGTACTAGGTGGCTTTAGGGAAACCACCGCCTCCCAGCCTCAGCAATACAAGATATTATGGGCTGACTTTTATACAGCCACTGTAATGAGCATTCCTATGATGTATGTAAAGTGCTGGTAGTCCATGCAACAGGACTGACATCAGCAGCATGGTTAATGAGCTAGGTCAAAGAGTTGTTCGAAGGCTTTCTCCAGAAAATGCAAGTTCTGCCCAAATGAGGAAAACAAAAGGGATCACCAACTTGCACAAAGGAGAAGCAAGTGTGCAATGAGATGCAAAGCAGCAACAGCAGCAAACAGTTGAAGGAGCGTCTCACCAAAAGGCAGCAACAAGAAGAGGTGCAGTGGTGTAGAGGCTTAATGGCGCTGGGTGTGCTGACCGGGAATGGCCAACACTCTGACAGTTTGAGCCCTGTACCGCAGGATGGAGTCAACTACCATCACTTGCCTGTAGCTCCTGTCCACCCAGCAGTTTGAAAGTGTGCAAACTGTGAGTAGATAAATGGATACCACTTTGGTGGGGGAAAAGGCTGTGTTGGTGAGGAAAAAACGGAAGCCAACACTGAACCTGCCCAGGCGTGAATTGAGGCATGATCAGTACTATGATGGAAGAAACCTGGATGAGCCAACAACCCAAATGCCAGCCAATTTGCATGTGCGTGAAGCTAGTTTGCCCCCAGCGGAGCACACGAGCGTGAACTGAATGAACTAGAACTTTGTACGCATCCTAACATCCACTCTGTGTAACATTGTAGACTCCTGGCTAATTGTTCCATCACCATTCCATCCAAATGCTAAATAAATAAATAGCACACAAGAATTATTTAAACATAGCAGAAGCAGGAAACAGCTGGAGAGGCAGATGGACCACTGGATGACGGTGGACATAAAGGAAAGCAAAATGAGCATAAGGTAACTGCAGTGAAGTTGAGTGCATTCTTCTCACCTCTCTTCATCACAGAGAGATGTTTTCCTCATCTGAACAGTCAAAAATGCTTTCAAGTTTCAAAAATTCTTTCTGAACTGGATGCTCCGAATAGCTTGCCCCTGAGGTTCTGTTTAAAAGTTGTCCTACCAACCTTGTTATGTGAAGGGGGCAGCAAAGTGGTTCCATTTTGGTTCAGGCTGAGTTGATTTCTGTTGAAGATGCCTGGCTTGGCCCAAAATGTCTCTCAGTGGCTACACGCCTACACCCCTGCTGCCTAAACCACCACCTCATTAATGCATCGAGACCCCTCACCTTTCCCTTCCTTCCTGGCCCTGCATAGCCAGGCAGAATTTCAGACATGCTGGATGTTATCCCTGGGCATCCTGACACCAGAGAGCTAGCCATGAGGTCAACTCTGGAAGAGCACCACTGAAAATGCAACTTCCTCTTTTGAGTTAGCCAAGTGTTCCTGGCGCAGAGATTATTCTGATGGTTAAACGTAACACCTGGGATGTTTACGTAAGGCACAATGTTGATGGTGGTATATTGTCAGTTTAAACATGGTATGCAGGGATCAAGTGCCTTGATTTAATGGAAATCTGTGCTTTCCCATGGCTTCTGGGTGCATTCAAAGAAGGTGTGTATGTGCCTTTTTTTAGTGTAATGTGGGCTTTTTGGCCACAGCTGAATTCCGGGAGCAATTCAGTGGTGGCCCTTTGATGGCAGGATGCCTGGGTTCAGGAGGGTCAGAAATCGTTTCCCTGACTCTCTGAAGTTGTCTACTATTGATAAAGGTAAAAGGTAAAAGGTAAAGGTAAAGGTTTCCCCTTGACATTAGGTCCAGTCATGCCTGGCTCTAGGGGGCGGTGCTCATCTCCGTTTCCTGGCCGAAGGAGCCAGCGTTTGTCCGCAGACAGTCTCCGTGGTCATGTGGCCGGCATGACTAAACACCAAAGTGCACGGAACGCTGTTACCTGCCCACCGAAGTGGCACCTTTTTATCTACTTGCATTTACATGCTTTAGAACTGCAAGGTTGGCAGGAGCTGGGACGGAGCAACAGGAGCTCACCCAGTTGTGCAGATTCGAACCGGCAACCTTTCAATCAACCAGCCCAGCAGCACAGCGGTTTAAACCACTGCGCCACCTGATTACAATAAAAGATGACAAGTTTCACCTTAGAGACCAAACTTCTTCTTCCCCTCCTACTCTCTCACTCTTATTTACACATATTTACAGAATTCAAAATAGAAAATGAATATTCTCTGATCCCAGTCTAGCAGCCATTGCTATAGGATGGGCAGCAAGGAAAGCACAACATGATGACTACGTGAAGAAATCTTGGTCCAAATATTTTGGGAGTGGGGAAAGAATGGAAACCTCTTTTGCCTGGTCTTGCCCTCAGTTGATGGTGCTGCATCCAATACAGCTGTTATCACCAAACCTGTAGTGGCACTGTTTCATTGGTAAGAATTATATAACACTGCAGTGGGCAACCTGGGGCTAGACTATGGAAAATTAACTGATGCTGGGAAAGCTCAACCTCCAAAGAGCTATTCAGTTCCACATGTTCTTGTGGCCTGTTTCATTCTGCAACATCTTTCCTGTGACATATTTGCTTCCTAAAGTCTCTGTAGAAAAAATAATTTTTAGTCAATACCTTGGCTAGGAATGCTTCAGAGCTTCACAGAATCCATCCCTCTAGCATTTGCTGACTTCCTCCCATTGTCAGCCTGTCTTGGAAAATGAGCCATGCCAAGATGAAGTCTACAAAAGCTTGTAGAAGGAAGGTTCTGCACCCAGCTTCCTTCTGTCACATCAGGGGCAGCAGCACAAGCAAAGGCTGTGGAGTCTGAACTGGAGTCTGGAGAACTGAGCCCAGGGTGCCCATTAGATTTTCAAGTCCAAAACAGATTCCTCACACATCCCCAGCCTGGGCTGCACCAAATGTTCAAATTCTGCTCTTCTCCACATATGCACTTGTGATGAGCTAGATTGTTCACACCATTGTAGCTCACTGATAGAGCATCCGTTTTGCATACAGAAGGCCCCAGGACCAATCCCTGGGCTCTTCAGGTAAGGCAGAAAAAATCCCTGCCAGACGCTCTGGAAAGCCACCATCATTCTGTGTCAGTGGTGCTGGGTTCGCATCCTTCTTTCTGCACCAGTCCCAGCTGCTCTGTTTTCACTCCTGCATCTAGCAACAGCAGCAGGAATGACCCCTAAACAGCAATGGTGCAATCCAGGCAGGACTGAAGGGACCAAAGTCGAGGGCCCCACTCAGCAGAATGTGGCATTTGAAGGTACGTTACCCCGAGAACTTTGGCTTTAGCAGGGGTGGCCAAACCAAGGTTGGGGAACCACATGAGGCCCTTTGAGTTTATTTTGTGGCTCGCAGCTTGCTGCCCGTGGAGGCCCACGGGTGCTCACTTGCCCCTTGATGCCACCCTCTTGCAGCCTGTGGGCACTGCGGATCTCAGACATCTGACATTTATCATATGTGGCTCTTCTCTTGCCCAAGTCTGGCCACCCCTGACCTGTAGGAAACTCTCAAGTTGAATGGCTGGATGGCTAATATATAATCCAATACAGCATAATACAAAGGAGTGCCACATTTTGCAGCAAGTGAACTAATACTAATGGATACCTAAAGAGGGCCTCCTATATGACCACTAAATCCAGAGTCTAAAAGTACTGCAGTCAGGGACACTCGAGTCTACAGACATGTTGGCCATACTTGAACTGTGGGGGACTAGGAAACTTGCCATCCAGTCCTGCTTGCATTATCTGGCTCATAATTATGAGGGCAGCCGCAAGGAGTAACTCCCCCTGCTCAGTCTAGCCTGCCCAGCCATATTTGCATCTCTTCGCCTTCTGTTTCAACAGAGGAGCCAAGTGCATACAGAGCCTCTTGACCATTCAACGCTGGGAGGTCCCAGGAGGCTCAGGTTGCTGATAACAGAGCTGCGGTGTTTGTTCATGACTTTTCTGAAAAATGAGTCATTGCTTTGGACTGGGTTCAAGATGAGTCTAACCCAAGTGAGAACTGCATCTTTAGCATGCCATTCATTTACCATTCAAAAATCTAGCACGAATGCATTCACATCTATTCAGATACAAATGTCATTGATTTTAATGGGACTTAGTCTCAGGTAAGTGAATACAAGTTTATTGCCTTAAATAACTGCATTTGCCGGTCATACTTTCTTTTGTTTGCTTAGTACAAAATAATTATACAGAACAAACACTCCACATCATAATGACTGTTGGATGAACGGCTTTTTAAATTAAAAAAGGTCAATTAACATCTGTCCAGCCATGATGAGAAGATGAGAAAGGAGTGAGCATTGTCTTAATTTCAAATGTTTTGCGCCCTCCCCTCTCTGTCTCTCACGAGTGTGTGTGTGTGTGTGCGCGCAGGCGCACGCGCGCGCGCACACACACACACACATTCTCCAGTTTATTCTTCTAGGGTTTTCTTGCAAAGATAATAATGATCCATTTTACTTATCCAGCGAGAGCTTTGAACTGTAGGTGTTTTTCCCCCCTTTCCTTTCCTTGAGTGTATAGTTAGAGCATTAAGGGCACTATGGGTAGAACAGCCAATCAGAGTAATGAGTCTCCACTGCTTGGGAAAGCGAGATTAATCTAAATCAAATACTTTCCACTATGGCAATTTTAACTAATTCCCTCATGAAAGTACAAGAGATACGTGAAACCCCTACCGTCAGCATAAACCTCCTGGTAGGGCTAGACAGGTAATACCTTTTAAGCTTGTTAATGTCTTATCCTGCTGGTTTCTACAAATGATTCAAAGAATAGCGGAGTGCTTTTCAACCTGTCATTACAGAGAAATGCAACTTTCTGCCTGGAGATGGGAGGTGCAGCGTTGTGTGATGTGGTACATACATTCAGCTTGATAACAGGAGGATTGCTTCTGTTGTCTATACTAATTTAATTAATACCTATATTAGCACTGCCCTACTCGCCCCAAGATATTTATGCATGTTGGAAGCCTACAGGAAGTGATTGCGAAAATAGCAGCACCTTGTCATTCAGGCTGTTATAATAAAAATCAGGCAGGTTTAAGATAAAGAAGCATCCTGAGAAAGAAGACAGGCAGGTAACAGTGCACGTAGTTAAGTACCCCGGGACTTCAAGGTGAACACTTCTCCCTGTAGGATTGGCCTTCAAAGCAATAAGGTCATAAATGAGTTCCATGGTGTTGTTTTCATTAATCTATGGTTAAAAGTGCATCAAGAGGAACATTTACATTAAAATATATATTGGAATTTTTGAATGTGTATTTCACAACATGTATATTTTGGGTTGCATTGGCTCTCAAAGTCCACCTTTCCAAATGCATTTGATTCTAAAACATCCATTTTATAGGCATTTGCTGTGTGTTTGGAACTGAAAACCACACTGCAAAATTCTGAAAAATACAAAGATCACAAAAAATACTGTGTACACATCAGTCTCAGAAGGGCAGATAAGTTCTGCGCACTTCCAAATGTGGACTTTAGCATTTCTGTCCAGAAGGCAATAAAAGCAATGAGAAGGAAAGTGAGAGTGAATCGAAAGAAGAGGCAAGCAGAGTCAAAAGTTAAGTCTTGAAGTCAGACTTATTCAATTAATTTCTATACCACCCAACAGCTGAAGCAGTTCATAACAATACATTCACAATAGCAATAAAAGATGTATCATATTAAATCATATTAAAACATAATAAAATCTTTACAGTACAATATTGTATTAAAAGATTGGGGCAGGTAGCAATGGATTGGGGGCTGGGTATTCCCTTTCCAGCATTTCTAGGAACAACTTCTGACTTTATTGCTCAGTGTGGGATCATCCCACACTGGGCAGCAATGTTGGAAGTAGAGATGTCTACTTCTTCCATGGCCGGGGAATTGAAGAAATGTATCAAGAGTTCAGACTGTCTATGAATCTGACCAGTGAATTCCACAGCAGGGCAACTTTTTCCAAGCCATGTGTGTAAGCCAGTGATTGCTTTGGTGGGGAGTTTGCACCATTTGCACTAGTGCTGATGCACCCTTTCATTCTGGAGAAGGTGGAAATGCCTAGCCATAGTGTCAGTAGTCTATCATAAAATGGGCTCCTTCCAATAGTTTTGCTGGATTCAGTGGCTGTCAAGGAATCAATGGGCAAAATCATTAGCTCACTTCACAAGTGTGAAGGGGCAAAGCAGGTTCAAAGAGAACTGTGGCCAAACCTTTGACCCTCGTGTGGTCCCTCCTGTCCCTGGTAAATACATATTTGCACAGTTGTCTGAGGTATAGAAGTCTTCATACAAAGGGCTGCCCCAGTGCAGAAAACAAGGCAAACGCAAGGATGTGTTGGTAGGATCCAGACCGATGCAGAATCAGACTCGTGGGTTCATGATGCTAGGCATTGCCCTTAGACACATGATTGCCCTTCACTCGAGACATATATGAAGGGGCTATTGTATTGCATGCATTTAGCCTTTATTTCTCCTTAAACATGCCTTTTGATACATTTTCCCATTCATTTAGCAGTGCCACTATGGCCTACAAACTTCAAACTTTGCTTTCAGCAGTTTCAGGGACGTCTTCTTTTACCTATTCAAGCTTTTTCGGGATTTCTAAATTATGTAGCTGTGTGTCATCCATATTTCTATTTGTCTAACCCCACACTGAAAAGGATATAATATAGTATCTCACGTATAATGTTGGTTGAGAAATGAAATATTTGACATGTGTTCCACAGAGCTGTCAGAATAAAACTCCAGTTATACATCTATGGTAGAAAAATAATTGGATATGAAAATGTTGGGCTTTTTGTACTAAGAGATATTTACATTCCAAGCCAAATGGAAGTCCAAATACGGTGGTGGTGGTAGTGGTGATGATGATGCAGTGTTTCTTTGTCTTCAAAGACAATATATAATTAATAATGAGCAATTTATCATACTAAACTCTCAACTACTGGTTCTAGTATCCATATTTTACTGGGAAAAGAAATATTACAACAGAATAAATCAAAGAGGTCTTTACTTTTACAGGCTATGATCAGAATGCATATAATTATCAGCTATGTGAGAAGGTTTCTCTGTTCCCACAGAACAAGTTATATGGCATCTACTTTGACTCATGCTGTACTCTGATTGATGAGGGAAATGTGAACATTGATGATTTCACTATTTTTTTCGCATGACAGAAAAGCATTAGTTGGGATCCATTAATGGGGCAGAGAAGAAGGCCACAGAAGAGGATTTTCCACACCCTCCTCCGTGCTTCAGTCCCATGTGTATCCTCCCAGCCTTGCCCCTGAGGCTTGAGAGAAAATTAGGAATGATGAGGTATAATAGGCTGCAATGGAGAAGGAAGTTGATGGAAAGTATCCCTCCCACAGACTAGGAGCATTTTTGAATCCAAGCTGTAGTTGCATAGCTTACTGGGCTATCTTTCCAAGCCAGGAGACTCTTAGGCTGAAGAGGAGAGGAGCGAGACTATATTATTACCTCTACTGACTGACCAGCTGTCTATGGGTCCCCATCACTCTCCAAGAGATCAGTCATGCCATCAGGTTGCAAAATGATTGGAAGAAAGTGCTTTGGACTTTTATAGCTGGCGAGGCGAGGGAAGGGGCTAGTCTATCACATTTGCTAACAGATCCTTTGGTTGTCCTTAACCATCACCAAACTGACAGCTTTCCCATCCCGTTGCAAACCAGGAGGAAAGAAGGGAAGCAGCACACTTTCATCTAGGAAGAGAAGAGAGAAGCAGTGCATTCCATCACTTCCACCAACACACCAGCTTAGCTACAAGCCATTCCATCAGGCAGCAGAGCAGAAACAGAACAGAGCTATTACATTTAGGATTAGCTCTATTTAAAAAAAAATCTTTCAAAATATGAGTGAAAAAGATACATACATTTGAGGAATTTGTTTCAAAATGTTGCGCGTTTAAAAAATACACATAAAATGGGTATATTTTGGCAAACGCATGCAAAAATGGGAAAAAATCATCCTGATTGAAAAATGCAAATGCAATCTGAAACAGAAATTGTATAAAATGAACTTGGCAGTGAAAAAATGAAAACCCATGTAAAATTAAGCCTGAAAGTCTCATTACTTTGGTTTATCCCAGCTTTTATTATTATGATTAATTCATTTTTGAGGTGTAATACAAAAAACCTAGACCGAACTGCACCAATATAGAAGGAAAAAGAATGCAATAAATTAAAACATTACAATTTTTGAATAAAATTTAAAAGATTCATAGCGCTGGTTACACATTTACTTACTTTGTATTTAAGTTATATTCTGCTATATTGGCCCAAGGAGCAGATTACAACGAGATAAAAATACACAATGATAAATAAAAGAACAATAAACAGAACAGTACACAGTTGAGGGATATTAATTTAAACAGTGTAGATTAAAGATTAAAATAGCAACATAACTAAAATTATCAAAAGAAAATAAATTATTAAAATAGCTAGAAAATAAAGGGGGTTTTTTGCCTGATGCCAAAAAAGTTGTAACAATAGTGCCAAGCGAACTGCTTTTGGGATGCTGTTCCACAGGTGGGGACATATATAATGTATAGGGATATATATTATTTATCATATATATTAGTATATAACTTAATTTATTCCCTTCATTAACAGACTTCAACAAAGGTAACCCAAATATCCATATATTTATCCACTTGTAGATTAAGCCTAAAGGCAGCTCATCTAAAATCCAAGTTTAATTATATCCCCATCCATTGTGTTACTGCAGGTGGTCATTTATCATTCCAATGTTGCAATAGGAGTCTTTTAGCTGCCAAAAGGACATGGAGAAGCCATTTACATTTATCTTGTGCCAAATTTCAAGAAATTAACAGTTCATTTTTTTCAAAAAAGTGTATCCTTAAATATCAGAAAACTTTCTATCTGAAGATTTATCTGAATTATTGCCTCATCACCAAAGGAAGCTGCCATTGAACATTGCCAAAACATACAAAGAAGAGAAGCACTAGCAGCATTATATTCCAACAATAAGCTGTTTTGATTAAGTTTTTATTAAAGACATATTGTGGCATTCAGTATATTCAAAACATCATTTTTAGTGAATTAAGTATAACCTATGATTCATGACCCCCTGTAAAATAGATAATAACAAAGTACTTCATTGTTTAGGCAAAATAAGGAACTCCAGTTGATTATTCCATTCTTGGTTGAAACCATGTATAGCATATTCACTGATGATAGAAATTTATGCACATGAATTAAAGGCCAATGTAACAATTCATCTTTAATTAATACTTCCAAGCCTGAGTGTTCTTAATCAGCCAAAGCAGCAGGTTGAAACCTGGATTCTAACAAATGTTTCAGTTACATATATTGCCATGCAGCCATAGCTGGCAATTTATATTTATTATGCAAAGCTGAAAATGACAAAACAATTATTGCCTGGACTGACAAGCTGATCCAAAGTAAAATCAGCCTGTCCTTCCAAGTCCTCCAAAGAAACCCAGCCAATTTTAAAATTGGGATTTCCTTATAAAGTTAATGTTGTGTGTTAATTGATATGGAAATATATGCCACAATTCTCTAGCTGCTACACCAGAAGGAAGCATAATCTATTTGGGGATTTTGATGAGATCCCAATACAATTTACTTGGACAAAGGATCCAGATTCCTCAGTTGACCAGGGAAAAAAATGTAATCTAAGTGGAAAAGTCTAAAATCTAGTGTAGATCAAGAAATAGGCTTAATGGTGTAAGAAAAGGTCTGGGAAGCCAAATGTAGCCTCCATAATGAAAGGCTGCATTATTTTCAAAGAAATCCATGGTAGAGTAGAACCCCATAACAATCACAAAACAAAACATTACCTTTCTGGAAATACTACCCAAGGAATACTATGTAAAGCATAAACAAACTGAGGTATTACATTCATGTTACGTTTATTACACGTAGACTTCATAACAGTTCATCTGTCAATGTCCTTTGAAATCTCATTAATCCAACTACTCAAATTGAACTTAATCATTTGTGATATATCTCCTGGGACAAATATTCTCAGGTGTGTAACAAACTTAGCACAAAGTTGGAACTGTCAATAAGATAACATTCTCAATGGAAGTGAGTTCCAATTTTGACCAGTTAATAGAATAACCAGATAGATATCCAAAATCATTAGTGATCTGCATCAAAGCTTGAATAGATGATTGGAGTTCTGAAATAAACAATAAAAGTTCATCATCACAGAGAATAGGTTTATATACTAGCACATTAGGTACAAATCCACAAATATTTTATATTTATGTAATAGCATGCACCAGGGGTTCCAAACATAAATCAAATATTAGTGGGAAAAGTCCTATACCCTTGTCTAGTACTTCTTTCAGGTAGCAAACAACTCTGATGAGACCCCATTGTTCCTAACTCTGGTTGTAGGAATTCCATATAAAATTTCAACCCATTTCTGATATCCTGGAGGAAATCCAAAATTTCTCAATGTGGTTAAGATAAATTTCTGATAAATTTTGTCAAAGGACCTCTCCATATCTGAAGAGATAATGGTAGCTATGGCTGTTCTATCTTGATTTAATGAAATTAGATGCACAGCCAATCTAAGATCATCAGACCCCTGCTTTTTTATGAATCCCACTTGATCCATTTGGATTAATGTAATATCTTGTAGTATGTCAGCCAAAATTGCAGTTAATATTGTAATATCAGTGTTACTCAATAATGAAAAGAGAAGATATGATCTCTATCTGGCTTAGGTATTACTGTTATATAACCATTATTAGTGCTTGTCAAAGAAAACATGATTCAAAAAAGACAATAATTAAAAATCCAAGTTTTTCTCCAGTTTTCTGGTTAACTCCAGAACTGAATGTATTCACAGGGAGGTTTTTTTGGTGAGGCTTGCTGCCTCAAATTACTTTGAGAAATCCCTTTGATTTGCTTTTTTAGGGAAACTTATCTAATTTCACACTTTTGAATGAATAGGTAAAACTGAAACTGAACTATACTTTGAAATTTGCACATTTCCAAATGTTGTAATGGAGTTCTGTAATAAAACATGCATACAAAAATGTATATATTAGGGGAATGAAATGCAGTTAATAATGGAACTAATGTTTTAAAAAATCATGGTATTAGTAAATTTGCTTACAAAATGTATATATTAGGCTAAAATATGTACAAAGATGCATGTACTTGGATAAATGCAAATCAAAATGTATCTGAAATTTTTGTAAAACAAAATCTAAAAACAAATCTGTGGTTTTAGGGTGAATCAAACCTAAGACTGGAAAAATGAAGAGCAGAGAAACCAAAACAGACAGAAAAAAAGTATTTCTGCACACAGATCTAAAGTAGTGTTTGCTTTGGTGTCCAGTGGAAACATCTGACAGGAATGTAGGTAATAGAGATCCTTCCAAACTTTGAGCCCTCCAGAGGTATTGTAGTACAACTTACATTGTCCCCCAATGAACATGGGCTTTTGAGGATGATGGGAGTTATAGTACATCCTATCTGGCCAGTTGGGAAAACTTGCAACATAACATAAAAAGAATATAAAATTTAAGGGCACTGGAAATGAGTTGTGTCGGTTGAATGTTTTCAGTCAGATGCCTTACCTTACTCTGTGGGTGATGCTGAGGGACATGAAAATCAAATGCTGGTTTTTCACCAGGCCAATTACTGTTCAGTTATTGCCATACATGGAACTGCACAGCAATTGACAGATAACCTATCAAACAAATTAGGATTTGGTCTTGATTTCAACAGGGAGAAAAGGAGAAGAAGTAACTCAATATTGCTACTTGTCATTTCCACTCATCCGTGAGACAAGAAGGTTGCAAATTCTGACAGATACTTACATGCCCATCATATTTTGCTATCCAATATCTGTTCTTTTTGTCTTCTTGGTGCAAATCATCATGGAAGCCTGTATGTCAAAATCAATGCCGTTCTCTCTGTATGTTCTTGTAATGTGGACTAGGGAGAAACAAACATCTGCCACCCATTTTTTCATTATTTTCAACTTTTATATTTGCTTCTTGTCCATTATATTTTAAATGTGCCCAGTAATAAGCATCCACTGCAGTTGAGTTAAATACCAATGATATCCAGAAATCCTGTGAAGCCAGGTCACTGCAATCACTATTTCATGAGGCCCAAACCTGCTCAGGATTGGGGATTTAAGCACTGCCAGAGGTGGGAGTTTAGTCCTATGTTACCTAGCCAGGTCCAGCTTGCTTTGGTCTTGGCTAGGGAATACAGTCCTGTGCTCAGACTAAATGGTTGCTATCCTCTAAGATTGCCAAAAGCAACAGCAATACACCCTTCAGGTTGCTTCCTTTATATTGACTTCAGAATCAGGGTAGAAAATTCTGAAAGATTCCCTACACCTTGTCAGACAGCTCTCTTTTACTCTGAAATTTGCCAGTCCACACCTACTTTCATCCTGGCTGGATTTCCTATCAATGAGATGCAATGACAGCTGGTGAGAGGTAGCAAAAATCTAGAGGGGGAAAGAAAATACAGGCACAATTTGCTCTCACAGGTTACAATCAGAAAGTAATGCGCTGAGTGGCAAACTTTGACAGGATTATGAAGCAGCTAGAAAATTCTAGCCTGTTGTCCCAGAATATGAAGAGTAAAAGATATGCTGGCATGTACCCCCACCCCAGTCCCCCGGTCTGAAGCATATAGTAAAGTTGAGTCAGTCAAATACTCTGGTGTTCAAAGGCTATAAGAAAATAGCACTTAGCAATTCAGGGATCTTGCAGCATATAATGAGGAGTGACACATGAATGGGTAGAGATGTTTTGCTAATATCAAGCAACAGAAAAATGCTAGGAAGCCAGAGCTGTGGTATCATCTTGTGGGTTGCCACTGAGCCCATTTCAAGCCTCATTCACAAGTGTGCCTCAATATTTACTGTCTGGTTCCATTTCCTCTTTTGCTCTTTCCCACATTTTCTTGATCTGTTTTGGCATAATATTTCCATTGGCCACAAACTCATGGAATGAGTTGTTTCCTCAGAGCTCCCTTTCATAACGTTGTGCTTAAATAATATGTAGTTGAGGTTGTGACCATGGCATTCTTATGTGGAACTGGGCCCTAGTTGGAGTTGCATAGACTTAAGATGAGGGTGTGAGCGCCTGTGATACTTCCTTCTCATTGTCCACACTACATGTAACTGGACATGCATGGTTGCATCAAGGATCCTACAGGTGAAAGGCACCTTCCATCTACAGAAAGCTTCCGATCTAGTGGACTATTTCTGTTGTCAGAATGGGTGAAGAAGCAATTTCTGTAAATTCCCCTTCCTTCTGCAGCTTTCATGTAGCTCAAAAAAGGGAAATGTTGTGTCCTATGGACCTGACAAATGTTTCAAGCAGCCTCAGGCACAATCCCATGACTGGCAGGCCACAGAGAAGGTTGAAGTTCCAGCTCTGACATCAGAAATGTGTTTGGAGGTAAGAGGTGGCCTCCAACCTGAGAGTTGCCCTCCGTTTGCCTTATGGACAGCATGGCTGTTTCTGCACAGGCTGCAGCTCTGGGTACAGACTGACTTCAAAGCTAGGACTGGAGAGGCAGAGAGGAGAGGGAAAGAGTGAGCCCATGCCAGGGTACAATGTATCCAGGTGGGCCTCTACCTGTTATCTTCATGATCAGACACAAAACACTTAGCTGAGATCAGCCATTTTAGTGCTTTGCTCAGTGGGATAAGTATGGAGGTTATCTTCGTCTCCTTCTGTCCTTGATAAGATAGCTGTAACCCTCTGAGTTTGGGGGATATAGTTATCCCAACTGGATTGCTCCCTTCACTGTGCATTTGCTAAGAAAGAAATTCTCTTTTTCAGGAAATTTGGGCAGTAGTTTCTTCTCAACTAAGTTAGTTAAGTAAGGCAGTATATAAATGTAATTCAATAGTAATCGTATATATTTCAAAAAGTCTTTCTGCCTCCATTACCATAATTTTTGCAAAAAAGGAACACAAAGTAATTGTTGAACAGATTCTTTCAGTTGGTTCAAGAAAACAAAAAGCAACTGTGCTAAACACTTGCTGGGTGTAATGACAACCCCTACTTTGTTTTTTGGTTGAAGAAACATAAGCACTGCATTTCTGTGTAAAACAGTTTATCAAGCATGGTTGATTGCATAATAGCAGGCTTTCTTTTTACTAGCCTTACCAATAAATAGAAAATAGAATAAACAATTTTTTGTATTTAAGAAAAGATCATCAATAATCTTTCTTTTGGTGATTCTTTTAGATAACTGAGGGCATAATCCTTCAGCTGCTAAACAAGGTCTGGCTTGCCATAGGAAAAGGTGTGCCCAGAAAAGCCCTCTGAGGTCACAGTGGGAATTCTGTCTCCAGAGCTGTAGCTCTAAAGATGGAAGACCAGTTTTGGAGTGGGCACAAGAGGCATGCAGGGGCTAAAGGTGGCAGAGTGAGGCACTGCAGGCATTCAACAAATCCAGCTTGTTCCTCAGCCTTTCCTTGCAAGGAGAAGGAAACATTTAGATGGCCAATCTTAGAGATCAAGGGGAAGTGCAGAAGAAATTCTAGCTTATGTAGTCCTCCCACCCTCCATTGGATACCTGTAGTCTTCATGTTTGGATGGTTGTGGGCAGTGATGTAGGAAGGTGTCCTTAAGCAGACAAATGGACCATGTTTGGTTCTCTGTTAGCAATATTAATGGATTCAAGGACTTTCTCTTCCATGTGAAGAGAGCCCCTATCCTTCAGTGACTGAACAATTCAATGCTCTCATTATCCTTGTTCAAGAATATTATGAATATTGCAATAAGAATGTTACATTAAGAGGGGGAACCTGTGGAGGATATCTTGGCCAAGGAACGGAGCCAGCACTGCTTATTTGGCCATTGGCTGTTACCTGACCTTATGTGGAAGAAGAGACAGCCATGCTCCATCTCTCCACGGTCTACTTGCCCAGAGAAGATCTGCAGATGGTTCCAAATCATGGCAGGTGTCTCTGCATGTACAACAGAGATCCCCTCCCCTACCCAATGGGTGGACAGAGGGTGGCCGAGCCAAGGAGCACTGGCACTTTCATCCTCCACATAAGTGAGATGGCATGAAAGCTAGTGACTGAGTTTGCATGCCACCACAAGCCACAGTGTTTATTTTTAAAGCATTGTTTGTTGGATTGTCTGAACCCAGTTCTATTATCTTGGCAGGGTATGCTTAGCCTTTAGAAACCACAATAAGAAACAACAGTTTCTTCTATGGTTTCTGTTTATTGTAATGTCTGAACCTGGGATTGTGGTTTCCATAGACCTGGTATTCAACTACCACAGAGTCCTCTGGAAAGAACAGCCACTCTAGGAGCCTCTTCAGCCTTCTACTACCCATTTCCGCATAACAACATACCTGTTGCTAGCTTTTCTCCTACAGGTGTTCTCTGTTCTCATCCCCTTCCCTCTTTTCTGTGCTGCTGAGATGCTGTCATGTTGTTGTCCAACTGCAGGGAAGTGTGCAGCACTGTCCAAAGTACTGGCTTTGGAGCTGGCTAGTCTCTTTACTGCTGTGATTTTCACAGATGCAAGTCTGAGTCGTTGTGCCTTTATGTTCCCTCCAGAGTATTTGGAGACTTGGATGCACGCTAGAATGGGGAAGAATGTTGTAATGAGAACAGGGGACATTGAAATAATGGGCACAGCTTTTGGGCAGCACAGCTTGCATTCCAGGTATTCTTAAGATACTAAACTGTAGTTCCTATATGAGCAAAAATTTGAAAAGAAACAATAGCTGGTCTTATGTTGCTGAAATAAAGATATGCTTTGCTAGAGAAGAGTCTTTCTTGTTCTGGGGCTTGGCTTGGCTTAGACTTGGGAAGATTTGACCATGTTAGAAAACAGCGTATAGTGTATTTCAGTGGGGCTTCTGGATGTAATCCTTTAAGTGTGGAAGAGGATTGAGCTCAAGCATGCATGTGTTTGAGAAGACACGGTGCATTTTCTGGCAAGGGAGTGGGGCAGAGGATTGGCCTTTATGCTCAAGCATGGGAGGCTGCATGAACAGGAGAAGAGGAAATGGAGGTGATGGAATGTATAAAGTGGGACTGGAATGGGGGAGTGGGGAAAAGAGGAGAGCCAGTGTGGCGTGCTGATGATAGTTTTGGACTGGATCTGGGAGATGGGCGTTCTTGTCTCTACTTGGCAATGAAGCGCACTGGATGATTTTGGGCCAGCCATGCACTTTCAGCCTGATCTAATTCAAAGGATTGTTGTGAGAATAAAAATGCAGTGTAGGGGAACTATGCAAGTCAGCTTAGATTCCTCGCAAGAGGAAAACAATATAGAATAGAAATATAACGTATTGTTAAAAACAAGTGTTACATTAATGAGACAAGAAAGAACAAGCACTTTTGATGCTCAAAACCAAACTGCACGACCACATTCATGCTCCCTGTAGGAATAAATACATGGATGGAAAAAAAAGGCTTATTGCAGTTCCTGGAAAAAGTCAAGTCTTGGTAGATCTTCAGTGAAGACGCTGTGACACGGAGAAGTACTGAAGCTGAAAAGGATGAGTCCTGTGGAAGATTCATTTGTTAAAAGCCTGCTTTGGATGAAGAAGAAGTGAAAAAGAGGAAAGGGGGTGGGTACAGGGAGAACACACCCAGGAAACTGTGGAGAAATCAGGAAAGGGACTGAATTGGGACTGAATTGCAGGCACTGTGGTTGATGGGATATGCACCAACAGTGTGAAAGACAGAAACATGATAACATAGAAACTAATTGATTGCCTGTTGGGTAGTTTTTCGAGGAAAAAATAATACACACACAAACCAAAGTGACCATGCAGGCTTGCTTGCTGTGCTATGCAAATCTAATCAGAAAGTCTGCACTGTAGTGGGACCATCCAGTTTGTTTTCTGCTTGAATTTATAAACTGTTCCATGGTGAATGGAACAGATTGGAATAAATATGGCAAAGCTGGTTTTAAGACTTCCATCAGTAGAAAGTGCAATTCTTGTTTAATGGTTGTTTAGCATGTTGTATTATTGTTTAGTGGTGAGAGTGTTGGACTGGGACTTTGAAGATTATATTACAGTCCTGAGGTTGACTGGGTGCCTCTGAGCCAGTCACCAGTTCTCAGCCTAAGTTTCCTCACAGGCTTATTCTGAGGCTAAAATGAAGAGGATGCAAATTGTCTGTGCTTCCTTGGAATTCTTGGAGGAAAAGTTGGGACATAAATGGAATGAATGAATGAATGAATGAATGCTGATTTTTGCTCAGGAATTGGGGTGTTTCAGTTCTGAATCAGGAATTGGGGTGTTTTAGCCAACAAGACTAGATGGCTAGCACCTCAGATTTTGTGCTTTTCTGTACTGTTCTGTGTGAATCAACAAAGCAGAAAGGTAGGAAGGGAGAGAAAGAGAAAAGCAGAAATAACGAATGAACAAACAGATGTGTTTATTTACCTGAGATCATCCTGCATCATACATATGTTGTAAAATTAATGAGCAAAGGGCTAGCAAATTAGTAGATTATTCATTCCAAGGCAGAAGAATTTCTATCCAGATTTTGTTCCTCAGTTAGAATTCATTACAATGATGAAACTTAAGTTTTACACACACACACACACACACACACACACACACACACACACACACACACACCCCTACCTCTCCAAATGGTTATAAAACCTTTTGGAGATTATTAGGTGAAAAAGGACTTTAGGGACCTGGCAATTTTGCTAGCTCAGTTGACTGACAGAATCATGAAGTAGTTCTTTTCCATAAGGACATCATCTAACACTGAAATCAACACAAATGATTCATTGCTATAGCTACTGAAGGGAAATTACTTATTTCTGCCACACTCATCATGATGATCTCACTATAGTGTTAATTACAGTCTACGCCAAATCTGCCATTGAGAAGCAGGCATTCAGAGAATTAAGACTTGAGTTGTCCTTCAGATTGCCCCTCCCTCACTCCTTCCCTTTAAGTGAAATTTCTCACCTTTTATACCTTATGAACCCAACAGAGTAAATTGTTTTTATGACTGAATTGAATGCTTTAACTATTTGAAATTCAATAATCGATAGACACCCTAATAAAGATCGGAAAAGTAATAAAACACAGACTTATTGATTTCAGTAACCTGCACTTCAAGATGAGTTGCCTTGTTTTTGATTTTTAAAATATTACACTGTTTTTCAGAATACCAGCACCATCTCTCCATGGGAAGCATAGGAAGCATTTTCAGATGCAGCTCCCTCCAAGTTATCTTTCCATTCTTTTCTCTATAAACCCCTGAACATGCCCACTGTGCCTGTTCCAGGCAGACTTCAGTGGGTATCCTGGAGTATTTGGAAATCCTTCTGTGCAGAAGAACTTCTATGGGCATAAAACAAAGATTCATGTAGGCTTGCCGTTGAAACGGTAAGACCAGTTGGTGCAACTAGACTGTGGCTGGAGTCAGTGGGCTGGCTCCCTCTCCTCCGGCCACATATTCGGGGGAAAGCACTGAGTGGGAACACTGAACTCGATCATTGCTCCAATGTTGTCTATTTTGGCCTTACCCAACCTGGTGCCCTTCCAGATGTTTTGGACCACAACTCCAAGTCTGGCTGACTATTGGCCACATTGACTGGACCTGATGGAAGTCATAGTCCAGAGAATCTGGAGGGCATCTAGTTGTGGAAGGCTAGCTGAAGTTCTCTGAGGACTCAAGCTGTGTTCTTCTCCAGCTGTTATATGCCCCTTTAACTGGGGATGATAGTGCTAAATCTGAGATTTGTGCATGAGGGGGATGCGCTACAGAACTAGGGCCCCTGCTTTCTTCAACACAATGGTGCCAATTCATTCAAGATGGACCCAATGCAGTGTAAAGGAAATCAGATCTTCAGTTGTGTTCCCTTTGAAACATTTGTGTTTGGTAATCCTATTTTCCCTACTAATGTTTTCCTGGACTTTACAATACAATCCAGATAACTGTATAGTTAACTCCTCATGCCCAGCGGGGTTTTTAATCCTCAAGTAATAGCAGAAAACTCTTGTGTGCAAAGTATGATTCACTAAATTTTAACCATTTGCGGTAACACAGAAACAACCTGACCTATGACAAATGTTTCTGCAGAAGGGAAGAGAGTAACACATTCATTTGGCCATTTGCAAGTAGATGTAAAGCTTTTCTCTGAATTGAAGCTTATAAGTCTCATTCTAATAGAGTTTGTGTAGAAATATGTTTGGTTTGCATTTTAATGCAAGCTTATATAAATTTGAATTTTAAACCAATACACAAGGCTTTGAATTCACAGTTCTACAAACTTTGCAGTGGAGTACTCCAAGCAAAAGAAGCATACAAGAATGTGGCTATTAGGGAAAAGTGCACATAATGATGTGTGTATTCATGAAAATTAGATTAAAGTGCATTATATTTGTAAAATTGCTTTTTAAAAGTGTATGTTGGGCAAAAATTGCATTTTGAAATCCATGTACCTAGAAAAATATCCAGCAAAATGCATACAGATTTTTATGTGAATAATAATAAAAAAGGATCTCCAGGTCTGGGATGAACCAAATTCAAGATGAGAAATGGAAAGAAACTAAAGCTAACAGTGTTGTCCATTATGTCATTCTACACAATTCGTATCATGCAGGCTGCTTCAGGTTTTGATCTTCTTGAATTTCTGTATGAAATGCCGTGACCCATGCCTCTCACTCAGACTAATGCATGGTTTGGTTTAAGGAGCGTTCTTGCAATGTCATACTTCTCTGAAAAATTCCAACACAAAATTCTAAGATGACTGTTAAATGCATATTCAAAGATATCTCTAAATCTGCACTTTGAGGTAATTTTTAAATCAAAATGTAAAGGTTAGTGAAGACACAGAAATGCATTGTGCGTAACAACAAATGAAAGTGACACAGGTGGCAGACAAACAGGTTTGCCTGTCCTTACTCATGTGCTAGGCTGCTGTTGTGCTTGTGCCTCCTTTCTTGAATGCACGTACTGGGGAGATAGACCAAAGATAGACCAAAGTCTCTCTTTTTTGAAGAGGGGACCCTCATATCTATATCCACGATTGCCCATGAGGAGAAAGCCTGGACTTGGAGTCTTTGTGCCTATCGCAATGGAGAAAACCAGAAGGGCAAAGAAACAGCCGCCATTGCAACCTCCAATCATCCCCAGTCACCCTGATTTCCTTAATAATTTGGAGATCTTGGAACACTCACACCTGAACCTGTCGGCCTGGCCTTCCTCATGGAATTGCTGTGAAGATAAAATGGGAAGGGGCAGAGAATGATACGTGCCTCTTTGAGGAAGGGTGGACTATAAACAGAGTAAATAAAAAGTCAAATAAAAATAGATGTGACTCAGCAAAGGGTCTTTAGCCAACGTGAAATCTGGTTGACCTAACTTAACATGGATCTGATGCAGGCAGGGCATTTATGGGAGTAAGGAGACATCACTTTTCATCCTGACGCAAACTGCACTGATATCATAGAAATAGCACTAAGATCAAGTCCCTTCATTACTGGCAATCTTGCAGCACTAAATTCATTTCCCGGGCAGGCAATTCAGCAATTTCAATGGCAACCCAGGAATCTCTGGGACAACCATGGGGAGGAGCTCTCTTGTGGAAGCTCCGCTGGCATTCCCCATTCCAGAAGTGCCAGTTGCCACTCCTGCTACAGCTGTGGCAGCATTGGGGACTGACCTTTAAAGTGCAGTAGAAGTTCTGTAGTTTTCCCTGGGATTCCCTGAAGTACTCCACAGTGAATTTTTCAGAACCAAACTTCAGCTCAGATAGCATTCTGGGTTCTCAATTTACATCATTCCAAAATGTCTTGCAATATAACCCTGCAATCCTTCCATGTAACCCTATGCTCATCTAAAATGTTTCTTGGTTGTATTGGATGTTATCACGTCCTATTGACTGTCTACGTTTGCTGCTATCTCGAGGGGGTATTCATCCTTTTGTAATTAACATGTTATTTGATTCAGTGGCAGCAGAGGTCAGGAAGTTCTATTTATTTATTTTGTTCCAGATAGATTTTTCACTGCTGTTAAATGTGTTGACTATTAATTGACTATCAATACTAGTTTGTATATTTGTCATGTTCCCCTGCATTTTGGAATTGTGAGTTCATAGTCTGTTGCTGAATAATTTTTAACCTCTCTTCATTTGGGTTCATTTTTTCCCTTCTTTCTCAATAACAGAGATGCATCCTCTGTATGAAAATAGTTGAAATTCCTGATTATCTCAAAAAACAATTCTATTTTGCTGTTAGACTCTTATCAAAGCCATCATAGGTGAAATATTGTTCTCATCTCTGTCAGTGAGAGAGCTGAGGAGACAAATGAGATCAAACTTCCTCTTGCTGTTGATTTTGAACACCATGTACAGAGAAAAGCAATTCACAGGGCAGCCCTATTCTCATCTGCACAGTATTAAGTCCAGCAAAATTCAGTGAGACTTACTCCCAGGTTAAAGGTAAGACTGTCATCTAAATTTTCTTTTAAAGCAAGATAGTGGTCTCTTTACCAGGCCTTCTTTTCTGCTTTCTTCACTGGTTAATGATCAATTCATGGTGCCATGGAAGGTCAGAATTAGATCCAGTGGGCTTATGTTCAATGAACTATGTCATATTGGCTGAAAATAGAATAAATGAGGTGCATCTAAGACGCTATTCCAAGATATCACAGCCAGGGTGGTATATTGCTTAGAGGGCTGGATTGGGACTCAACAGATCTGGTCTGTTCACCACTCATTCATGATGCTCACTGGGTGATTTGGGGCTACTCCATCTCTACTCTGCTCTATCTCAGCCTAACCTGCCTCACAGTGTGGAGTGGGAGAGAACTATGTAAGCTGCCTTGAGATCCTCACAAAAGGAATAAAGGCAAGATATAAATGTAATCGAATAGTAATAATAGTCACGGTACATAGGGCTGTCCTTGAAGACTGTTTGGAAGCTGCAGCTTGTACAAAATGTGGCCACCACCTGGGAGCAGAGGGTCTGAGCATATAGCACCAATTCTGGCTTGCTTGCAATGGTGGCCTATACACTTCTAAGAACAGTTCAAGGTACTGGTTTTATCCTGTAGAGACCTAAAGGGTTTGCTGTCACAATATCTGATGGAATGCCTCTCATGACCTCAATCTACCTGGATCCTACATTCTTGTTTCTGGGGTCTTTCTCAAATTGACTCCTCCAAGGGAAGTTCAGAAACAGGCAACAAAAAGAAAGGCCTTTTCAGTTGTGGCCTCCCAATTGTGGAATGGTGTCCCAGCTTAGGCCTGCCTGATGCCAACATTGTCATCTTTTCAGAGTCAGATTTATTTATTTCACATTTTATACTGCCCAGTAGCCTAGGCTCTCTGAGCAATTGACAAAAGTTTAAAACATACAACAAGAAAGAAAGAGGGAGGAAATTGTACAAAACAATAAAAGCAGAGCAATTGCAGTAACCTGGCCAGCCTAGGATACCATGAGCAGTCCAGGAGAATCAACAGGGTTGCACTCGCCCTGTCTTTCTCCTGGCAAAGGTCATCCCCCAGGGTGCCCAAGGCAACTTCTGTGCCAAACCAGGGCTGAAGTGTGATTGAACTGGATCTAGATAACCCATTTTCATTTAAGAGTGCCTGGAGCTGTTCAGCTACCACCTGCTCAAGTGCCCAAGAAGGACATATTGGCCACTGGTCTATAGTTGTTAACATCCTCTGGGTCCAGGTTAGGCTTTTTTAGGACTGGCTTAATTAAAACTCTTCTCTATTCCCTGGCATTTAATGGCATACGATAGGTTTTAATTTAATTTAATGGCATATATCTGCTGTTTTAATTAGGTTCAATTGCATTGAAAGTTGTTTTAAATGGAAAATGGTTTTATATTTTTTTGTGTTAGGATTTTATGCTACTTTAAAGTAGCATGCTGGGATTTATTTATTTATTTATTTAGAATAATTGTTGTGAACCACCCAGAGAGCTTTGACTACTGGGCAAAATAATTAATTGATTGTTTCAATTAAAATGAATGATATGGTATTTTCTCATTCTTGATGTAGTCCCCTACAAATAATAACACATCATGGGCAGCAAGAATGGTGCCTCTTGCCAGAAGTTTGGGGTGATACCTACAGAAAATGTTACAGAAAGTAATCCAGGTCTTTCATCAATTTGAGACATAGTTATGAAAAAAATGAGATGATGGTTGCTGAAAACTTCCATGTCTTTGCTTCATCTTCAGATGCGGTTGATATATTTGCTATTGCTGCTTTTTCTGGCACCCTCACCCCTACTAGCAGTAGTAGTACTGCAGTTGCTGTTATTATACTACTCTTAGAATGTTTAGGATCAATGTGGAATTTTACTTTTCCCAACGTTGGTAGTAATGTTGCTTCTACCTCATTTATATATTCGCTACCCATGATGGTCTCAGAGGTTATATTATCTGCCTTTATGTGTTTTCTGTTTTCCATGTATTTAAGCAATCAACCACAATTTACATCAATTGTGCAAGGCATCATTTTTTAGTATTTAGTGGATTCTAATGCAGAGATCTCTATTTCTGGAGGTCAATATCTTTCCTATCATTGCACATGAACAGCTCTATAAACATCTCAGATAGCCACAAAAGCGAATCCAAACAATGGACTGGATCCAGTGCATTCTGTGTGCCAGCGGAATGGAAACTTCTGGTACAACAGATTGTCCCTAACTCTGCAGCTCCCCACATGCCTCCCATTACTGCTGCTAAGGATTGGAACCTTCCAGAACAGATTTGAAGAGTTTTCAGGGCAGCTTGTGAGGCAGTGGGGAGCAAGGGGAAGCCCCACTGCATGACTGGAAGTCCACTAGTGCAAGATGGGATTCCATCCTATATCTGATCCATATATCAATTCCACCATTTATTTGGACCACTTTGATGCTGATCACACATATATGGCTTGTTAATCCGTTTCTTCATATTTTCATCAGAGTTGAAGATAAGGGCATTCAAAATGTCTGCTGCTTTAAAGGAAATGAAATGTTTACATTAATGATTCACAATACAGCCTTCTCAGGATGCATTCACAATACTAATTCACAATACATCCTTTGTTATTATTTTCCACCATCCCAAAGTGAAAGCACAAAGCCCTTTGCTGGTGGGAGCGAAATAGCAGTTCAAAGTATAACTTTAGCATGCTTTATTGGTAAATTTATGAAGAGAGGAATGAAAGGAGGAACAAAACCTCTGTAAGACACTAATGAGGGGACTGAGGGGGAGTATTTACTGAAATATATGCCCGCATTGAAGTTCTCACCTAAATGGCAAATACAGAGCAATTAGCAAGCTGTAGATGCGTGCTATGGGTTCAGCCTTTTCAGCACTCACTGCCATGTTCTTCATGACTAATTTAAAATACTGTTCACAAAGAACCTGAATGATATTTTCATTAGTGCTAAGGCACCGGATATAGAAAAGGTCTATCTCTGACATGCTGCATGGGTGCTTGCCAAGAGTCATTAAGCTTATTGCAATGCAAAGATGTGAAAACGGCGCTTAAATGAACAAAGCCAACAACTTGACAGAGCATCACAAACAGCTGCAGAAAGTTAAAATTGTGAAAGGAAGTGTGTCAAAAAAGAAACAAAGAAAATTGCAATCTGTATTATGTAGATTTTAAAAGGGGATCATTTTTCTTAAGGTGGTGGTACCATAAAGGGCAGACTCATCACAGTGTTGTCCTCCTACAGGTGGAGAAACTATTGGCCACCAGAAGCCATTTTGGCCACCAGAGATAGACATGCCCCATTTAGAGTGTGCTTCCCTCGGGAATTTTGCCAAGGTGTATGCGCATGTATATATTCCTTTTTTTTATTTTTTTATTTTTTTGCTGTCTCTATAATCCATAACAGATGTTCTATAAGAAGACTAGTAATGATTAAGAGAATCCAATCCAACAGAAATAAAAATGAAATACATAAGAACAGCCACAAAATTGAAAATCAGGTCTTTAAAATGCCCTAAAGAAAAGAAACGTTGTGGGACTTGTGCCAAGAAGATAATGGTGGATGCACTAGGTGAGCCTCTGTAAGGAAGGCATTCTGTACATGAACCACTCACTCTTGTAACCAGCCTTCTAATCTCCTCTGGTGCAGGCACTGAGGGCCTCTGAAGATTTGCTAAGTGTACACATGAGTGAGACATTCGTTTCGCTTCCATGGTCTCAAGCCTTTCAGGATAGAGTGCAAGTGTGAACTGAAGAGCTAGCAATCTTAGGCAACCTAACTACTCTGTATTCGCAATGTAGGCTTCCTGGCTAATTGTACAAACACCATACAAAATCAATCGATCGATCGATCAATCAATCAATCAATCTCTATGGCAGCCTTATGAATGAATGTCCACCAAAATGTCCTCTCCTTGACAGTCCTTCTCACTTAAGGCTGTTGCTTCCTTTATGGAATCAGTCCATCTCATAGATGGTCTTCCTCTTCTGCCTTCAACTTCTCCTAGCATTATTGTCTTCTCCAGTGACTCTCACCTTCTCATGATGAGCATGAAATGCAACACCGTCAGTTTCATCTTTTTTGCTTCTAGGGAAAGTCTGGCTTGGTTTGGTCTAGGACCCACTGGTTCATTGTACTGTCAGCTCTGGATATTCACAAAGCTCCCATCGAGCACCATGTTTTGAATGCATCAGTGTTCTTCACTGCCAGCTTTCATGCCCATACTCAATAGAATAGATGATTGTGGTTTTGGACTCCAGTGAAACATGCTTATATCACCTTTTCAAGTTCTTGCATTGCTGCCCTTCCAAGTTTCAGTCTTCTAAATTCTTGGCTACAGTCTCTGTTTGAATTGATGATTGAGTTAAGCTATGCACAAGTTCAATTACTTCATCACTGACAGTAAAACTCTGTAATTCTTGTGTGGTCATGATCTTTGTTTTCTTACTGTTCAGCTGCAGTCTTGCTTTCTTTTTTCACCAAGAGGCTTTTCAATTCACTACTGCTTTCTGCCAGTACTATGGTATCAGCTTCATATCTTAAATTATATCGATGTGTCTTCTGCCAATGTTCAGTGTGTCCTCTGATCCTAATTCAACTTTCCTTAGGGGATGTTCTGCATATTGATTGAATAGATAAGGAGGTAAAATGCTCCTTTGTCTGATGCTTTTGCCTTTAGGAAACCATTTTGTTTTTCCATATTCTGTCCTCATTGTGACTTCTTGTTCACACTACAGGTTACTTATCAGAACAATCAAGTACTGAGACACATCCATTTCTTTCAGGACCATCCATAATTTTTGTGATCCACACAGTCAAAGGTTTTGCTGTAGTCTACTAAATACAGTCTGATCTGCTTCTGAAATTATTTGGTGTGCTCCAGTAGCCAGCATTTATTTCTGATATGATCTTGAGTGCCTCTTTCTTTTTGGAATCCAGCTTGAACATCAGCCCCTAAGTTGGTGAGAGACCATTAGGGCCCAAAACATGAGACCATTAGGGCCCAAGACATGGACACCCCAGAATTGCCCCCTAGAATCTGTACAAGTTGACAGGTTGGTTTGGGTAATTTTCTCTTCATAAATCTATTATCCATTCCATTAAGAGGTTTATCGGTGTCTTTCTTGTTGTTACATGCCATCAAGTCAGCTTTGGCTTAGAGTAATCTAAGAATGAATGCCCTTCAAAATGTCCTATCCTTGATAGTCCTGCTCAGCTCCTGTGAACCCAAGAAAGTTGAGATCCTTCCTTGGCTCATTTTTCCAGGTGTGCAGACAGGAAACAGCACTAAAGGCCAGGTATAATACTACTCTAATATTTGAAGTCAAGTGGGGTTGGAAGCAGGAGGCACCCAGTTCTAGCTTCCTCCTTGGGCATATACTGAACTCAGAATGGCTTTCTTTAACAAGTTCAGGAAATTGCTGATAAGGCATTCAAATGACAGCCCATTGTTACAATCCATTGTTCAACCATTCACTGTCCCATATATTAATTCCAGCCATGTGAGGGCAAACTATGCTTGTTACATCAGTATCTGTTGTTTTTTGAAAAATCCTTTTCAAGCATTTAGATGTGGAGGCTATCAAGAATGAGAGCACATTCACTTGCTTGGCCCCTCATTTAGCGTATTTTTATGCTGCTTCTCAGCCAAAAATGCTCCAAAGGGCCTTGTAGATGATGAAAAAGAAGACAGTATCTCTTTGTTGACAGACAGCTTAAAAAGACATGACAGACAAGGAAAAAGGAACAGGGAGGGACGGGGGAATTAAATCTTCAAGAAGGGCTAGCAGAACACTGCTGCTTCTCCTGACTTCTCCCTTTACAGAGCCTGCTCAAATGGCTCCCGAAGTTTTATTTGGTTTGTTCTTTGCCCTGCCTTTCTCTCCAGAAACGTGCTCAAGGAGGTGACCTTCAAGGCTGGTGACTAGTCCTGCCGCCTCTTATCATCTCCCTGTCATCCCTCTCAATGGAACTACCTATCAGCTGCTCTTACCAGCATGAAATGTCGTGATGGCCTCCAGTCTGGATGGCTTTTAAAGGGGGCTGGCACATTTATGGAGAAGAAAGTCACCAATGGCTGTTCATCCTGTTGGCTATATGCTGCCTCCAGGATCAGAGGCAGCATTATTTACTTAAAGTTTCTGTATGTTGTCCAATACCAGAATCTCTGGATGGCTTACAAGACAACAACAACAACATACCAACAAACTACACATTGCATGCAACCATTAATGTTAAAAACAAAGATAAAACCAATTAAATGCTAAAATGTTGGGAAAATAATGGTTTTGCCTGACGCTGAAAAGAATAAAGCGATGGCACCAGGCAAACCTCCATGGGGAGCATGTTCCAAAGTTGGGGTGCCACTGCCGAAAAGGATCTTCTCCAGGTAGCTACTCTCCTTCAAAGAGGGCTCCCATGTACCCCGTTTGCAGGGGAACCTGGGCAGAAGGGCGATCTTTCACTCATGACCTGTCTGCTGATTCCTTTGGGCAGCCAGTTTGGTCATGATGCGAACCACACGCTGTCCTAGGCAAACCCTTGGCCTGATCCAGCATGACTCTCCTTCTGCTCTTCCTCAACACAACCCGCTGGAATGGCCTGTGGTGGCGGTAGCTGGGCAAGCCTTCATGGGATTGGTCTTCAGCAGGCTGACGGAATGGCCTTACTTCTGGACCTTGCCTGGAATGGAACATTGCGCCAACATTTCAGTGTGACGAGCCAAGCAGCCCGACGTCCCCCTCTCCGTCCCCCCTTTGTTCTCTGATCCACCCATGATCCATGCCACCTTCCTACTCAAAGGGAACAAGAACCCTGGGAAGGGCTAAAGGAAACCGGCTAGCACAGACGGTGTGCCGTATTTCTCTGCTGCCTTTGAACCATCCGCACATGCTACATTGAGCCCTAATTTCTGATTTGCAAGCTGGCAAGCTGAATTTACAAACTTACTTTTCTTTCATAGCGTGAAACAATTTGGTCAAGTGTTATAAAATTTTATGGAGAGAAAAAAACACTTTACATTCATTTCAAGGTTGCCGAATTTAAATACAATGTTTCCTCTTGCAATTACTATTGGGAATGGCAGCAATTGGAACAGTCTGAGGAGTTTCCAGTTCTCAATTACCTCATGCTAACGATGATGCCTCAATATTTTTCTGCTCCGTTTGAAACACAAATCTAAATTATAGTATGGAATTTGACTAGCAACTGAGGAGTTCGCAGAATAGAAATAACTCTGCATGTTCAATGCCAGAAATGTGACAAGTATATAGCAAATGTATAGCTATTTTAGCATCCAAGCTAATACAGCCTTATCAAAACATCCACACTTTATTTTAAAAGAAAGCATCTTTAAAAAAGTCTTAATAACTTTAACTTTAAGCTGGCTGCTTTGAAACCCGTAGGGTTTGTCAGCTCCTGATCAGTGCTGGGTAGACTGTCTTTTAAAAACAATCCTACTTCTTTTGTATTGCTTTCTGTTCATTATCTCACCGAATACATACACTAATATGGCAACTACATTGCTCCAGTAGGGTCTGGTGTTTAGAGCATTGGAGGAGCACTTAGGAGACCTGGGTTCTCATCCCCACTTGTCCATCTACTATACTATGATTCTTTGAAGCTCACTGGGTTACGTTGGGTCAGTCACTGAGTCTCGGCCAAGCCTAACTCACAGGGTCGTGGTGAGGATAAAATGCCAGGACCATGTAAGTGAAACATGGCTAGTATCCATGGGTAACAAAAATTTGCAAGAGAAGGGGCTGAAGGAAACATAGCTCTGTCCCTTCCCTTTGCCAGCAGTAACTTCACAGAGAATTCTCCATTCCTTCGGCAGTATAGAATGCCTGCCTGCCTGCCCTGCCAGCTAGTAACAAAGGTGAGTTCATGTACAGGGTTGATCTTACCTATGTGTGCAATTATAATTGGACTTGTATGTTACATTGTCCCACATTAATTTCCCTTTCTTAGATTTAAAAACTTGGGGGGGGGGAGGCATTTTTTTCAACCCACCACCACCGGTTGTGGCATGTTTGAAGGTACACAGAAGAAGACCTTCTCAGGGGTCATTAGTCCAGATGGTTCCCTCTCCTCAGTTCTGGGACTCCCTACTGCAGGTGGCTGGGTTGGCTGGCAGGCAGATATTTTTATTCAAGCAGGCCTGTGGCATGTGAGAAGGTCTGCTGTTGAAGGGGACTAACCAGCTGGGTGCTGGCCATGTCATTCATTGTTGCATTTTAAGTAGTTCGATTTTATGTTATGCTTCTAGAAAAACAACCTGCATTTTACCACTGTTATTTGTCCTGACTACCATTGAGGTGGAAGAGTGGTAAGAGCATGGACCGGCACTCAGCAGATCTGGGTCCTCTAGTCCCCACGTGCCATAAAGCTCACTGGGTGACTTGGGCCAGTTACAGACTCCCAGCTTAAGCTCCCTCACAGGGCTGGCCTGAGGATGAAATGGAGAGGAAAAAGATCATATAAGCAGTCTTGGGTTCTCTGCAAGAGAAAAAAAGTAGGATATAAATCCAATGCATTAATATGAAATAACCACCTCCTGGTCTTCCTTCTGGAAAATCTTTTTTTAATCTATTTCTAGAAGAAGTGCATGAGATGTTGTGATGTTGACAGCTGGCACTTAAAGAACCACACCGGCGGCTGCACCCAGGCTGCAACGGTCCTCAGCCGGAGGGTAAAGGACCTGCCTGGAGGCAGGCTGGCAGAAAAAGTCTGGTTCCTGTCAGAGCCCCAACTTCCTTCTCTTATGCTTTCTCGTGCTGACTCTAGATGGCCAAAAATGGCTGCCTAGAGGAGCTGTGAGGTGTGAGGAACTGCAGCAGTGGAGATCATCTGCAAAGCTCCAAGTTTGGAGGCTTATGTCCATCTGTGACAGGGACAAGAGAAATCCATTCCACAACTACTACTAGCCTCACTGTATGGCTGATTTCAGTGTTGGATTTATCTTCTCCTGAGTAGCGTATATTCTCCCATATACTATAGTAGATGCATTTGCTGTGTATGGAGACTTAAGGTAAAAGATAAAGGTTTCCCCATGACATTAAAGTCCAGAGATGTGGTGCTCCGTTTCCTAGCCGAGGGAGGTAGGGTTTGTCCACAGTCTCCGTGGTCATGTGGCCGGCATGACTAAACACTCAGGTGCACGGAACGCAGTTACCTTCCCACCAAAGTGGTACCTTTTTATCTACTTGCATTTGCTTGCTTTCAAACTGCAAGGTTGGCAGGAGCTGGGAGAGAGTATGGGAGCTCATCCCATCTGCGGATTCGAACTGTTGACCTTTCAATCAACCAGCCCAGCAGCTCAGCAGTTTAAACCACTGCACCACCCACAGTCCCATGGAGACTTACCTAGGTGAAATAGCATCATCCACACACCAGAGGGAGGTATAGCAGGATTTACTGAAATGCAGAAAAGGAGGAGAAAAATATTTTGGGGGGAAGCTCTAAAATCTGAAAGAACTCAGTGAGACTAAGTAGACCTAGAATGTTGGCTGATTCTTGGGAAGTATATGTAGAAAACTGGAGAGAAGGAATGTGGAGCATCATGGAAACAGGCCGGCAGGTTGTAACCCTGAACAGGAATCTGTAGCAGAATATTCTGCAATATTTGGCTTTGTGTTATATTTGTTAGCTGCCTTGTATATCTCTGCGATTAAGAGCCAGAGAATAAATACTGTTGCATAAATGAATAATAAAAAAATCTGTCTATTTAAATCAGCACTGAGCTACTGCCTTGCAAGACTTTTATTTCACTATTTTTTCATAGGTCTTCAAAACAGTTCGCATCCTTTTCAGTCTTATCTTTTCAATCAGCAAATGACCTGAACCACCTTAACCAATCACTCACACTGCAGCAGGTGCATCCCAAGAAGGTGATAAACCTGTAAGTTTTAGCAATGTTCAGGAAGTCTCTACCCAGGTTCCAGAAAAATTAGAGAGAAGATTCTATACAAGTAGCTTTATCTTCTTTTGGTATTAGAATTGAGTTAACTTTGGGAACATGGGACTCCATAATCATATTACTTTCAAAATTTCAAGGCAGAACACTTAACATTATTCTCAAAGGAATTGCTTCTTTAAGGAAGAATACATTGTTGGGATCTATTTGGAAAGGCACTTCATAAACAGCTAAAATGTTACACTAGGATTCTTTTTTCCCAAAGAAGAGAATCCCCAGAGGTATTGCAGGTGTTATGCAGAAGAAAATTGCAGCACGAGTAATGGGAAAATTTAGCTATCACATATTTCTTCGTATTAACTGAAATAACTCAAAGTTGAACTGGGAGGAGGGGGAAAACCCTGAATGACAAGCTGAATAAATGAGATGCAAGAAGAAATACTGACACTATTGAAAATGGCTGCAGATTCATATTAACATGCTCCAAGAGAGAAATAACAATCTGTCCTCTTTTAAATCAGACAAAAGCACAAGAAAGGGGTTTTAAAAACACACTCCCATGTACTGCATATTAAAAGAATAACAGGTAGTCCTGGGAGGCAGCTTCTGTCTGATTTTACAGAGGATTCATAGCAAGATATGTACTCTTGCTAGGCCAGTTAAATTACTTGAAATTCAAATGATGGTAATTTATACAAAGTTGGAGAGGAGAGCAAAAACCTGATTTAGACCTGTGCTTCCAGCATCAATGAATAGTTACTAGTTAAACTGTATGATAAACAGAAAAAGGATTCTGGTATCTACAGTGGTAATAGATTATTTTACACAGCAGCACTAGATCTGAGATGATCTGCCCCCAACATTAAGAGACTCATCTTTTGGTCAGGTCAGTAGGACCCCGTGCCCAGCAGAAGAAGCCATTACAAAGTTTCTATCAACATTGATTCTGGCCAGTCCAACACAGGTGGACTGTAGTATGCCATCTTGATAAAAGCAGCGAGAACAAAGGAAGGGGTCATCTCGCAAAACCTTTGCATAATGGGTGAGAGGCAGTGGTGCCATTCTCCCAGTGGTGGGGAAACTTTTGGTGGAATTTGTTTCCTCCATTGCAGCATTCCATGTGCCCCTAATATCTGTTCTGAAGGACTTTTCTCAAGTCAAATCTGCAGACTTGCAAAGTGTTTTTAATTTTCTATAATTTTATGTAAATCTAGTTGTACAAAAGACAAAAAATAAGAAAAATACACTGACTGAAAATGCACAGTTCTCCCTATAGTGTGCAAATGCATATTTGAGGCTGGAAATTGCCTAGTTTG
Organism: Varanus komodoensis; assembly: GCF_004798865.1. Classification (NCBI taxonomy): domain Eukaryota; kingdom Metazoa; phylum Chordata; class Lepidosauria; order Squamata; family Varanidae; genus Varanus; species Varanus komodoensis. The sequence continues at coordinate 45,948,197 of NW_025336087.1, read as the reverse complement.
CAATTTTTTGAAGTGCAAGTGTATATAAACACATTTGTACAAAATACAGTTATTTCAATGAATGGACAATAGAATGAACAATATCTGAAAATGCAGACCAAACAGATTTAACAAAGCCTGCACATTTGTACTCATTAGTCATAGAGACTGATGCAAATCTGTCTCTGCATGTTTAATTGTATTGATGACAGTGGGCAATATCAAGTCACTCAATGGTCTTTCTGTGCAATTGTCTTCATTTGAGGTAGATTAGTAAATGGATCCAAATCTTGGAACTAACTGATTTATGGACCAAATGGTAAGTCTGCAAGTCACATAAATTGGTGGCATTTAGTTCAAATCAATGGAAGGAGCAATCTAAAATGGTTTGTAGACCATGTTACAGAGCAACAGAATCTCTTTATAATGTGCATAATGTGTATATTAGAGCATTGGCCTGCATATTGTGGGGAATCCAAGAGTGGAACATAATGTTCTGTGCACTTACTGTCCCCACGGAGTGACTGTCAGTAGAAAACAGCTCTCTTTTGTAGTGTAGTCAGGTAAGAACCCAGCTTGCCTCTTGATTCTGCTCATCCCAGTGTCTAGGTTTAGATCTAAATTTGGATCCTCCTCAGCTATGATCTCAAATGCAATTCCTTTACTTTGTCTTAAGGAACTCAATGGGGCTCATTTGAGAACTGTTCTCTGCATAGCCCATCTTATTAGTACTGAATAGCATCAAACATAATATTATTGAGGTTTAAACTGCCAGTTCATCCATATGTGAATATTTCCTCTTATAACTTGAGTTTGCACAGAGGAAGCTTGAAAGATTGAATAACTGCATGCAATGTGACAACGCTATCACTCTTGCTGAATGTTTCCTCGTCTATGGTATCTGATATACCCCCAAAGAGAAATCATGTTTGATTCACATGCACACTCTTCTGCATTTTATGTATCTGTGCATAGGGCCATTTTCTTTCCCACATATTAAGGATCAGCCCTGATCATGCGCTGAGATAAATCAGCTGTGGACTAAAGTACCACCTGCCAGTACCAAAGCTCTACGTGGAGCCATTCAGTGGCATAATTACCTGGGAATGCCAAATTTGTGCCTCTACAACCCTGTAACTGTAAGGCAGAGGAAGAGAAGAGTGATTAAGAATAGTTTTACCAGCATTGTAAATCTATGCATTAGCGGTATTAAATTAATAGCTATTTTAACAGGTTGGACCATTCTGTCATTATCTCAGGCTTTTGTGGCATCATTCCCTCATTAAACATTCTTGAAGAGGGTTTCACTTGAGTTAGATTCCTTAAATTACAGCGCAATAAATCTATTCTTTTAATGAGTTTATTCCCATTTTTAAAGGTATTAATTAAAATTGGCCAGGGAAGAGATAGATACAGTAAATGGATAAAGTAGTGGCCAGGCAAAAAGGTTAAGGATTTGCTGTCCTTATGGAAGCTCACCTTGGAAGTACCTCATTAATAGGAAAAAAAACTTCCCGACTTGCATGCACCAACAAAAAGTTCATTAACTAGTGAACCTTTGCTTATCTGGGATTACTGTTTTCCTTTTCTAAAAAGATATTTTTATCCTCTGAAAACCAAGGTGTACATGGTTCAGGGTATGAGGCTGGCTTAATGCCTGAAATAGTCACAGATTTTGTTATTACAGCCGTCATTCCCACCTCCTCCTTGGACAGAGGAGAGCATGCAAAATGAAAGGACATTGACAGTGGCTGTAAAACTGAACTTTCAAAGTGAGATGGTAGTGGAGGGTCGGGGTGGGGGGGGGTGCGAGGGGAGAATGACCCCAAGCAAATTTAATTCACAGAATGGGAATGGAAATGTCATTGCCTCACTCAGAGGGTTAATCACTTTCTAATTTAAACTGGCAAATTTTATAATGACACTGTGAAATTAGCAGCATTTTATTGTGTTAATTATCTACAGGACACTACATCATCGCTTCTAATAAATGTAAATGAGATTGTCTCTCCTAGGACAATATAGAAGCAAGGTGAATTTTTACTGGCTAAAAACCTATTTACTTGATTCCAGGCAAATCTTGTCTTTCTCTCTCCTGACCCAACTCATAAAATACATTAACTGATTTACTGTACTACACTGTCTTCTCTGAATTTGATTCTCATAAACTGTAGACATTTTGTAGAAGGTCATTACAATTCTTCGCTCATTTGAGATAGTTTCCACACAAGCGAAAGCTTAACTTCATTGAACTGCACACACAGGGCTAAAATGTTAGCATATTACAGTCTATGCATATCAGTAATTAAGGGCACATTTCTATACAGGTTTAGCCAGAAAAAAGTCCAGCGACTCCCAGCATCTTCTTGTCCAACATTTGTATTGTGCCTAACTCAGTTCACAGCAACAATATCATCCCCCAGTCCTAAATATTTATTGCTTTTCTCAGCACAAAAAGGTCTCACAACTTCCACTTAACAGTTCACCATTTTTATGTATAACTTGCCTGAAGGCAGTGCCACATGTTGGCCCCACAGGTTGTGGGGTCATTCCACCGGCTTATCCCCATGTGCATGTGCTGAGCATAGATACCAGCAAAAGGGAGCCCAAGGATAGAGAACACCACCTACATAGACTTCTATGGGAATGGGAAGCTTGCCTGGCTGCTTTGATCCTGTGGAAACCGAGTCACATAGCATTCTTGAAATAAAAACTTCCCTTTGGAGAGGTCTGCTCTCCCTGGGTGGGTTCACATGGCACGAGAATCCAGGCCTAGTTGTGTCATCCAGACCTAGTTCCAGAATTCCTGTGTGGTAGCATTAGTTTTCTGAATCACCAGGGACCAAAGCTTCTCCAATTGTCTGGGCCTGGGATCCACATTTTACCATTGCTGGAGTACAACCACCATAGAGTCTCCTAGCAAGAGCAACTGTAGAAGTGGCTGCTTCTAACCTTCTATTTCAACTGCCTTTGGCTCTCTTGCAACAGGTGCATCATTGCTCACTTTATTGGCTCACTTTATTTCCATGGGCCAAATGATGTATCCATTCCCTGTTCCCAAAAGGACAAGAACAGATGGAGGCAAAAGGGAAGGATCATGGCACAATTGCTTGCTTTCAATTTAATAAAAACTCCTAGGGGCTGGACTGTCTGGGAAGTGCCACCGACATGCAGGTACACCCAGCATGGGGAAGCCCCAGGACTGGCATCAATCAGTCGGGAGAACTGCTGCAGTCCATGGGCAAGCCTCAGAGAAGGACCGGGATTTCACTCATGGGGCTGCCAGGAAACCATTGTAGGTCCAGAGTTCGGCTCCTGATCTTAGGATTATGTCTCACCTGTTGCACCACGGGCTCACCCGGTTGCTGAGGCAGAGGCACCTGTCATCTTGGTTGCTGAGACAAGTGCCTCAGTCAGGAAGAGACCAGGTGGCAAGGTCCTGGCAGGGCTGCAGCAGCCAAATGGGTTGGCAAGTACCTTACATTGGGAATAATGAGGTACCAGTAGGTGCTACTGCCAGCCCTGTATGGTATCAGCAGCAGCCATCAACCAGGGAAAGGTGAACTCACTGATATTTTCACACTGTGGTTCAGTCAAAGGGAATGAGAAAGGGTCAAACAAATATTATGACAGAATTAAGAAAAAAATGGGTAGTTAGGACTTGGGCTAATTGAGCCAGTATATGGGGATACTTGTGCAGAAATTCCCATCTATGCATATCGGGTGCATATTGGGTGAATACCTAGATACGCTATTCAGGGAATACACTGAATATGGACTGGTGGTGGGGAATTGTGATTAGCATACATTTCGTGCTTCCATAAAAGGGATGCCAAGAAACATGACCTGTGGCTTTAGTTTATGACCCCAGATGGACCATTATTATGAGATGAAAGCTACCTCATGGTGGCCATGCCCTGCATAAACATCTATTGTTTCCAGTGCCCACATTTCAGTGGGACAGTTGGTTCAACAGTGGCCGCTATGCTGGGAATTTAGAAAACCAGCCTATTATTCCCACACACCATAGAAATTTAGGCACAAAAGTTGGGTGTGTGGGGCCCAACACTCATATAAAGCAAACCCCAAGGGAAAATATTCAAAAGCTATCAGCAGAACAGCCCAGGAGGAAAAGAGCCTGGGAGCAATCAGCAGTCTCCTCCTAAAGAGCCAAGCTCAATTAAGTTTGTGGTACTTGTGCAGCATCTCCAATATTACCCATGCAGGGAGGATGCTAGTTATCTTCAAGAGGCATTTACGGTAGGTTTTACAGTCCCACTCCAAGGGCCCTGGACACCTGTTATGGCAAAGAACAAGTCTGATTATGAAATGGAAACTGGAAAGGGGAAAATTATGAAGAAAGCGGGAAGGACTCTGCATATTGTGATGGTGCGGGCTTGTAGGGTGGCACGTGGTTAAACTTGGATATCTCTCCCATTCCCATTGCATGCTGGCTCCATCCGTTGCAGGTATGCTTTGAATAGATGTGGCTGAAGTTCATTCCAAATGCAAATTGCCTGTCCCTTCATCCTCCACACCTTTCACTTGGGTGGAGTGTGCAGACGAGGAAGTACGGGGCTTGTTCTTCAGCACTCTGTAAGCATGGAAGCCTGATGAACAAAAATGGCCCAAGATTTGAAGGAGGGGATCTCCGTATATTCTGAGTGAATATGAAGGCATGAAATGAGATAGCCTAAAATCTGATGGGCTTTTCAAAATGGTTACTAACTTCATGTCAGGGACTTTATCCTCAACTGGCCTGAGGTTCATTTGTCTAACTGAGAGACCACAAACAACCAGCATGATTTAAAAACAAAAGCTGTTTAATGAAGTGTGCAAATAACAATACAAAGCAGCACATTCTTCCTGCAAAAGAGACCAGCACCAACCACTAACAGTCCAAATGTGTTTATACCTTTAAAAGCAAACTCAGGCACTGGTCATTTTGAGCTATCCAACCTGCACTTTGATCCTGCCTTCTGCACATTGTTAGCTAGAGAAAGTCGCATTCCACACTTACCTGAACAGTGGGCAGTTCACCAGAAAGGTGCCAGCAATTGTCTTTTCAGTACATGTCCAGGTTCTCACACTGGCGCAGTATTCTCTCAACTAAGGATGCTATTTCAGCTCAACAGTTTGTGTTACACTAGTGTTACATTCATTCGCACAAAAGTTGTGAATTTCTGACTTTCACTGATGGACAAAGTTTAGAACTTGAGGGGCGCTGTTCAGGTCAAGGCCTCAGTGAGGGTGCAAGAGTTCAAGCACAGGGAATCGGAAATTATTAGCGCTTGTGGGGGATGGTTAAAACATTTAGCTGTTCACTACTCTGCTAATACACAGCTTAGGGCCACAACGCCTGCTATGGGGTGGTATAGACAGAGTCTCCCAAGCAAGACAGAGTCTCTCCAGCACTTCTTGTAAGGGTCTGTATTCTACACAGAAAACTCTAAGCATTCACAAGCCTCTGAGCATACACAAGAGATGTGTTGACCCCTCTCTGCCCCCCTTTACCCAAAGCTTTGCTTAAGAACCCTTCAGGCCCTGTCTCTGGAAGGAGGGGCACTGTGGAACTGGGGACACCTCCATTCTGCTCCTGAGCCCCTAACTGGTCCAGCCTGTGGCTGTGCTGGTGGGCCCCCAGGTCCATCTCTTTGGGAGGCTGGCGTTCTCCATCCGAGAGACTACGCAGTCACAAATCTCCTCCCTCCCGTCCTGCATCTGCTTCATTCCCACCGGCAGGAGGGAGACTGGGTCCCGTGGGTGTCCTTGAGCTACTTTCATCCAGAGCAGGCTCAGACTGGTACTGCGGGAGGGAGCCTGCAGGTGCGGGCCTATCTGTTACACCAACAATTCCATTCTCAGAGTGTGAGCTCTGAGCCTCGTGGTTCAGCCAACTCCACATCATCTTCAGAGTCAGCTATCCGTCCCACCAAAAGAAGGCATTTCTCACATGCGCCTGGCAATCTTGTCAGAGCGCATGTGCACAACACCTGCTGAGATGATTGCTCAGGGGTCCTCAGAAACTTGGAGCCTGCCCTGGGTGAGGTACAGTCCAACCAGAATATCTAACCCAACATCCTTGAGCATGGATGCTAGAGTTACATTTTAAAGGTACACCTTTTGGATCAACTCCGAAGCATCCCTAGTGGCATCACTTAAAGAAAGAGAAGGAGTGGAAGGTAATATGATCGGATTTCCTTTTATTGACAGGGCATGGCTGCTTCTGCTTTGCACTGAAAAACTGAGAACTAAATCTGCTAACCCTTTTTAATATGAATTCTGTCTGGTTGGCTGGCTACCGCAGAACTTTTCGGCTACACCTGCAGAATCTGATTTTCATTTCTGAAGGCAAGGCCTTTGATGTCTGTGTAATGACTAGGTTTTCTTAAAACCTTCCATCTGGCACCAACAGTGTAATACCCCAAGCTTTTAACCACACTAAGCCATACTGTTACACTTAATGTCTCCTGATAAAGCATCCATGTTGGAGTCATTCTGTGCCCCAGAAGAAGATTTTTCTGCATTCACTCTAAGATATTTTGCTTTGTTAAACCACTAGGTCACCTTCCTAATTGCTCTGGGTAGTCGACAACCTCTATTATTGAGAAAACAAATTAAACACTTCCCAAATTCGCTCTCTACACAGGCTAAACTGAAATCCCTTGATTTTTTTTCCTGATTGCATACATCTGGAGTGGTCCCAGACCTACTCCAGGACTGTGCAATGGCACACTGCTGAGACACTACACCAGATGTTAGCTCTTTCGTGCACTAACACATTAATTCCACAGAGCACTTAGCTGCATTTGGAACTTTAATCACCTGAATTGTTCCAGTGAAGCAACTCAGGTGATTGTGTTCCAGCTCTTGCAGTTTCTTTTGGAATAAATGGCGACATTATGATCAGCCCAATCCCTAGTTCCTGCCTCCTGTGTTTTCTTTTAAAGATCAGCTGTTATCAATGCTAATGCCGAATGATTGCATTCCTTTTGGAGGACCTAGGCAATCCATCCTGTAGATGCAGTTTTAGTTCAAAAAGTATTAATCTATCCACGAAAGGTGCATTCACATCAGTATTCCTGTGCTTTTCCTTTCACCACTGTCACTTTCTGGCTGGGTTCAGATGTCATGATGAGCAGCGCTGTGTGGTTACCATGGTTCATGGTCTCTTACCTCCGTGTGCTTGACAGCTTGTCAGGCCCATGGTGGTAACTCTCCTTCTTCCTGCCATTTTCTTCACTTTCAGTCCCCCAGGCAGTTTCTAAGGCGAAAGGAGGAATGAGGTTCTTCTCTTGGCCCCTCATCCTTGTGAGCTGAGTTCAGCTCACCCCAGCTATTGAGCAGCCTCTGTGTCACTACAAGGCTCATGAATTGCAGCAGAGAAGCTGGGGGAGCTCACTGGGCACCCCTTTCCCCTTTGCTCCAGAGGGGACTGCTTGAGGGAGGGAAATCAGCTGGAGGGAGCTGCAGAACGGAGCAACACTGCTCAGCTGCTTCCTCTGCTGCCCCTCCACACCCAAGAGAGCGTGGCGTGAGACTCTGCTGGGCAGCAGTGCCTGGTTGGTGGCAGCCCCACTCAGTAGAACTTCCCACTGCTCCTTTCTGTACATCCCAGAGGGAAGCTCCTGGTGTGCATGAGCTGGAGGAATGAGAGTCAGTTGAGTGGCACTGTCTGGTTGGCAGCAGCACCATTCAGCTAATTCCCCCACTCACCTCCTGTTCTTGTTCCCAGTTGCAAGAGAGGCATTTCCCCACCCAGTGCCCACCATGCACCTTTCTTGGAAACAGCAAGGACAAAAGACACAGTGTTGTTCACCCCTTTCCTACTCCCCCTTTCCGAGAGATATCCCCGATCTGGGGTCTGTAAAGCAGGTGCTGGGTTCGGGACCCCTCTTTAGCAAAGAGGAGTAAGAAGTGTGGGCAGTGGGGGAATCAGCTCACAGCTAGGCATCACTGCCCAGCTGATTCTCACCCCTCTGCTCACTTGTGTGAGGGACTTCCCGCTGGTGCATGTGGAGGGGGTGATGGGAGAATCAGCCTAGGGGCACTGCCCCATTCCCCGTGTGAACTAGCTGATCACCTGCTCCTGTTCCAAAAATTATCTCTAGGGCAGCAGGCTGCCATATCAGGGACACCTTTGGCAGCTGCTCCTACCACAAGGATCTCTGCTTCTACCGTGGGACCACAATGAGTTGTGTTTTCTGGGCTCAGATGACACCACAAACCTTGATGATACCAAGTGGCCACAGAACAGATATCTCTGCTCATGGTTTCTGAAACTCAAACAGTCCTCACTGAATGGCCATGGTGGGATTTGGACAACACAACAGATCAACAATGGTAAAATACCACCATGGCTCGGTATTTTACCATTGCCATGGTAAAATGGCTCGTTCTGTTGTGTGAACCCACCTTCTTTCAGGCTTGGTCTTCACATGGTTCTTGTCTTCCTATGTGCTTTGCCCTTCTGCAATCCCTTCCCTAGGTGTTTTATTTATATTCTAAAGCATTTCTGATAGTTTTGCCACTGTCCATGAACAGAAAAGTTTAACAAGAATTTTAACCACTGGATAATTCAAAATTAACGCAAGAAACACAATGCTACAGTTTCAATAATGAAGGAACAGGATAGAGTTTTCCAATGGAGAGGAACAGGATAGTGTTTTCTGTCCAGATCAATTATGCTAGGCAGCATTCGCCTTGAATAGAGGAGTGGCGAACTGTACAGGAATTAATACATCAGATATCTTGATGCATTTAAACGTCTTTGCATGTTTATGACTAGCCAGTTGCAGGAAACAGTGCCTATTTGTCAGACGAGACCATACAATCAAGAATGTAACCTGGGATTCCCCAGTAGACTAGTGTCCTACTTACTTGGGAGTATTCCCATTGAATTCAGTAGGAATTTCTTCTGAGTAGATATGTATAGGATTGCTATGGGTAACATAGCTACAGCTTCAGCTGGTACTGAATTTTACCCAGTTTGAAAGTGAATTTCTCTTAGCAGAAATGTAGTAGAAATCCTTGGGAAGGCAACAAACTTTGTTCCAGTAAATCTTAATTGCTGTGCAGTCCCCAGTTCTCAAAGCCATAAGGAAGCTCATTGCAGAGGAGATGTGGACCTTTCCTTTCATTTACAATCAGGTTAGGAAAGAAGCTCTATTTTTATTGATGTGTTTATAATATTTATAACCCAACTCTCTCATTTAGCTCAAGTCAGCTTACAAGGATTTAAAATGAACAATAAAAGCCAACAGAAAAACAATGTAGAAATAACATCCTAAAGCATAGTGACTAAAAGGGCAAGGAATTGCAAGTAAGTATGGTAACCAAGCCATAAAATGTAGTCTTTGTGGGTCAAAAGCATTCCTACATTCAGCTGTATGGTTCTCTCTTCTAGCACATGTTGGCCTGGATTAGCCAGGCTGAAATATTAGCTCATACATTTTGAGCATAAGGTCAGACCTGATGGCTTTTTTGTTTGTTTGATTCCATTTACTTTAGAAGTCTCTTCATGATTCACTTAAGGAATGCCCTGCTGCAAGATGTGATGGTGAGGGCTACAACTTCAGATGGCCTTACTGGGCAGCTAGAAATATTGTGGAAGAAGTCAATCAAACAGTTACTAATCATGATAGCTCAAGGGAGTTCCACTTTCTGAGGTAGAGTATCACTGAATACAAGTTGCTGGAAAGCATCCTTCCAGCTGAACACAGGAAAACAGGAAGCTGTGTTATCCTGAGTAAGACCAGGGGTACAACTAGCTCAGCATGTTCACTGCTGACTGGCAGCAGATCCCCAGAACTTCAGGCTGGATTGTTCCATTGTATTGTATTGGAACAATACGACAATTGTGCTTGGAAATGTAGGTGGTCAAACCAGGGTCCTTCTGCATGCAAAGCTATGACTTTCATCTTAACTAGGTCCCCTCTCCTAAGAGGCATTTGATGTATCGCATAGGCAATGCTGGACTAAATGAGTCTTTCAACCAAACCATCAGAAGCATTTACCCAACTTGCTGCAGTTGGAACCAGATTGCTGGAATATATGGATCAAGCAAGCCAGAAGTAAGGTTCAAATGCACAAATAATTGACCAGGAAGAGATTATCTCAAGCACAACATCTGTAAGGTATTTTTCCCAATTATTTCTCTTAGTTCTTCCCCTTCCAGCTGCTCTGCACTAGCTCTTGACAGCTCTCTTGTCACAAGGAAATGATAGGTTATGTAAACTCATTCTATGAGGTCACCGTTGACTACTATACTTCCGAGAGATCATCTGGATTTTATCTTCAGAGTTTTGAGGGAGGCACAATTTTTAAAATCCCTGACTGTATAGGTTCTGTTGGACAGAATTAGCATTTTGCTGACATCATGCAGCACCTGCTGTTGCAACTTATACAAGGGGTATCATTTTATAACCTAATCTCTATAGTTAAATAAGATTGAATACACATTATCTGAATTCTCCCTAATAATGCTGCTAGCTGGGAGGAAAAGTTGAGCCACTTGTTATGCCTGAAGGATTTAAGAAATGTGCATGTGCAAATTAAATAACAAAGAAATTGCAAAAAAATGCTGAAAACATCTGACTTTGTGCTCTAACTCACATTACTAGAATTACTACCAAAGCTGAAGTGTGTCTCTGCAGTTGGACATGGCATATTTAATTACTTATTTTATATAATAATGGTTACCTCATCATTCTAGAGCTTACACATGACTCAGGATGATTAACACTTAAAGACAATCATCATCATCATCATCATCATCCATAAATTTAGAATATAATAAAATAAGGACAAGTTTATCAGACAAAACAAGCACATCAAACGAAAGTCTAATGAAAGAGAAAAGTCTTCACCATCTGGTGAAACCCAGTATGAGAGGGCCAGAACATTTGGGTGAGAAAACCCTCTTTCTTTTGTCATGAGCAACTATTTCCCATAATAGCAGGGACACAGAGAGGAGCTGTTTTGCCAGATCTTATAGTCTGGGCAATTTGGTACAGGAGGAGAAAATTCTGGTGGTATTAAGTACCAAAGTCACTTAATGCTTTAAAAGTTACTGCCAACTGGTTTAATTTTGCCTGGAAAGAAACTGAAAGAGTGCCACCTTTCTAGGACAGGTGTAATACTGTGAGTGAACCCCCACCAGCAGTCTCACTGCTACACTCTGGACCAGTGACAAACCCTCCTCAGAGCTATCCCCATAAAAAGCGCATTGCAATAATCCCATCGAGATGCAAGGACGGCATGCCTGATCAAGAACAGATGCGGTTGGCACGCTAGCCTAAGCTGGGCAAAGAAACACTTGGCTATCGCAGCCACCTGAGCATCCAGGTGCAGAGCTGAGAGCGGAAACGTTTCCACCCTGCAAATTCGATTTTCCACCTTTTCTAAAGCACAGGCTTGAGTCCCTGTTCCAGAGTCCATTACTGTCCTAACCAGAGTATTATTAAGTTCTAATATGGACAAATATGCCAGTCTTTAAGAGCAAAATATTCATTGCCCTGATCCTAGTGAAGATGAAGTTTATTTAGGTACTGGGACATATTATAGGAAACTCTAGATTGCAAGGAATGAGCAGTGTGCTAGTTTCTGCACAAAAGAAGAGGCAATGTTGTGTTGGCTGATATGTTATAAGAACAGCAGTGTTAGAAAGTGAGAGACAATGTAGTATAGTGGTTGGAGTCTTGGACTGGGTTCTACTCCCCACTTGTCTACAAAGCTCACTGGGTAACCAGGGGTCAGTGACTGACTCTCAGCCAAATCTACCTGAAAGGGTTGTTGTGAGGATAAAATCAAGAGAAGTAGGGTTATGTAAGCTATCCTGAGTTCTTCAAAGGAAAAAAAGGTGTGATAACAATATACTAAATAAATAAAGATGAAATAAATAAAGTGGGTATATAGGTGGGTAAATGACTTCAGATTCTAAAGACCAGCAGAAAGGAGGAATATAATAGTCACCAACATTAACAGAAGGGCAGACAAGGAGAAGCTGTGACAGCAAAACCTCAAAGCAAAAAGGAAAATTCATGAGAGAAAAATAAAGGTAGGGGAATTCATAGAAAGCAAGGCACTGAGGCAGAGGAAAGTTCAGTTTGATTTCTCATTTTTCCGGCTCTAAGTTTGGTTCCCACATCACTGTGGGACTTTTTAAAAAGAAAATTGCATGAGCATTTGTGCGCATTTACATATGTATGTGTCAATTATTGTTCACTATTTTTATTATTAAGATTAACAAAGTAAGAGAAAGAACAAAGAATGAGGTTGTACAAATCTGAATATAATTGCAATGTACATGTGTGCATGTGTGTGTGTGAAATACTCTTTCTAAGAACTACAGATAAACTTTGTTGCAAGGTCTTCAGTCCACTGCATTACAGGAAGTGAGCATTTAGCCTTCCCGTGTTTCAGTGTCAATCTTTTAACTGTCCCACGGATGTGGAGAAGCCATTTGTGCTGACCACGTGTTCTCTGCATCCACAAAGCAAGCAGTAATTTAAGTATATGTGTGCCAGTAAATATTAAGGAGTGTTGCAATACAAAATATATCCATATATTCACTTCTTCTCCAAGGGAAAACTACAGCACATTGCCAAAGAATATGCTTAAAAGAAGCATTAGCTGTATTACACCTTCAACAATTAGGCAATTTAGACAAACACTAATTAAACAGATATTGCAGCCTCCAACATACATTATGGTTTGCAATTTAAACTAATACATACGTTCTTTGCAATTTTCCTGAGTATGTCTGGCCATTATTTCCCCTGATGCATTCATTTTTGTACATAGTTTCCCCTGATATACATATATTTGTGTGTCTTTCTTTTTAATTGGACAACTACAGTGCAAAATTTAGAAAAGTTTTAAAAGGAAGGCTAATTGGGGAAGTTTACATTCAAGTGTGGGTTAAATTAATTTCTTTCCCATTCCTATTAGGCAAGCTCTATACACATTGTTGTCTTCTGCATTTCCTGAGGCTACAGACTGGGCAGAGAGAATTTACATGCATAAAGTCTGTACTTGGTATACATGAGATCTAGGTCAATTTGTGGAGGCTGCATGCTTTTGTGTTGAAGGTGCTTGGCTTTGTTTTGTTTTTAGAAAGACTGAATGGTGCTTCTGTAATGCCTAGGCCTAGCCTTGTAATATCAAGGCTTCGTTAACATGCCTAAAGAAAACATGGGATCACGCAAATTCAAAAGGCAAAGAGAAGGATTGCACAATGACAGGTTGCCACACCTAACATTAATAATGAGGGGGACTCAGCTGAGTACATGTCTTAATAAGAAAATAGCCAATTCCTCAGTTTCAAATATTCCGTGAAGATCAACTCAGTTATTTTCCAAAATTCACACTTCTCTAAATTTTTCCCTCCAATATTAACTTGTGTAAAACACATGTATTACGGAGATTAGCATTCAAGGTGCATTAAATTAGGAAAATTGTTTCTAAGGGTTAGAACAAAACTCAGCGGAATCTGCCCCTCTGGCATTCATGCATGGCTGGTCCCTCTTGTGCTTGGCTCGGTCTTAGAAAGTAGCCCAAGCTGAAAGAAAGTCTGTGAACATCCATGGAAGGAAAGTTGCACAAGGTGGGCTGCTTGGCTATGTAACCTTGAGACTGCAGAGTCATCTGCCCCCCTCTGCCCCCAAATCAGGTGGCCTGGGCAGACTGAAAAATATAAGTCCTGGGCCTCCTTGGGGAGCAGCCCGTGCAGTTCCTGCCACCCCAGTTGCTCAGACGGGCAGAGAGGGATCCTAGCTCCGAATCCCAGCACTGAGGTCGGGGTGCTGTCACTGCACTTGGAGCTGGGAATCCAAACGCTGCTATGTCATCCCACACAGTGCCAAGGGGCTCTAGGACTGCTCCTTTAACTACTGTGAAATTCAGCCTATTGTAGGCCAACATTTCAGGCCTCCAATTATACATAAACATATACTCTCACAGATGTTTGTTTGTTTATTTATTTATTTAGGGAACTTCTATGCCGCCCCATTCGCCGAAGCCTCGGGGAGGCTCACAAACAAAAATAAATAACATAATATAAAGCAATATAAATTAAGTCGCCCTGGCCAAATAATAAAATAAATAAATATTAACAATTAAAATAACATTTGAATAAAAAGGTCTTCGCCTGGCGCCAAAAAACAAATAACGATGGCGCCAGGCGGACCTCTCTGGGGAGCACATTCCATAGATTGGGCGCCACCGCAGAGAAAGCCCTCCTCCAAGTACCTACCCTCCTAATTTCCTTCACGGAGGGTTTCTGGAGAAGGGCCTCTCCCGCTGCTCTCAAGGGGCAGGTGGGCATATATGGACGTAAGCGCTCCTTCAGGTAACCAGGACCCAAGCCGTTAAGGGCTTTATATGTTTGTTTAAAATATGTTTCTGCATATATGTACACAGTGCCATCCCTCTTCTTTCAGGTGCATGAAGCTCCTTTACAAGATGTATTTTATGCCATCAGAATTCTGCAACCAGATCTAGAATGATAATGAGCCAACCTTAGCAAAAGAATGGGTTGCCCAAATTCCCTTTTAACAAACTGAAACACATCAGGACTGATTAACAGGAGCAGAAGCTAAAGTGGAATGTCAAATGTAATATATGAATTTTCTGGCATAAACTTTGGCAACTGAGGGGCACAATCCTATGTCATTTAGACTGAAAATGCTGGCTGGGGGGCACTGGAATTTGAGGGAGAATTTTTTCGTGTAAACTTGCATAGGGTTTATACTCCAAGCAGATGTTATAAAGTTATTTCATACAGCAGATGTCTGATCCTTCGGATAACAAAACTGTTTCTGAACACTGCCCTACCACCACTTCAAAAATATAGTTCATATTTATAAGACAATTGTCAGAGTTCAGTTTCCACATTGTAATTTTTTAAAAAGCATATCTGAAGAAAAACAAATGCTAATGTTATTGCTGCAGAAAAGTTAATGTTTATCATTTTTGTTTTGATTTTTGCAAGGTTATATATAGGTGTAAAGAATACTATTTTTTGTGATCTTAATCCGTTGGTCTAGGCCCAAACCCTGGAATGGCAGAGAACTGATCTGGGCCCTCATCTGTGTGACAGCCCTTCAAATATTGGCATATGGATATCATGTAACCTCTTAATAACCTTTTCTCCAGCATAAACAGACCTATGTCCTTCAACTTTTTCTCATAGGACTTGGCCCTTAACCATCTGTGTTGTCCTTCTCTGCACACATTCTACCTTCCTGATATACTTCTTAAATTGTGATTCTACAATTCAATACAGGTAAAGTAAAGGCAGAAGAGGTTAACTCATCACAGTTAAACAAACATGCATATTACTTCAATAAATATTATTTCATTTTTAATATAAGGTTTCTTTAATGCAGCTGTATAATTTACAATGCATTAAAACAAAATTGACTAAATCACTGATTGTCTATAAGTAAGCCTTTCTCTTATATTTTATTATTCATTTGCAATTCCGGGAACACACCTGAACCAAGACAGTCTTGGAAAAACCACACTTGTGACTCTAACATGAAGTCTTGATGTTTAAAATTGGCCCCTTGTGATTTGTCTCCTAACATTTTAGCTGATTAATCTAACAAGAAAAGTGCTTATAGCTTGCAGTTTTAATATTTGTATTTTTGCATTACAAGATTTTAAAACTATTTCTCAGTTTCATACATGAGACAGTAATGAGAAGAGATTAAATTATTTGCTGCAGTTATTATATTTAAGCAAGGACTTGCCAAATTTTACAGCCAATCACAGCATCAGAAAGAGATGTATGAAGAGATTTCTCAGTTCTAAGACTGGATGAATGGATGCTAGGAGTACAGAAAGGGGGCAACAACAGACCCTGGTCATTCTTCCTAAGCCCCCAAACCATTTCCGTTGAAGGACAAATTTGTATATGCCAAACAACCTGTTCTGTAGGCCCAAAGCTAGCTGTTGTCCTCAAGCAGAATGGTGTACCACTGACAACGTGAAGCAAGATCAAACTTTCAGTCCAGTCAATTTCTGTATGTGGAACACAAGGAAGGGAATCTTGTGCTTTGTCTAAGGTACTGCAATATTTTGGGCCTGCCCCTGTAAAAGCATTCCCTTTGGATTAATGAAAAAAATGAGGAAGTGTGATTTTAGAAACACCGCCAAAATTTAAGCATGCTAATGTCTTTCTGACTGAGAAGATCCTTCCTGTAAATATTGCTGTGCGATAATCCACTTTTTCCCTTCAAAATGTGGTGAGGTGGGTCTTTTTATTTTATTTTAAAAAGGATTTTTAAAATATCTGATAAGAAGGAGAGTATGAGGGCATACCATGAAGTATTTGACTTAATTAAACACAAATCCACATGAATTCAGACACCATGGCCATGCTTAACATAACTAAAAGAACTGTTTGAGTAAGTATCTAGAAGGCTTGAGTGAAGAAAAGCTGGGGACATATTTTACCTGGATTTTAGAAAATGCTTTTTGATACAGTGCCTTATAGGAGGCTAATCCATAAGACGATAGTGAACTGCTTGACTAGAAAAGCACTTGCTTCTCAACTGAATAGGTAGAGGAAAGGACAGCTTGTGCAGTATTTCAAATATTATTCTTATGGAGCATTTTGGATGTTGACTACCATGTTCTCTGGCCTGGACCCCCCTCTGATTCAGAAAAGGACTCTGAGATGGAGGAGGTATCGTCCAGTGAGCTGTCGTCTGTCACTCTGGGACTAACTACCCCTTTGCTGGAGGAGCAAACAGCTACAGAAACACACTCTGTCTCTTTAAGACACAGAAGAGGTTGGGTTAACAGCAGGAAGCAACAGAAGACCTTGGCACGTTGCTGAGACAACAGCTCTACCTCAGTGAGCTCCAGTCTGCAAAGACCTGTCAGACCCTGCCTGGTTGATATTTGCCTTTCCTTTCAATTAAATGCAACTGCTTTCAAACAACTCACCTGAGAACTTTGAACTGAGTTAGGTGAGGCAGAGCAAAATCTCTATTGTTGGGCTCGGCTGGGCTGCATCTTCCAGTTGTCCCCACACCCAAATGAAGACACAAGGAAATATATAAGTGCAACTTTTCTGCAATGAAAATAAAAACTCCTTTTAGAGTAGGTGCTGTTGTTTAAGATGGTCGTTGGGAAGGAGACCCCACTCTGCCCCTAGACTGAGGTCAGGATATGATTGCCAATCACACCTCAGCGCCAGTGTAGTGAGAAACTTAGGGAGCTACAGGAAGGAGCATTTAGAGCACAGAAAAAGAGTTCCTGGTGGATCTGACCAAGGGTTTATCTAGTCCAGAGCTCTGGTCCCACAGTGGCCAACCAGCTGCCTCTAGGAAACCCACAAAGAGGACATGAGTGCAATAGCAACCATACACTTCTCTTCCCCAGCAACTGGTATACATATACACGCTGCCTCTGCTACTGGATGTAACATTGGTAGACTTATCTTTCATGAAATCCTCCACTGTCAATGTCTTTTGGAAGTCCAGGTGAACATTGTCCACTGAATTACTCCACTCCCATATTTACTGATACTCTCAAATAGGTATAAATGCTAGTGAGATAACACTACTATTGAAGAAGCCATGTTGATAGTTTTTCAGCAGGACTTGTTTTTCTATATGTTTATTAATTTCAAATTTAATAATATTTACCACCAATTTACCCTGAAGAGCTTTAAACCATTTTGCTTGTGATCTACCAGATCTCCTTCAAGTATCTAGTCTTTGAGATCAATGAAGCTACCCCCATGCTCTAGGGAAGACCTCACCCTTATAGCCTCATGACAAGGGATGAGTTGCACAAAATGTTCTGGTTGAAGGCTGAAGCTAGCATAGCAACTCTCCACTGAGAATAAGAGAGAAGTTGATAAGAAAGAGGATTCAAAGTTGCACGAACTTTATTTAAACAAAGTTTGAAGTATTTTTGGACACTCCTAATCTGGAGAAATATCTGAGAAATTTGAAGTAGTGATTTGAAATTAACTTGATATTTACAAGCCCTCTCAGTAAGCTTTGGGAAAAAAGTTCATCTGTTCCTGAGAGTTATTTTTTGGCACTCAGTGTTGCCGAGTGTATCCTGATTATGCCATGAACTTGCACATGACTTCATTGCCCTCTCCATGGTGGAGAGTCCCAACAGAAACTCATCAACAATGGCTTTCAAAACTGGGCAAGAGAGAGACAATACCCACATACACAGTTTGGAAGAAACAACTGAGAGACTTGATCCACCTAAAGAGGTGTTCAAGAAAGCAAAGGTGGTTTGTTCCATGATCTGTCGCATCATTTATAAACACCACTGTGAGGTTCATCAAAAGAGATTTTATAAAATAATTTCTGATGGTGTGGCTGCAAGGTATCTCTGCAGTTCATGTAGCTTTGGAACAAGCAACAAGGATTTAAGTTAGAATTTTATTCAGAAGGAATAGTGCTTTTACTGACAAAACACCTGCTAAGCCTGAACACTCATTAGATGTGCAGAATCTCATTTTACATTCCAGGTTGTAAAAGAATCACGGAATCATAGAATGGGAAAGGAACTTGGAATTCATCTAATGCAATCCTTTGCTCAGTGCAGGAAATCCCGAGGCAAATGACACTCTATACATAATGCAGTTGAGGAATAAAGAGTGGATAATTCATATTATAAGCCAGGTAATTATTAATTTCACTGCCATCCCTAATTTCAAGGAAAGAAAAGGGGGTTTATACATAGCAACATTTCTTAGGCAGGCATGGGTGATTCTACACATCCCATCTAAATGTAGTCCTGCTGCAAGCATTTGCCATTACAGAGAAAATGCAAGGTTTTAAAATCCTTTAGATTCAGGTACCACCTATTCTCACTAGATGGAATGCATTTAAACCATAAGGCACATTCACTATCAATTCACCAGCAGAGTTAGGAAAGC
This sequence comes from Varanus komodoensis, assembly GCF_004798865.1. Taxonomy (NCBI): domain Eukaryota; kingdom Metazoa; phylum Chordata; class Lepidosauria; order Squamata; family Varanidae; genus Varanus; species Varanus komodoensis. Next base: position 45,929,299 of record NW_025336087.1, on the reverse strand, counting down.
TCTTAGAGGAAAGAAGGCTTCCTTCCGAATATTGAAGTTTAGGAATATAATGGGTGGGTTCATATGATAGGAAAAAGAAAATAAATGACAGCAGCTTATTTTCCTTCTTTGTGTATACTGGCTGTACACCACTGGATTGCCATAATTACCCCCACTTCGTATGTTAATGTCATCCGAATCCAGCAAGGGCAGTTTGCAAAACACCCTGCAAACCTAGATCAAGCCGTGGGGTAGCTTATCAATCCCCCTCACTGTGTTCAGACCACACAACTGAGCCTGGCGAGCGTGATTATGGTAATTTGATGGACTGTGACTGGTAAACTAGAAGTGGTTGAAGAAACTATAGCGGCTTATTTTCCTTCTTGATGGTGCAAACCCAGTCACACTTTCACAAAAGCACTGCAAGTGGAAAATGAGGGCACAAAACGGAATTTTGAGGAGCATAGCACCATCCCATGTCAAGCAATGGCATGGTCATGATCTAAAGATCAGGAAGGAGAAAAATCTGCTATTGGGCTTCACATTTACCTGCAACACATTGAAACCAATCCATGCCATCCTTCCTCACTGCATAGGCCCAGTGTAAAATGCACAGCTTCATAGAAACATTAAAAATCAAGTGTCTTGTAAACAGCTGCAACGGCTTCAATTAATTTGATAAATAAGATACAAATATTAAGGATATATAAGAATAAATTTCCCTGAAGAAGAATCAACATGGCTTTTGCAAAGGTACATCCTATTATACTAACCCTTTCGAGTGCTGAGATGTACACTGATTTTTGTTTGTTCCAGATGTGTTTTTGTTTTTATATTATACATATTCAATTTTAATGTTACTTATTTTATTATTTGGGGTTTTTTTATTCTGTAGGGCGGTTTTTGTTGTTGTTGTTTGTTTTGACTGTGTGAACCATCCAGAGAGCAATTTTGGGCTTATGGGCAGTATAGAAATTTAAAAATAAAAAAAGGTTTTTTAACTAAGTCCCTTACCAAAGACTCCTGAACATTTTTAGCAGTCAAGGAATATGAAGGGAGGTGCTCTTGTGGATCAAATAACTGATTAAAGAACTGAAAGCTTGGAGTGGAAATAATTGGACTGAGAGAGAAGTAAAACCTGGGGTTCCCCAAAGACCTGTTTAGAAACAGGTGCTTTTAAACTTGTTGATAATGTATCTGGAGTTAGGGATGAATAGTCAAGTAGCCATATTTGCTGGTGACATCAAATTATTCAGGGTGTATAAACAAAATGTGATTGCAAAGAGCTCTAAAATGATATTTTTAAATTGGAGGAATGAGCTTTGAAATGGTGGAAGTAGTTGTAAGCCAGAGTAAGTTGATGTGTTTTGGGAGATCTGCCTTCTAACTTCATATATACACTGGTATTGTCAGTGACTGAACAACAACAGGAACTAGAAGCTGGGTGGGATACCTCAATGACAGTGTCTACCCAGTGTGCAGCTGTGCTGAAAAGGGAACATTCCATGTGGGGCCTGGAAGGAATCCAAAACTAAAACTGCGAGCACACTGGCTCTATTCAGATATTATAAAAACTGGCCAAGCTCACCATGCAAGCAGGAATGGACCCATGCCAAGCTGTGCAGGCTTCCATTTGATTGCCCACTCCCACAGGGTTCTGAATTGCATGGAAACCTAAGTGCCTACAACTGTACACACAAATGACTCCATGCTACAGAGATTTGTGCAGTATATGTGAATGCGTATGGGTGCGGCTTTTCTAAAACATGATGTTGGGGAGTAGGACATTGCAGCCCATTCTCATTTGCATGAGGGGTCCCATTATGTCTGAATTGGGCTAGTGCCTTTATATATCTCCATGGTGCAACCACATTTGGAAATACTGTCTGCATTTCTGGTCATCACACCTCCAAAAGGATATAACCTACCTGGAAAAGGAGAACAGGGGCAACAAAAATCAAGAGGATAGACCTCCTCTCCTCTCCATATGGAGCTTTTTAATTTGGCAAAATAAAGTTAAGAAGAACGTGAGAAAGGAGCATAAATGTATGCATGAGGTGGAGCAAATGGATAGGGAAAAGAATGTCTCCATCTCTCAGAATACTGTGCTAATCAATTAAAGCTAAATGGAGTAAGATTCAAAACAATTAAAGGAGGTTCTTTTTTACACAGTGTTTCATTCACTTCCACAAACTGTAGTGACAGTTTACAATTCTGATGGATCTAAATGTGATATTAGAAACATCTATGAAAAATAAGTTAATTAAGGGTTACTAGTCATTATGACACTAGATAACCTCCAGTAGAAATGGCAGTCTGACTGTGGGGAACACAAGAGAGAGGTTGCTGTCAAACTCAGATCTTCCTTGGAGGCCTCCTACTGGATTAGCCACTGAGTGAATGGAATGTTAGATAGGTCTGCTCCATCAGGTCCCCATTATTTGGATGATTAATGATTTCTTAATTATTCAATAATAAAAATGCTTTGTATGAAATGACTGTTTAAAATTCCAGAAATTTTATACACTAAACAACAATTTTAGTTGTTTGTTTTGACAACATAAATGTACTGCAGAAATAAGGGTCATGGCCAGTTTCTAATGACTGTTTACACTGAATAGATATGTAGCCAATTTGTAATTAATTACCTTCTTTGGAAAATCTAATCTAAATCTAATAGCATTAAAAGCCTGAAAGTAAACAAAAGAACCTTGGTCCAATGTGCTATCAGATAAAGATTACTCTCTGCCTATGTATTTCTTTTAGTTTTATCCTACTTTCCAACTAAGATTAATGGCACCCAAGGTGGCTTATAATCATAAATAAAACTCAATTAAAACAATGATAAAGTGATGTATTAAATACAATAAAAATGCAGGTTCAACCCACGAGACTTATATCTCTGTAAGTTTTTATGTTTGTCAAGAACTTGCTAGGTTTCATACTCTGATTGTGGCATTGGAATGTCTGACAACCAAGATAATTTCTCAGCCAGGCAACTATAGGAATGTTCCAAGCAACACTAAATCCTGGTTAGCCTCAGAGATTTTAGCACAGACTTAAGTCACCCAGTGATATCAGCTGGTAAAAGAAATGCTTAATTTGGTTTAGATAGCATCCTATGAAATTGTTCAATAACTGGCTAATAAAAAAGGAAAGAAACCATCATTAAGTGATTGATGAACTTTGCTGAATGCTTCCTTAAACCATGGAGGGTTCGGACAACACAATAAGCCACGGTGGTTTTTTACAATTGTTGGTATGTTGTGTTGTCCAAACCAGTCATGATAATTTACCCAGATAAACTTGGTCTTTAGAAACCATGTTACAAAACAACTGTTCATTCTGTGATTTTCTCTGTACCACTGAGGCTTGTTGTGCTGATAATATCCATGATAGTGGTTTCCAGGGTCTTGGTATGCACTTACCACAGAGTCCCCTGGAAAGAACAGCAACTGGCAGATCCAGTTTCTATATGCAGACCAATGAGGAAGAAGCAGGAAACACAGGGAGGGAGCAATGCACCTTGGGATTGAATTTCAGGTAGCGTGACTGGTGGGATACATGGCAGCAACAGGAAGACTGAGCAGGTAGGATGGCAATTACAGGCAGTCCCTGAGTTAGGAATGTCCAGGTTATGAACAACCTGCACTTACAAATAAATGGTCACAAAGCCTATTATTGTTTAAAAATACTGAAATTGTCATCACCATAGAGTGAGAAGAAGTGACAGGGGAGAAAGGAAGGGCCCTCAAAGCATCACCAAAGATAGAGAGGAAGTGAAAGGTCTCCAAATCACACCTTCCTGCCCTGCTTATCTGGAGGGGGAAATCTCTCTGGCATTCCCTTGCGGCAAAGAGGAGCCACTGGTGAGCTTGAGCAGGGGCAGGAGCTTGAGATATTCACAGTTTTTCCACTTTCATGGGGGTCCTGTACCCCCTAACCCCCATGAACACAGAGGGCCAACTATATGTGATCTGGCTGACTTAAAGATGAATTTCCATTTTCTCAGAACAGTACTTGCTTGTAACCCAGGGACTGCCTGTATACGCTGTTTCCCTGAAAATAAGACCTAACTGGAAAATAAGCCCTAGCATGATTTTTCAGGATGCTTATAATATAAGCCCTACCCCAAAAATAAGCCCCAGTTAAGAATGTCAGTCAGACGGATGGGGAAACACAGTAGTACGTCTGTTGCAGCACATGATAGACATGTTGAATTATAAAATAATAATGTTAATATATAATTAAATATAATAATATTATTGATATTTATACTTAAAATAAATGACAATATTCATTATAATTAAGTATTTGTAAATACTGAAGCGGGCACCTTTGTACGAGTGGTAAACATCTATGTAAACAGATAAACATGACCAATGACCAATTAGAGTCAGACACAACGCACGAATAACGTCAATATGTGGTGTTTTGTAACAGAAGTACTTAATGCATGGATGAAAAATGCAAGATAGATGCAAAAAGAAAGAGCTATTCCATCAAGTACAAGAAAGGAATTGTGGTGGACTTTCGGGGCAAGGAACTTACAGGTTTCGTAAGAAAAAAAATAAGACATCACCTGCAAATAAGCCCCAGTGTGTCTTTTGGAGCAAAAATTAATATAAGACCCAGTCTTATTTTTGGGGAAACACGGTAATAACATAGAAACCTCTTGATTGTATGTTGGATAGATTGTTGTGTTGTGTGAGCTCAGCCAATGTGTTGCAGTTGTGTACATGAAAATTAAATTGGCATGTTTCCACAGAAATTGCTAGAAAAGGGTTTTGTTTGTGCTGTGATGTAAGATGGTATGGCCAGGAAGTAATAGTCATGTTTCAGAGTTGAAAGTCAAGGACAATACCAGGAAATTCTTCTATTTCCTGGTCTTTACATTGGGAGATACACTTTTCTTTGCTGTGAGATGCATATATTGTTTTTCTCAGTTCTGGTATCTTTGCCCAGGGCAAAAAGTATGTCCTTAATAATTTAGTCTTACAGATAACTCAGAATCATCGTATCAGAGCTTTAGCCTTAACCCAAAGCTATTCATGGCCTGAACCTCACATTGCAGCTTTAAAATTAATGACCTTGGGAGCAGAAATCCATTTCAAATCTTCTTGCCCCCACCCACACAATATATTTAAATCTACAGACCAGATCATTGAGGCTTAGATTTATCATTTTTCTTACTTTCCAAAGATTGTGAAAGATGAAACTAAGCTGCTGTGACTAAGAGCTTGTGAACAGTTCTTGTGATCTCAGCTTCACTGCCAGTCTTCCTGATGCTAAAAGTAAATTACTTCTCATTTGACAGCCAGTCTCAGTCACAGGGCAATCATCATCAGGTATCTTGAACAAGCATCTTGCTCCCTATGTACGCGTATGCTCTATGCAAAGTTTCTCTGATTGGGTTCTATCGATGGTCACTCATAAAGTTGAAGCTCAAAAGATTATCCAGTAACTTGGCAGAATAAGGCACTACATTATTCCCTGCATACCAGCATCATTCTGGTTCCAAAGATCCCCCTGTGTCAGTGAAAGCTACTTCTGCTCATTCAGAAGAAGCTGCTGATTTCCCCTCCATCCGGCCCCTCTCTCTAAAGATGTTCTGGGAGATCTCTTCTGTTGGGGAAATGAAAAAATGGGTAACCGGGTTTCTCTATCCAAGGTACTGTTTGGCTAATAAGTAATGCTGCCATTATCAGAGGAAGGCAGAAAAGTTTTGAATGCACCTCAGCTGTGCAGCATTTTCCGCTAGAATATCTTTCTTCCCAGTTCTTGCTGGCAAACTGTGCCCTGCAGCAACAAGCTCCTGTTTGTTTTGTTAGCTGCCCTTTCAGGCTCCAGGTGTGAATGGACTTAGCGGGATCAGGACTTGGCAATGAACACTGGCAGAACTAGGCCTTGTAAAACAGCCAGTCTCTGTGGCCAGTGCGCAGACACTGACAAGCCTTAGAGGTTAAGGAACCACGATCAAACCAAGCTAATCTTTCAGCTAAAATGCAGGCTAAGAGAGAAATTGAGCTCAGATAAGATCACTAGTTTTTGGACAGAGCTAAAGGCAGATTTCAGGAGCTGAATTCAAGAATGAACAAATAACCTAACTGTTGGAAGTGTAATATTGCTAATATTTCCTTTAATCATATGTTTAGTCAATGACCCATAGTTGTCCATTTTGCAAGGAGGCTATAGTATGGATCAATTTTGGATCAAACCCTATCCTGTAACTATGCATGCAATTTCTTTTTCATAGGTGAAGAACTTGGCTTTTGTCCCTATTAAATTTTAGTCTGCTGTTTTCAGCCGAACACTACAATTTTTATTTTGTTTCTGTCCTCCAGGGTATTGACTATCCCACTCAGTTTTGGGTTATCTGTGATTTTAATAAGCATTCCCTGCAACTCCTCATCTGACTCATTAATAAAAATGTTGAAAATCACTGGGCCCAGGACTTAACCCTGCAATACCCCACTTGTTACTTCTCAGTTTGAGAAGGTGCCACTGATGAGTACTCTTTGAGTCCAATTCTATAGTCAATTGTGGCTCCACTTTTAGATAATTTGCTAATCAGGATATCTTTGTCAAAAGCTTTGCTGAAGGTCAAGCTAGATTATCTTCACAGCATTTTCATAGTCCACCAATGAAATTGCTTGGTCAAAAATGAGATAAGATTAATTTGGTAGACTTTGTCCTTGACAAATCTATGTTGGCTTCCAGTAATCACTGCATTGCTTTCAGGGTGTTTACAGACTAACAGCTATATTAATTTGCTCCAGAATTTTCCCAGGGACTGATGTTAGACTGACCAGTCTGTAGTTGCCTGTTCTCCCTGCAGTATATATTTCAGTGTGTGCTAAAGTTGCAGTTGTATGGAGGAGGAGTAATGGCTTCATTGATGTGATGGGCTTGGGCTGATTAGTGCTGTAAAGAGGAGGTATCAGCTTTTTTTCTTTTTTTTGGTGGGGGAGGGGAGGGCAGGGATAGGGCGGCAATATTTGCTAATGGTCATGCACAGAGGTGTGAATCTGTGAACCTCTCACATTGCTCCAAGTGCCAGGAAAGAAGCAGCTAGCCAAAAATGCCCCATACACATGTCTACTCAGAAGTAAATCAAATTGCCCTGTATGGCACTTACTGCTACAAAAGTCAGCCTGCTTGCAAGAAACAATTAGTTGAAAATCTCCCAATTAATCCCAATAAGTAAGCCTTCAATGGTGCTTACTTTTGCAAAATCATCATGGGATTGGGGAATGTTTTGGGGTTTTGGAAGGAACTGTGAGCTACTTTTAAAAAAACCCAGATCCAATTCAATGCTCCTTCACAGTAGCAAACTTGTGCATCATGGATGTTAGAAAAACACACCTCCACTTAATCTTAAAAGTCATTTCCCTTCACACATCACCTTTCCGGCTCCTCCTACTTCTCCCACATTTTCATTTGTGTGACACATGATCATGTCTTCAACACAGTAGAAACTGTCTTTATTAGCATGTGTCCCAACAGTCACAAATGTGGTTTGTATAAATACTATGACAGCGCTTCCTGCAAAATGAAAGGGGTTCTAGCGTAGATGCCCCGCAGGACACTTTCTCAAACTGCCAAATATGTCCATAGCTCCAAAAGATTGCTTACACATGTAGCAAACAGTACTGGGATAGGTAGACAATGGTTCTGACATAATAATGCTCACTTTAAACCCAGAGACTCACTTTGCAAACTTTCTCTAAGCCAATCTATAGCATCTGGGGGGGGGGGGATCAAATTATTACTAGAAAAAAAATCCAGAGATTCATTCACTTTAAAGTCTTTTTTTCCTTAAAAAAATGTTTCTGTTCCATTCGACAGTACGCTTCGAAAAATATTCCACACATCCAGGCCGTTGCCTCAGTAATCTTCTGATGATACCATTGCTAATCATATCCAGCACTTTAAAATCATAATGAATGCATAAGTCCCACAGATTAATAATGTCATGCCAAAATATTTCTATTAAGGTATATAAACTTGGAGCAGCTGGGAAATATCTGTCAGATTAGCTGTATTGTTTCTGATTTGCCATTTTTCTTGACGAGCATGTTAGATGAACTGGAGCAAGATTATGATCACGATCATTTGCTGGTGTTTGAATACTCACTCGAACAGCCTCATATTCTGGTTTCATATATTTACATCCTAGGAAAATCAATTCCGGTTAATCCTTGTGTTGCATGCTAACATTTCTTCCCAAGGCAGCTTAAGGAGTTTCATTTTAACAATTGCTACCCCAGAGGGAACCAAAAAAAAAATGTTGCAAATTTAAATGCCTGCTCTTTTAAGCAGTTGCTGGGAAATTTGCACAATATGAGCAGACTAGAGAGAGGTGCAGGATGAGAGCGATTACAAAGATGAGAAGAGGTTGCTTTGAAGACCTTGGTGGGCCTGTTATGCGGAATATACATTGTTTAATAAATAAAAAAATAGCCTTGCCCTGCGAACAAAAGAACGAAGAAAAAAAGATGAGAAGAGTGAAAGACAAGAACTGGTGTGGCTAAACTTACCTGACTATATTTGTGCACATAGTGAAGAAACACTGGAGGTGTGCAGTTCTATGCATCCCGGGTAAATGCACAGAAGTGCAGTCTTGTTTGCTGTTCCCCTTAACACCCTGGACCCTGTTATGGAAAAGAGGATGTCCCACTCCTTCTGTATTTCAGCTTGCAAATTCTTGGAAGCCTGAAGCAAATCTCACTCCTTCATTCAGGAGTGGGCAACTTGGTTGGGCCTACACTTCCCATCAGCCCTTGCTACCACAGCCAGTTGTGAGGGATTAGGAGAGCTTGACCAACAGTTGTCCAGCTCATTCTAGCTCAGTTAAGACAACACCAACTGTCAATTGAAAGCCCTGAGCATTTTCACAACCTTACAGCTAGTACCAAATGCATCCTTGGACTGAAATAGGTTCAACCTCTCCTGGCACTGCTACAGTAATCCCCTTCTTCCCAGGTTGTTCATGTTCAAGGTGTGTTTAATTTCTGAACACAGAAAAGTAGTTTTGAGGTGTGTACAGAAGCATATGTAACAAAATGTGTGGTAACAACAACAGATAATACAGGCATGTTTATATCCTAAACATTATCCCAATAAGTAGCCAGATTTAAATAAAAGTAGACAACACACCCTCCCACAGAGGAAATGGGTGACAAAAAGAAGAACTTCAAAGATTTCAAAAACAGATTGGTTAAGTGTATAGATGCAGCAAATGTCATGGTATTTTCATTTCAACCCAGATTTTGTAATCAGGAGTGGGGAGAGTTACAGCAATTCTCAGCATCCTGGTATGCATATTTTCAGTGTATTGTGGTATCTGCCTTATGTTTCTGACAGATTATTTTAAAATATGTTGATTAAATGTTCACCATCTGTTTCCAAGGGTCAGAAGGAAAGAAATGGGATGAGTCTGGAAGCAAGCCCCACCAGCTACATGCATTCAGCTTGTCATGTGATCAGGCTCCTGTGGCCACAGGCTCCCCAACCTTCTCTTATGTCAGCCCCCTCCCCGCTTTATAGCTTTCCTTGCTCTTTTCACCCAGTGAACCTAGTAAACTGAAGGGTAATTGGCATGGTACAATACACCATGCTGAAAATACGCTACGGTGGGTTGTTTGATCACTAACCCACGTTACTCCCATCAAACGATCAGATGCTTGACAGCTTTCCATGGTTTGTTTCCCCATTAGTCCTCCCACCTGCTGCCGGCGTGCATCCCAGTGATGCAGCGCTTCCACAATGCACGTCCTGGGTGGGTTTTGTGTTTGCTGGCTCCCAGGGAGGGTTTTCTCTTTCTCATCTCGTCCTCTGCAAGTGCACATGTCTTCAGATTTGCCTGCCTGCTATTTACATTCTTCACTACTGCGGCTGTTACTACAGTAGCCCAGCATAATGATATCCCCACTTGTCAATGTCCTCCTCCACACTTGTTCAACTGAAGAATGTAAATAGAAGACAGGCAAATCTGTGCAATTCCACAAGTTCAACAGGATGGAAAAAAAGAGAGTTTACTGTCAAGGGAAGCACTGAAATGAAGGACAAAATTGACAAGTGTCACTTCAAGATATAATACAAGAGAGAGGGTCTCCTTATGCTGGACTACCGCAATAACAACTGCACTGCTGAAGGATTTAGATAGCAGACAGGTGAATCTGTGCACTTGCATGCTTGCATGCCGGCTGTGAAAGCCTCAAAGAAAGTCTCAAGTGTCATTTCCTACTAATCTATCAGAAGAGAGGTGGAGGGCAATGAGGAAGGAGGCAGGGAAGTGGAGGCAGTGCTGGCAAAACGGCGAGGAACAGCCAGGTTTTCTACTTCTCCAGCCAGGTGACTCTCCAGCTCTTTCTGACAAGCCATGCACAAGCTGCAGTGTCCAGTTGGATGTCATGGCAAGTCATGCTGAAAAGCCACCAACAATAACCCAACATTGTGTGTGTTTGCATCATGCTAACCCAACCTGGCATGAAGCTGCAGTGGGTGGGTTGTCACGAGAAAAATGTGCCAGATGCTTCCCAGGCTCACCAAGGATAACTGGCCCTCTCCTTTCCCCTCCTACCTCCTTGGCCCTGGGATCCCAGGGGACTCAGAGGGGGTAGTTCCTCTTTGGCTCTGTAAGGATCTGTGAAAATCGATTTTTTAAAATTGCTGTGGCCTATCCTTGCACAACTGTGGCTCTTCATGGTGACGTAGGTGCAGGGCCCAGGAGCCCACAGGTGGGTTGTTTGCTGGAAGGTGCTTGCTAGCATAGTAATGATCTCCGGCATTGCTCTACAAATGCAGCAACTTAATTTATTTTTCTCCTTTACATCTGATAGCTGTAAAAAGATGAGCTCTCAGGTGGGGCCAAGGCACAAATGATCTTCGCTCATGAAAAGGGGGGTGGCTGGTTATTCAAGCCCTTCGCAGCAAACTCCTTGGGCTTTTTTAGGCGGCAGGGGTGTGTGCATGTTAACTTTTGTATTTGTTCCTGAAATTCTACTGCTTGAGGAAAATGCACAAATTTGAGATATGCCATTTACTGGAATGGTTACCTTTGACAGGTGTTCAAAGTAAAGCTGCATTATTCAAGTGGAATTTAGAAAGAGATATACAAATGCTTTTTGCAGCCCCCCCCCCAAAAAAAAAGTACACAGGGAAATTTTTAGTATGAAAAAAAACCATGATGAGCCAGAACAGCTCATAATTGCAGCAGGGAAAAGGGTGGACCAGCACCAGCTGTTCCCAGATGATAACTGGGCCTTTTGGGGCAGGTGAAACTGGCAGGCACCCATGAGTTGCTTTGCAAGAGTGGGGTAGATATTTCTGTTGCTCTTGCAAAGCAGCTCAGTAGTCAGTTCCTCAAAGGTATGATGGAGTCAGTCACCTGAGTCAGATGTCATGGTAACCCATCGTGTGTACAACAATCCACAACAACCCACGGCCACCTGCAGGAATCAGTCTGGATATGCACGACAGGATAAACCATTGTGGGTGGCAACTCCTGACAGGTTGTTATGTCATGGAAACCCATGGGTTCTTGGGTTATCTTGTGCATAGCTAACATACTGGATTCAGACAACATGTTCAAGCCAACATACTGGATTCAGACAACTTAATAAGTCACAAACAATGCTCACAACCTAGCATGGGTTTTTTTGTCATACAAATCAGGTCGATATTACAAAGGAAGTTATATTTGCCCAGGTACTGATATCACTGGTGGCAAACCAACTTAATCCAGAGTGATGGCGATGCTAGAAATTTTACATTTTAATGCATTTACTAGAGAATCATCAAAATGGAGGAACTTTTCAGTTCTGCCAGAAAGAGTGAGGGAATTGTACTTTTGACTCGTCAATGCAGCTCTAGGTAATTTCAGACAGAACCAAGAATAAAGCAAGAATGACTAATACTTGAGGGGATTATTTGAGCAAAATCTCAGAGGAAGACTTTGTTCCATTTCTGTCAATATGATACCTAGTTAATTTTTAACAGTTCTCAAATTTATGGGCAGGTGCTATCGGGAACTTTAGCTCTATTGCATAGCCAGAACCTGTTTAAGAGAATTTCAAGAGTTCTGTGCTTATGTTAAGTTTTTCCAGCCTTTTGATTTTTGTTTCACTTTAAACATGCTGTCCTCTATGAATATTACATAGATAGGAATTCTGTTCAGGCATTCAATCCAAAGACGGTATAGTAATGCATGCTGACCATTTCTTCTATGCCCTGCTGCATGCAAACCCCATACCTAAATTACTCATCTTGTAGCAGGAGTCCTAGTTGTGCTTATTTTCATATTTTATGCACTCTTTTTTGAAGAAACAGAATTATTTTCCATTTCTTTGCAACCAGTATTTTGCAGCTGTCATAAAATTCAACATCTATTCTATATCTATAGGTTCAGTCCATCTTTTGAGATAACCAAGTAGGATTGTAATTGGATCACAAGATACAGAGGACTAAAATGTTATGGAGAATTGTACAGGCATACTGAATAGCTGATTAACAGACAATGCCACTAAATGTAATTAAAATCTGCTTTTGTTTGCCTACATCTCCCACCAAGACAGTATCCAATGATAACTCCCATTTCAGTGGATCTTCTCTAAATACAAGTAACATTGTATGCACATGAGATTTCTTTTCATTGAGATTTATCTTCCAGCAAGAACATCAAACCTTGTTATGGTTGGTTGACTTTGGTAGAATATATGGAATATTTTACTTTTTCTCACTAGTTTCAAAGTGTTAATATGCAGGAACCGAATGATCAAGAAGTGTACATTTGAAAAATACACATAAAATGTGTATTTTGAAAAATGAGCACAAACACAGTTTATTCAGTGGGAGAAAATATGTAAATTACAAGGCTGTATGGAATACATACATTCAGAAAAAGTTGCTCACAAAACGGATAGCATTTTTATGCAAAAGAAAAAAGGTCACAGATTGATTGATTATATTTATATCCTGCTTTTTTCCTGCTAGGAACCTAAAGTGGTTTATCTGATCCACCATCTCCTGTCCATATTAGTTTAGGCCAAGAGTAAGTAACTGAACTAAAGTCAACCACTGTGATTCATGGCTGAATGGTGCCTAGATCTCCCACAGTCTGATACTCGAACCACTAAACCATACTGCCTCTTATGCATCTGAATGAGTCAGGTGAAATTTGCAGCACTAAATGGTCAACAGGTCCTCCTACAACTCAGGTTATGCTGATTTGCATCCTTAGTTTAAGAGGAGTTAGAAGACCAGCTTTTCATTGACCTTCTGGAACAATATATACCAGAACTTAATTCCATTCTGTGCAGCTGACTTGGTAACTGCCCTTTTTCACCTTATTTCCTCCATGACAAAAAGCCAATTTGGACACACCCAGTCTATCCTGAATCTAAGATGTGCATCTTCTACCTGTGCTGAAGTGGCCTTTCAGTATGTCTGTGCAAGCACCTGTTAACATGGGATCCAGTGGAGTGCTCTGCAGTAGAGTCGATTCTCCCAATGGAGGAAGTGGCTGTCTGCAATTGAGGCAGCGTTTCAATCAAAAGCAGCTTCAGTGGATCCAACTCACTCTAAATGGAATGTATCAGTCATGGTGTGTCTTACCTTTAATGACTGCAGTCTATTGTATGTCAGCTCTTGCATCTGAATGTTGAATATCTAAGATGAAGTTTTATGACTTTATAAGAACTCCAAAATACACTTATGGATGTTTCAGTCACCGGTGAAGGACTGATCATATGCAGCAAGCAGTTTTATCAGAGAGCATTCATATGAACTTCAACTCTCACCGTATTTGGGACTTTCCTGTAACACAGCATCACAGAGTTGGAAGCAGGCTTGGTGGCTATTTCATTCTGCTCAATGCAGAAAATCCAGAACTAGACGGCCCAGCAGGCAGCCATCCAATATCTGGATGAGGATCTATTCTTGAAGGAAATTGTTTCCATTGTCAAACTGCTCTTACCACAAGAAAGTTTCTCCGAATTCCAGCTGAAAATTGCCATCTGATGAGTTAAGACCATTTACGTTAAGTCTTCCCTCCGACGTGGCAAAAAAATCAAGTCTTCTCCATCTACATCATAGCCCTTTGGTTATCTAGTATATATACATACCTTGAGATATATGTGCAATCTGTAACATCTCTATGGTAGTGCATTAAGAAGCAACAAATAAATAATAGCCAACATAGGCAGCCCAATTCTATGGATGCTTAATGTGTATAGTAGGACTCACTGAATTCAGTTGTGTCTACTTCCAGGATAAAAGGAGTACATCCCCTGATTGTAGCCTGTTACTAAAACTTAGAGTTGTGTTCATGAATCAGTGGAACAGATGCTGCTAGTGTCCAGGGCCAACCTTTCCACTGCAGTTCTCCAAATACCCAGATATGCTCCGAAGTGTTGGTGCATCTTCTAGGGTAATTTTGGGGGCACAAGGTAATGCAGGAAAGAGAGAAAGGGGAAGGCTATTAGCATAATGTTGAACATTGGTCATAGACCTATAGTTTTGAATTTAAATACAAAGTACAACATTATGACAATGATCCAGATGGAAAAGATAAGGGGTCAAGGAACTGATTACTAGCTTATTTTTATACTCTTATGAAATAATGCAAGATCTCACATACATATACCTTTCTAGTAAGCTGCAGATATACATCTGTGTAACACAATATTTTTTAAATGGGGGAGTGATTCAATTCTTAATCTACAATTCACTGAACTGAAAAAAATCAATAAAATAAATTCTTTAAAAATAGTTTCCAACTTAAACTTTCCTTTCTTGTTTTTTTTTAAATATATATTTTAAAAAGCCCTTGGAATGTATTTTATCATCTGTCAGTTTTGCCCTATGATATGTCCTCTTAAATTGGATCTGTAAGCCCTTCATAAAGTTTAATAAATCTTCAGCATTTCACCCTAAGGAAATTATATTAAAAACCTTCAAATGTGAAGTTGGGCCCGCAGACACACAGCGCTGGGAATTATATCACCATAATCAGCTTGTAATGAAAGCCTCTGTCGCTGTTCTCTCCCAATCATAATCTGCCTGTCTTATGAAAAAAAGGGGAAAAAAGAGGGGGGTGTCTGGTTCATCTGCAAGCTTTAATTGGAAGATGTCTTCATTTCATTCCAGCCTACTGGGATAATAACTCAGCCCTGTGTTTAAACACAGGCCCTTGCTGCTGATATTTTTTCATTTAGTAAAGCATGTCTCTTTAAATGATTTAGCAAATCATCAAGAATGCCAGGCCTCTGTGATTGGCAGCTGATTGCTAGCGCACCATTTGCATGACATTTGTTCTTCAGCTAAGAAAGCTGCAGCAGGTAAACAAGCAGGCCCTGTACTGACTCCCTTTGAGTCCCTTCCTGTTTATTTTCTCATAATCAAATGACATTTATGGAGAGGCAAATGCAGCTGCACATATATGGAGGGGAAAAATGTAATCAGGCTAAACATGATGACTTCATTCAGGTGATATTTTGATTAGAGAAAAGACATTTTTGTGACATAGGATTTCTTCCAAAGAAAATCAGTCAAATTCCATTTTATAATCTCTAGCTTTTTAATATAAAGGTTGGATTCCAACAATAGACTGCTGGTTGATGGCACCATGAGGATTTGATTACAATATGTAGGATCAAGCAATAGGGGCTCTTCTGGCTTCTTAATAATAAAGAGGGACTTTGGGGCAAAAAAAGGAAAAGAAGCTACAAGCTGTTTCATTAGAACTGCACAGGCTTTCCTAAAGAAGACTTTAAAAGGAAAGAGTTCTCTGAAGTTCATACACTGTAAAACTCATATAGTGGCTTATCAGAATGGCAAATATTTTGGATAAGAACCAAGTGAACAAATAATTACATATGGGACACAGATCAGATATATCTCACAAAGCTGCCTTCCCAAATCTGATGTCCTCCTGATGTTTTGGACCACAGTTTCCATCAGCCCAGCCAGCATGACAAATGGGTAAGCATGATGGGAACTATGGTCCAACACATCTGCAGAGTACCAGGCTGGGAAAAGGCTAGTATAATAGATTCGGTATAGCACAGGCAGTATTATTATTTTGCAGCCATGGTCTGACATTGGCATTTTCCATGCAAAACTCTACTAGGAGGAGGAGGAAAGAAAGAACAAAGAATGAAGGAGATCTGATGCACTTATGAAATTAAGCATTTCTACCCTGCCTTTTCCTTCTTACAAGGAAGCAGCTTGTGTCATTCTCCATAACAACTCTGAGAGGGAGTGACTGGCCCAAAGTCATCTGGTGAGCTTCATACCTGAGCGGGGACTAGAATCTGCATCACCCAGGTTGCTAGTCCAACCTCTGACCACCAGACACCACACTCCACCAGGTCTTAATTACACTGAGGTATGGATGGTACGCAATGCATTTTACAAGAAGATAGGCTAATCTTAAGGACAAAACTCCATTCCAAAGGATATTCAGAAGCAAGGCAGCTATGCTTATGTGACCTCTGTTAGTCTTCCAAAGAAAAGGAAATCAAATGAGCACTATCTCTAACTGGGATATGGTGAAATTGATTTCAATTATATTTGTCACAATGTAGATAAGACACAATTTTATAATGGATAATGATTCAACTATTCAAAACTTTGAATTATCAGAGCAGGCCAGTTCATCTGGTCAAATTGTTCAGTATGTTGGTATTCTGGCCATGTGCATAAGCCATCAGTGGACCTATTCTGTGAATGGCCGTATATTTAGACTAAAGTGAACCCAAACCTATTCAGGTGTATGAGTTAATATGGGTTCTATAACATTTATACCTTTCTATGATTAGACTGTCCTCTGTGGAAAATTGTGTAGCACTTGATAGATTTGCTTTCCTGCAGACAGGTTCATTCATGGAACGAGTGCATTTAGTGTGAGCAAATAATAAGAAAAATACCTTATAATAATTTGGAGTACATCTAGAGGAGCCAGTGGAATGGTTCAAGAAACAACTAATTCTGAGGAATTTGAAGAAAGGTATAGCAGATGTGTCAAACTGATTAAGGTGGAGTAGCATCTTCAGCCTATGTAGAATTTGGTGGGAGAAGCAAAACAGATACTTCACGTCCTTAGCCATTGTGGCAAGCTGAACAGAGCCCCAGAGTAAATACAGAGAAAAGCAGAAGAAAGAACAATCACAACAAGTTGGTTTACATTCCAGGCTTGCCATGTAATGTGCTCCAGAATCAATGCATGACCTTGGCAATTTATGTGAAGTATGTCGTATATAGGTAGGTATACCTACTGAGCTACTGACAATTAATAACTACAAACAGTAAATTGTGTTCCCCGTTCAAAGAACCTTGGGTCCCCCAGGAAGAGTATTTCCGTGCTCCATGGCTTCTGAACAGCAAAGGGTGTGCCATAGGAAGATGTGGATCACCTTCTCCATGACTGTAGGCAAAGCCATAAGCTCTGCAGACCAATCCAGTCATGGATCCGTCTGCACCACCCACTCACTTCCAGTTGTTGTGGAAAGTTCCTCTTGTGCGAATGTGATGGCCCAACTAGTTGCCTTTTGCCTTTTGAATAGAGCAATGACAGCAAACTGGCCCATGGCCTCTATTCGCACTGCCTGGATCTTGCAAGCAGGGCTAGGAAAGGAGGATTGCTCCAATGCTGGGGAGCTCTCTCTATCAGGAGCAAACCTCAGAGGATGGGAACCTTAACTGTGTGAAATAGCCATACTGCTAAAGGATAGGTGTTCAAAATGATGGCATATTTTGGAGACAAATTCCCGCAGGCAAGATGAACTGCTTCACAGAAATGTGAAGAAAGCAAGCTGGTTTCTTTTAAACACTGAGTTGGGGGTGGACAGAACCTGCCTTCTAATTTTTTATCTGATTTGGTTTGGGTATTATGGGGTTAAATTTCATTTTTAGTCTAAATTCCAATGGTGAAGAGTTCAGAAATCCAAACAAAAGTAGTGTTAGGAGCTCGCCCACTAGGGCTGGACCCTGATTTCTTCATTTGGAGGCCTGAGTTTCTGGGAGGCTATTTGTTCTGCCACCCTGCTGTCCATGGGAGTTTACTAAAGTAAAGCTACAGGGGCCTTGATGATCTCCGCTACATCTGATTGCCCTGGATAGCTGACTTCTTGCCCATATGTGCTTCACCCCCTTAAATCTTTTTCCCTGAGTTTTCTGTTTGTTTTTTTCCTGAAATCAAATACTATCCCTTTCCACAGAAATGTTTGCAAATAGCTCAGCAGAAGGAATGTTAGGCAAAGGTGATCCTTTCTGGTCGGATGAGATTTACAACAGCACCAGCTTTGACTTATAAAAAGTTGAGGCCAAAAGGAATGCTATGTAGAAGGAGGTTAGAATGACAGATGAATCAGAAAGGGAAAAGAAAATCAGAGAGCTGCTTTAGAACAAACTGAAAGCTGAAGAAAACTGAGAATTCAAGACAGTAAAATATTACTGGGGAAAACATAAAAAATAAGGGCACGATCTTGTCAGGAAATAGCTTGCCCTTTCACTCTTATGGTTTTCTGTAGGTGTGCTGTAACTATTCAGATGTTAAATCCTTTCTCTGAACAGTAATACATTTTCAGTAAACTTTAAGCTTCTGTTGCTTAAACTATGTGTTCTCTTTTCTTTTTGGGTTATACAGCCTCTACCTAGAAGCTAAACAAAACACTAAGGTTGCAATATTATTTTAAAAATCCTTGCTATCTTTCCCCAGTTCTCCTGACTCTCTCTATTGTGATTATGAATATCAATTGCCGTCCTGTGGAAAAGGCTTGTTTAAAATTCTATTCTATTTACATTCCATTTAAAACAAATTTTGAATTCTATTTTCAGTTCTATTTTTGCAACTGCGTTGAGTTGACTCTGAGATCGTCTATCAATGGCTCAGCCTCACTAAGGTACTGTGTCATCTCTTGGCTGTTCCTGCATAACTTGATGCTCAGAAATTGGATTCATAACGGATGCTCTGTGTCTGCTGTGATTTTCCCAAAATCTGTGACTAGCCAGGAACTTAGACTCTACATGTCCTCCTCCTTTTGGATAAGCAAGTCTAAACCTTTTGTTTCCTTCTTCTTTGATTCCCAGAATCTCATCTGTACTTCCATGCAATCCACTTATCCACATGATCTCAAGCATGCAGCTTCCCTTACTCTAACTTGCCATTTCCGGGAACCTTTGTGTTCATTCCTTATTTGGCAAATGTTAATTTACCCGTCTCTGTGTTTCTCTGGCTCTAGGCTAGACTGATTAGGATTAATATGCTGGTCCATATGCTAGGAAGTAGAGTAACCACGCATTCTTTCTGTTCTGTTGCATATTTATGGTTAAAATAAAAGCTTGTGCTTTTGAACCTTATTGACAATCGTTAGGATAATTTCATCACCTGAAGTAGATATTCCTGATTTTGTTGACGTATGGTACATAAGTCTGCTCCTGTGTGCTACATCTCTACGAAGACTCCCTTCATTCACTGTGTCATGTATATATTTGTGGGCTCACATATGTGTATCAAACCAAGATGTAAAGTAATAACCTTTCATTCTAGTAAAATAGAATGAAATTCCAAAATGTACGTGGTCAAGCTGCTCTTTTCTCTCCAGTTCTCACTAAGATTTTCCCCATTCTATTCCTTTATTGTTCCATAGGTTCACCACTTCACCACCTCAATTCCAGTTTAGCTTGGCAAATGTTTCAAATTAATTATGGAACTGAAATTTGCAGCTTTGCACAATCCTTGGTTTCTTTAGTCTAATTCCCCCAGTATGGTTTCTTCCAAGTATTTTGGCATATAACTCACACCAGGCTCAGCAAGCATGGCCAGTGATGAGAATGATTGCATTACATTTGTATACCACCCTTATCTGAAGCTCTCTGGGAGCTTCACAACATTTCAAGTCACCCATCTAGATTTCAACCAGGGCTGATCCTGCTTAGCTTCCAAGATTAGGCAGGCTCAGGCACTTCAGGCTACGAAGGCTTATCATCAGGATGAGGATGATGGAAAGTGAAGTCTAAAATATTTGAGGGACACCTCATTGGGGAAGGTAGATTTACATCTTCCTCTGTATCGCATGTTGACAGTGCACACCCTATACATTCATAGAACACTGCAGAAAAGCAAGCCTTGATGCAATCATGTGGTTGAGTATATCAAGATGCTTTTTGTGGTAATGAGAATGTGCTTTCCAGTGTATGGGTAAAACACCACACTAAAAGGATCCTGATGCAATCATACAGGACCGCGTCAAGATTGCCTTGCAGAAGAAGTTTCATTAATGAGTATATGGATATTGGTAATGTAAGATGCAGAAGAACAAATGGACTTGAAAGCTTTTCCAACTGCGAATAACCCTACAGAATGCCCTACATAAAAGTAAAGTGGTAGGAAAGAAATTGGCACAACAAAGGATTTTTTACCTAGTAGAAATGCAAGGGAATGTGAAACTTTAGAATGTGTAGCTTGGATGTGACTTGGAAAACTCTCCAGAAGAATGGGTATATTCACTCACCTCTGCATTCAAAAGGTTTATCAGATCAAAATAATGATCAAATAGTAATCATGAAGATGAATGAAATGATCACTCATTCATTAGAAACCCCAGTTTTTCCACACTTTTTCCAAAGGCAAGGGAGGGGCACTCATTTGCTTTTCCAGCTGCTTATTGTAAGTCAAAGCATGCTGTCCAGTCCTTACCCAAACAGGTGAAAATTAGTATTCCAGTAAAGCCTTAAACATATCCCAGTGGAGGCAAAAGCATTTTCAGGTTCCTGAGGTGTTGTAGTTGGGCAATAAATATTAGTTTAACATCCTAACATTGAGCAGAAATTGGTGTGAACACAGAAGACTTTTTAATAGAGCGGACTTTCATTCCACATCTGAAAGAGCTCTGAGCTGGTACCAATAATGTGGATTTGGCTGTCGATTCAGATTTTATTTTATTTTTTGCTAAATAGGATTTAGCCTAGTCTAAACATAACCTCCACAGAGCCTACATATCCTTAAGCATTCACAGAACTCGAAATTGAGTATATCTGGACTCAGCTCCAGGGGACAAACTAAAGTCTTTGCAGCACTGAGTAGTTCTGTGATTGCAGCAAAATTTAATTTTGACAAACAGCCAAAAGACATTTCAAGTTTTCCAACATGAAATAACATTTTCTTCAAAAACACTAACAACAAAAAACTGTGATTTAGAGCAACTGAATAGCACAACCTTGGAGAAAGGAACAAATATTGGGGAGAATGCTGCTTCTGTTTCTTGGCCCGTAAGAAATGCCCTAGAGAAAAAGAAAGGTCTGATCCCCCCCATCCCCCAAAGCAAGACCCCCACTGATGTAAATAAACCACCGAGCCCATTGAAATTCAAGAGGCTTACAGAGCAATTCTATGGTAATCCACTGCCCCAACCATGCATTTCCCATGACAATTTTTGTTTCCTCTGAGAAGGGCCCAAGTGGAGGATGCTGGTGGGTAGAGAAGGGAGTTTCCAGTGATCTACAAGAGTCCATGACCGCCGAGCCCTTGCTCAAGGACCTCTCCACTAGAAAATGCTGCAAAAGAGTGTGGAGAGATGAAAGTCATCGCCATCACTCCTCCTGCCCTGCTGGCTGCAGTTCGGCAGATTGTCTCATTTCTAAGAAGCTTCTGAGATTGGAGGCTTCCAGCAGGATTGTGCCTGTGATTGAATATATTATCCATACCCAATTATTTCAGTGCAGTCGTTGCATAAAGGTAAGCATCGGGCCTGGAAGTACTTTAGCTCAGGAGCAGAGTGTGTGAGTTGTATGCAATTTGAGATATTCAAGTTGGATTGGGGAAGACAGTGGCTTGATATCCAGGGTCTTCTGCCAGTCCATGTAGATAGACAATGCTGAACTCTTACAGCACAACTGTATGAGGTTAGCTGAAACTCTCTAAACTTCAATTAAGGGTATCATATACAAGGTTGGATAGTATAGAGCAGGGGTCCTCAAACTTTTTCAACAGGGAGCCAGTTGAAAGGTGTAGGCGGTTGGCATGGGCCGGCAAGGCGGTGCTGGTGAGGGCGTGGGGGCCGGTTGGGGGGCGGGGGGTGCGCATGGTGAGGCAGCAGCTTGCTTGCACGGAGATCGTTCTCTCTAAGCGAGTCCAAAACGATCTCCATGTGAACAAGCCGCCGCCTTGCCCTGCGCACACGGGCGGGCACGGCAAGTCCAAAACCTCTGAGGTGGGCCGGAGAAATGGGCATGGCGGGGCAGATCTGGCCTGCGGGCCACAGTTTGAGGACCCATGCAGTAGAGGCATAGGTCAGTTTGGGTTGTTTAACTATGGTACTTTGGAAGTGGAAGGAAGGAAGCTGAGGTGGCACCAGTCTCCTTCTGTCCCTGACCTCAGAGCCTGACTCCCCCCCGCCCAAAAAAAAGAGAACTTCTTTTCTTGAGGTCACTTTTGTGACCTTGGAGAAATAGCCAGGGTGGCTCTTTCTGCAGCAGCTGTACAGGAGGAGGAAGAGGGCACTGGGGGCATAAAGCACCAGTTCTGACATTGGGACCGTTTCCTAATATCAGAGCTGATTCTCTGAAAACTCCAGTGGTCCTCTAGATGTTATCCAGAGGCCATAAGATGGCATCATGAATAGCATCACACTTCCTGTGTGAAAATCAACTCACCCTTATTGGTCCATTCTATATTATTCATGTGGTTGTTTTTGTTGTTGTTGATGATGATGATTTTCTTAAATACAGGGAGGTAATAAATATCTTTAAAATTCCTCTGTTCTTCTGTAATATGCTCTGGGACCATGTAGGAATTTTTGCGTGAAGCAGTATGGATTAGTGGAATCATGTATTTCCACAGTTGAAATCCTGTTGGAATGTTGACAGAAATGTTGTATTATGTTTATTAAACCATCCTGGAAGTGTTTAGTCTACGCATAACGTTGTGCTAGATGAGCCTTTGGGCTGTGGGGCAGCATAAAATGAAATAAAATATGGATGAATGTATCTCCTGAATAACAGCAAGAATGTTGTGTGCTCTATCCATGGGGAGAAAGAAAAGGAAGAAAAAAGAATGAGGAAAAAGTTTTCCATGCTCCAGCAAACCAAATTCAGTCCAACAAAAGCTTCACTCTGAATGTCTATTCTCCAATTTTATTAGACCACATTTCCATAATTTCTCTTATTGTGAATAGGGGTGCTTGAAGAATTTGACCTTTGCAAATTCTGATGCGAACTGACCTTATCTGCACCTTCCAGACTAATGTGCATCTTGGGATTTAATTATCCTTTGGATTTTGCACTTCTTCAAATTTTGTGCAGCGGTCCTTGGTACACTCGTGCGCACACACTCTCTCACACACACAAATCCAAATAGTGTTCTAAAATGTGCATTTAAGGCAAAAATACTTTAGAAATGTGTACATTTGATATAAATGTGTTTATAAATGTTTATTGGGGAAAAGCATTATAATACCTGTATAAATATTATATGCATTTCCATGTGGATTTTAGGGAAAGGAACTTGTGGATGGATGCAGAAATGGGATAGCTCACTTTTATGAATGGACATATTTGGAAATAAGATGGGTCAGAAATAGAATGATCTGTCCATATTTAATAAATACATGGTAAACGATATACTCCCACCTTACTTTTAATGCTGGCTCTGTTCAGAATTGACTTGGTATTTATAGATTTTTCTCTGTGAGTTTCTGGGGGGAACATCATCTGTACTGGAGAGTTCTTCCTTCCAGTGATGTTGGAACATGTGCATTCATTGTGCTGCATGTACTTGCCTAATTGTGTTGCCCAGTGCTTTTTTTGTCATAGAACACACCAGAATGGAGTTCTGGCACCATTTTTTGACAGATTTTCCAAGTTTTAAAAATAACTTTTGAAAATTTGATGTTTGGTCCACGTGGATTTGAATCGCCCTGTCGAGTGTAGCAGATCGGTGGCAAAATTATTAAAATGGTGCATGCGGGCTGCTTGTGTGTCGAATCCGATGCATGCGTACTTCGTCCACACTGGTTGTGATGGCGCTGCTCGGCTTGTGGTGCTGCTTGGCTTGTGATTGGTCGTGTGGTCACGCGCTGAGTGCTTACTCCATGCGGCGACCATTATGTTTCGTTACACAACTGACATGTGTGGATGTGTGTACAGTGACTGACTATGTGCGAAAGGTAAATAATTTCATGAGTTCCGGCACCCTTTTTCTTCCAAAAAAAGCACTGGTGTTGCCTCTTGAGAATTGTTGTGTCCAACGCACACCAGGACAGAGCATCATTCCTCTTCTCCACCCAATAAAACCAACCAAACACACACACACAGGAAGAAGAGTGAGTTTCAACTTTGGTTGGAAGGCAACAAGTACATGAAACAGTTGCAATCATTGCAATCCAAAGAATTGTTGCACGAAGAGGGAAAACAGTTAGCAATAGCAGTGGCAGCAGAGAACAGAACTAATGGACTGTCATGTGCCCCTTAATCTGGCTCCTAGTACATTTGAGAAAACCAGCTGACTCTCAGGTAAATCAGCTCCCACCAGCACATCCACTAAGTCCCTGGAGGAAGGAGGTGTGTTAGCAGTGCGTTGTGAGCATGCGTCCAGGTGGAGGAAAGCCCAACCCATAACCACCACTGCCTCCAGTGAATTCTCTATTAGATCAGAATGCTGGGGTTGGTGCATTTTTTTTCTAATTTTTAATAACCTGTGGGAAGAGGTCAGGTTTTACATGAGGGTGCTATGTTGGCTTTTTAAAATCCTGTGACATTATTGGGTTAGTTGGAGGGGATTGCCTGGTTCTTTTCCTGGTTTCTACTGGATTTAAGGATTTTTCTCTTAACAGTATTTTTCAGTGTTTTTTTCAATCTGGTTTCTGAACTCAAGGTATAAGTACATGTTTGGGGCTAAAATATGTGCTGCATTATCCCTTGTTTATTGACTGAATGTTTATGAATTTTATACTGAATTGATTTTTTCTTACCTGGCAGATTTGAAACTGTGCAGGTTTATTGTAGCATTTTTATTAATTTTCCATATGGTTTGGCTGTGTTCTTATATTATTGTATTTGTTTTTATATGATTTTGTTAGCTACTTCATCTTCCTTTTGGAGGGAAAGGTGGGAAACAAAGATGGAAATGAAAATGAGGAAGAGGATGAAAAATGCACTTAGCCAAATAGCCTGATTATGTAATTCAGAGAAATCAAGTCATTTCCAGTGAGACTAATAGCTTCACAGTAAAAAAATTCTGTCCATATGTTCATCCATTTTGTCCCTGTCCATCCAGGTATGAAGATGATGCCACAAGTATATCCTCTGTAACCATGTCATTTCACAGCAGTGAAGCTGGACGTGCACATGGTGGGCATGTTGTGAGTGGAGCCGGCTGGTGCTGGAGGTCAGACTAGATGGCCCGGGAGACCCCTTCTGACTCGCTCTGTTTCTATGTCTGTATGTTCAGCAGCAGTCAGGCGTTGCATGTTATGGAACCCTAAAGGATGCCAATGGTTACTAGTCCTGATGGTTACATGCTGCCCCCAGTATCAGAGACAGGAGGCCTGTGTATTCCACTTGCTGGGGACTTGGGTGTGAGGGTGCTATTGCACTCAAACTTGGTTTGTGGCTTTCCTAGGAGCAGCTGGTTGCTCAATGTATGAGCAGAAAGCTAAATGGACCTTCATCCTCCATGGGTCTTCTCATGTTCTTAACCTTTACATATGCCCCGACAAGGCATTTGGGTCTCTGGCTGCTGAACACTCTTATGTGTGCACCTCCTCAGCTCAGGAAGAACTTTGGGGTGAAATGCTGTCTGATGCAGCATTTAATGAATCTGAGTTTAATGAGCTGAACAAATTTGTATTCCAAACCAGGTCATTCTGAACTTCAGTGACATCACTAAGCATTTTGTATAATGTATCGTGTTACCATACTAGGGAAGGATACAAACCCATTGATGGGTTTCTTGCCCATCAAGGCAAGTCTTATCCACAATGTCTCTGGATATATTTGAGGCATCATCCAAATACTTCCAAACGTATTTTTGTAGCCAGAAATATTGGAAGCTAGAATTCTAAAGATGCTCAATTCTGTACCTTAGCACATAGGTCAGTTGTAAACCTGGTACTTTTCAGCTATTTTGCACTACAATTCCCATAATCCCTTACCATTAGTCATGCCAGTTGGAGCTTATGGGAGTCATAGTCCTAAATATCCAGAGGACACCAGGTTCTCTACACCTGCCATGGTCTGCATTAGGGGTGTGTGAAGGCCCATTTTAGGGTTGGGAATCTGTTGAATTCCCTGCAGTCAGTGCCCCAGACTCCGGTCCTCTTTGTTGCCATCCTAAGTCTCAGTCTCTGGTGTGTACATGCAACATTTGTGGGGCACTCATCAAGAACTGAACTTCGCATGGTGCGCAAGAAGCATATCTCTTCTGCACCACATGCAGCAGCCTTTGCTCATGCTGTTGCGCTTGATGCAGAAGAAAGTTGCCAGCCACACAAGCTTTGTTTTGCAGGCATCTGTGGACTTCCTCTCAGCATCCCTCGCTTTCTAAGACCAGGCTGAGCACAAGAGGAAGTCTGTGAATGCTAGAGGGGTGGATTCTGCTGAATTTCATTCTAACCTAGTCGGCAGTTTTTTCTGTCCTTCTGTTCACTAATAGCATGTATGCAAAACTATAATAATTGAATTGGTCATTTTGGGTAGGTATTGTCACTTAAATTTCCCTGTGCTTGAAGGGCAAAATTCTGTGGATCGTTCTTTGATATTACACAAAAGCACAATGCTGCTGAATAGACTTCAAGCTGAAATGCAAGAGATCCGTTAAAGGGATGGTAGCAGAATGCCCTTCTGATAATCCTACCATTCATGAATGTTGGCTTGGACTGTAGCATTAGCATTACTTTATATTGCTGAAATATAACCTCAACTGTTCCAACAGGAGATATGGGAGCTAGCAAATCCTGCTTGATATTTCTTACAATTATGTGTAGATCCAAACGCTAACAAAACAAGCCATATTTTACTATTTGTTTTTGTTGGATCAGTGACCAGTGATTGGAATTCACTCGCTAACCTGTTTTTCCTATATTACAAAGAGAACTGGTTGTCCTGGTAAATTGATAGGCAAGTATATAGACATTTTCCGCACACACTCCTGCTTTTGTGATGGAAGAGGGTGCTGTGCAACCATCCCTTCTTCACAGCAGGAATGTCAAACCTCTACAAGTTACTTCTGCTTCTCTCCAATACGTTTAATGTCTACTGATACACAGCCAAAATGACAACTCTGCCTCCCCTGCAGCCTTGCAAAAGTGCATTCAACCTCTGTCCAGCTCTTGCTGAGACAATAGATGAAGGGCTGTTTGTCCCTATTGGAGTAATTATAGTATGTATACTTTTGTTATCCAGAGTAAAAAAAGGCATACAGTGAAAACAGCAGCTACACTCAACTCTCTCAGATGGGAGGTAGGGTATCTAATTCTTTCTCACTAAGCGAACACAGTGGAAGCCTGGAAAACTTAGTCACTGATCCAACCACGTTCCATGAGAAGGTTGCCAAACCAGGAAAATAACATCTGTGTCTGTGATAATAGAACATATATGCATTTTACACTACATACTTACCTAGCTATTTAAAAGGTTCTCTCTCAATTAAACTAATTAATGAGAGCATTTGCATGTCATGACCTATGATCAGTTGTGGATGAAAGCAAAAGAGCTGAAGAAAAGAAGCATAGTATTGGTTTTCCCTTCTGCTTCTCCAACCTGCAAGTCTCTCCAGATTATTCTGCCTGGGAGATGTTTCAACAGGAACATCACCCATGGGGACCTAGCCATGAACCTTGCTCAGCAGTAAGCTGACCATCTGCTGTTCCAGTTCACCCATTCATTCATCATCATGGATAGCCAAAGTTACTAATAGAGGTTTCCACTGAGTTTTGACCGTTCAGTAAAACTTTCGTTACTGCACTTATCTAACCATTTACTTTTGTGCCATGGGTGATGCAAATGTCCCTTCTACCTATTTCTTCCATCTTGAACATGTCACCCCTTCCCTAAACTCTTGCATGAGCTTTCTGTCAACCTGCACATTAACTTCAAGTTAATGTGGCTTCACTTCTGAAACTCTCCAAGTCTTTATCCTTCTTTTATGATAAATGCCATTTCTTGCATACACACTCTTCTACCATCAGGATCTTTTATCTATCTCTTGCTTCCCTACTTTCTTTCATGCTGCTCTCTATGCAAATAGGAATTCCCTTCTTTCTTTGTTTTGCTACCTCTTTCTCCTTTTCCTATGTATTTCAATACATGATTATTGTAGCAGAACATTTTCTGAATCATTATAATTTTCTTTATTTGCCATCTTCCTGTCTCATACCTGATTCATGGATCAATTTCTGCATTCCTACTTTGTCCAACTGTAGTAACTTATGTACATGCATGCATACGTATTCTGCCTAGTGCATTGGACCCCATAAAAGTCAAGCAATAGTGGATGGAACAGAAGAAGCAGCAGTGCACCAGACAAAGGTCCCGAGCCAGCTCCCCAGTCCAACTCCATCTCATACTTCTCTCCTGGCTGATGCCTTTTCTTTCATCTTTCAGATCAGTTTAGGATTCCAAATGGGCAAACTATTGCTTCTTCTTTCCCCACATCTGAATATTTTACATTTTGTGAATTTTGGCAAGTTCTTGTCAAGCAACAAACAGAAATGCACATTTTGAGTGTGGGGGGCATTTTTATGATTAAATTATGGAAAGTCAAAAATACAAAAAGCCCAAGTCCACAGATTTACAGGATCGGTGTAACTCAGAAAACAGTGGACTGCTTTGGAATCCATGGGTCAGATTCATAGAGACTGAAACTCATTTTAACCCATTGTGGATTTCTCTGAAACCCCTACACTGATCAGAGGGCCTGATGATTACATCTGAACCAGTAGATTTGGAGCTTTAAAGAAACCTGTGAGGTAGGGTGTCTTTCTCAGCTTTGTGAAACAAAAATTCTTCTCAAATCTGCATTAATCAGGGCAGGTGGTGCTCTTCAGTAATCAGGAACACCTGCTGGATTTCTATGGCAAAAAAGAAGATATTTTAAAGGGGTGGTGGAGGAAAGTAATTCCCGCCATAGCCACAGTTATTCCGTTTTGCAGTACAGTCTTAAAAGTAAGTACTTTGTAGACTTTTTTGTCTAATTTTGCTTGAGAATGAGGTCTGGCTGATATTACTGATGTTATGAGTCAAAATTCATTTTAAACATACAAAAAGCATATTAGGGTTGACGGGGCTGACACATCTTCATGTGATGAACCCTCCCTTCTTTTTGTTCCTTTGTATTATGTTAATTGTGCCTAAAGCACATGTTTCTTGGAGAAGTTGTATTCGAACTGCCTAATGGATGAGTTTTTCTTATAGATGATGGGTTATTTCCATTCTCTGTATGTGCAGAGGAAATATATGAATCCTTTCGCAGATGTAACTTTGGTTAGACAGTTGGAAGCCTGGGAACATCCCATCTAGTATGGGAATCTTTGCCTTCTACTTGGTTTCAGAACTAACTACAGTGTCTACACAGCCCTGACACAGTGTGTGTGTGTGTGTGTGTGTGTGTGTGTATGGGCTTAAACCCTCCAAGGAGGAATAGTCATGTGTATGTGAACTGCAAGTGACAAGTAGCTGATGAACAATGTAGATGTTTCTTTGATGGAACCTGTGCAGTTTTGTAGGTCCTGAGCAATTTGGTAAAACCGATGATGCATACAAAAAGCAGGAGGTTAGAGTTCCATACATATGTATGCAGGTATGTACATATGTACTCCATCAAACACAGCAGTATTTTGTAACATGGTTTCACTGGAAACAGAGAAATATTCCTGGGCTTGTATTTCCTCTTACTAGTAAAGGAAATTTATATCAAAAGGAGCCAAGACTTCCATACTGTAGACCATGGGTCCTCAAACTATGGCCCGCAAGCCAGATCCAGCCCACCATGCCCATTTATCTGGCTTGCCTCAGAGGTTTTGGACTCGCTCGGAGAAAATGATCTCCTTGAAGGATTATTTTATTTTTATTTATTATTTATTAAAACATTTTATTTATTTATTAAAACATTATGATAAGGATCACAGCACTGGAAAAGGACCAGCCAAAATTAGATTCAGTCCTTGGCTGAAAGTGGGTCTCCAGTCCTGGACTATTGAATATAGTATTGGACTAGGACTGGGGAGGCCAAAGTTGACTTCCCACTGTATCATGAAGCTGATTGTCAGTTTGGACCAGCTGTTATCTCAGACTTACCTACTTCACAGGGTTTTTGTAAGATTAATGCATGTGTGGGGCACTGTATGTCACCTATCCTAAATTTCTTGGAGGAAAGATGGGATTAAAATGACATGAATAACCAGTAGAATGTAGTAGAGCTGGCTGATGATCTGTAGAAACTAATTGTACTTGACACTTCACCCAAGGAAAACTTTTGGGAGTCTCTAAACCATGTAATACAAAACACGCGACTTCTTTAGCATTCATCTTGAGGTCATTACTCAGGTAGCAGAATGACTCTCCTTACAGCAATAAAATGCTTTCTGACAGTACACTTAAGTATAGCATTAACAGATAATTACTCTTCCTGAAGATCAGATAACTGGGTCAGTATTACATACCTATAATTAGAAAAATAAACTTCTTTCAACACGTTATTTCATGCAATCTTAAATGCCAGTTCATAACTGAAATAACTGCTGTTCTGGGATAACCATAGAAATCTGTGTAAGTTACGTGAGGACAACATCTGGAATGTACACTCAGAATCCTCTGAGATTGTTGCTGATTATTACTGTTTTGTATTGATGAATAATTAATCTGTTTTGTTTCTCAACCACAAAAATAAATAAGCTTTGACCACTCACTCTTCTTTAGTCAGTCCATTGTCAAGCTGTTTCCCTATTTGTTTTACAACATTGCATAAAAATGCCCCTTCTACTCTGCCCCCCACTCAGAAAAATTCTGGTCCATGTGGTGGTCATCTTTCACTTAGACTATTTCAATCTTCTCCTTTCTGGTATTTTGTTCTTTTAGTGATGTCCCTTTAAGCACTCCACCAAAATCATTAATCTCTCTCATTGTCCCCTTTCAACCTCTAGGGTGTGGAGTTACCTTCAAAGCTCGCTATGTTTATATACCCTCCATTCTCACATTCCAATCATCCTGCCTGTGAGTTTTGCTCCTCCTACTTTCCCAGCCTTCATGACTTGAAATAGGCATGGGAGAAAAATTTGTACAATTTGTATTTCAATGTGAATGCACCTAATGTTGTTTTCAAACTTTTATGTGAGCTGAAACTCAATTATCATTCAAAATTCACAGATCTCCAAATGCTGCAATGAAGTTATCCACTTAAGATGCTCATGCACACGAACACACAAGTGTATTAGGATATAATGTTCAAAATTAGGAAAATAGCTGAAAATGTGTATATTAAAGTAATAGAAGAAATATATGCAAAATATTTCTGAATTTTGAAAACTGAAATCAATACATTTGTCCACTGCAGGCCTGAAGGCTTCCTGCTACATCAAAAGATTATGCCGTTTTGCCTTTGCAGACTGAATGCTTGGAATTGCCCCCCAGAATTCCTGTTTTCCTTCCTTCCGATCCTGTCTTAAGTCTTGTATTTTCAGTGAAGGCTCTGTCACATCTCCAGGTTCCCAACCATATTTCAACCAAGCCTGTAACTAAGCCTTAAGCACATGCAACTGAACCAATCACATAGTATTTCTCTGTCTACCCTGCCTCTGGTTGCATGGTGCTGAATTTTAGATTGTAAGTTCTGCAGGGCAAAGACGTATCTTCTATATACCCTTAAGGCACCCTGGTGTAATGAGAACAACAGTTTTAATTTCTGCTTAAACTAAAACATTTCTGCTGATATGGGACTTTTATAGAACAAAGCTACAGTCTTCACACCATGTGGTTTTTGTGGGAGATTTGTTGAGTTGTAATTATCACAAAGGGAAACAATGCAAATTCTAGCTGAAAACCTTAATCATGGAACATGAGCTGGAGAAAACAAAGCCGACCAGTGTGTACAATAGTCACATTCAAGGGTATTTCAAGCCCTTCCGAATGGGGGTAATTTGTGTGGCTGTGTGGTTAAAAGTGTATTTACACATTGGCTTGGATCCTGACAACCAGAATGAAAGCAATGAAAATTACAAACACTACTACTACCACTACCGCAAAAATTTCTGCTTAGAATTTTTTCTACTTCAGCCAAACACTTCAATGAAGGATTCTTATATATTTGCATTTCTTCTTCATTGGACCTAAAAATACTTAACATGTAATGGAATTGCACAAACATTGCCCACTGCACCAGGCAAAATGTTAATTTGAAGCCTGAATGTTGCAGTTCTGGCTGGCTGTATCACAATGTACCTTTGTGAAAGCTGCCAAGGTAACATCAGCAGCGGGCAATGTCAACATTGTCTAGATTTTTCTTTCTTCCCCTTTAGTTTGCTTGTAAAAAATATTAACACATGATAAAATCCAACATTATTTTTAGCACAGTCTATTATTTCTCAGCAATCTATCTGGTCATGAATATCTGTGGCTTCACAATGTGAACATTTGCTATACATTATGCAACGTTGAACTATTTGGGTCACTTGTGTGTGTGTGTGTGTGTGTGTGTGAGAGAGAAGTGGGGACAGCCTCGTTGTTGTTCCTCCACTGAAACTGAATTTCCAGATAAACACCAACATCAGTGATAACACACCAACATTGTATGAAAGAAGTGTAAGCCACCATATATACCCCCTCACATCCAGGCATTATGAAACAAAATAAACAATCTCTTCCTTTGAATGCTTTGTTTTATCCACACAACAATAAATGTCCTGAAAATGAAAGTATATATCACCATTACCTGTATGGGAGACTTCCTTGGTTCTACTGCCAGAAGACCTCATTTTGATAGACAATAAGATCAGGTCCGAGCAATGACCCAATTCTCTGCATCCTATAATTAGCACATTCTTGGCAGAGCTTTCCCACTTGCTCCAAATAAGCTACTGAATGCCTCACAGTGAAGGTGAATAAAGGTTCAAGCTTCAATGTGTGATTATTTATTTATTTATTTGTTAGCCTATTTTCCACTAAATTGGACAATGGGCCCTCTAAGTGGATTACACTCCAATAAAAACATATTATAACCTTACCATTTGAACAAGTGGTTAAATCACTTGTTTATATGGAATAAAAATATTTGAATTCAGTTGGTCGGTGTGCTTTTTACCTGCAAGTTCTTGCATAATCCAGCTGGACAAAACTGCCATATGGAAAACCACTTCTGAATGTGGAACAAGTTATTAGGACCCTGACTTTAAAAGAATGCTTGGGAAAACAAGCCCACTTTTTCAAACCGAGGCTAAATTCTGGTTAGTGCTTCTTTCAGGCTGCTTTTATTTTTAAAGGTTATTGCATTACTGCTTTTCAAAGAAATCTCTGTGCATCGAAGTGATGAAGAGGAGGAGGAAGATGGGTCTTTAAAATTAGATACTGTTGATGATGAAGTTCCAAGTAGCTCCCTTCCTGAAAACAATAACCTGCATTTAATGGTAAGAAATCATCTGCAAATTCCATTATGTTTGTGGGCTTGACATGCAGTACTTATTAAATGTAGGAGCAAAGCCACTTTGTACATCATAATGTTCACATTATAAATTCACTGCTCATAATGGTGCAGCAAGTGTGTGTGCAATTTTTCCTCCTGAACTTATGAAATATATTTCTGGCACCTCAGGTATTGATGTATGCACACTTGATATTGTCCCAGTGCAGTAAGGGAGACTTAACTGATGTCTGCAAGATTTGATTTATTACTGGTAAATATGATTGCCTTCATAATCTGATTTTATTATGTTCGGGGTTCTCACAGGTAAACTTTTAGGAAGAAGGCCAATTTTATTAAACCAGTCTCATGTCTGCAAGCCAAATACTTCCAAGGCAAAAATGAGAGGAAAAATAAAGGGGAGGGAGACCCCTGTTCAGTTTAGAAGCAGATTTAAAAACTGAATGCAATTACTCCTGCAATTCAAAATTTCACTTCCTCTTTGTAATGTTCATAAGGGCAAGGATTTCCTTGTAACTAGCACAGTCCCCTCTTGTATCACACGAGAGGCTTAGCTTTCTCCATCTTGGAATGTTGGTACTACTGGGGAATAACTGCACTGGGCCTGTCTGTGGTATAGATTAAGCAGTGTAAACGCACTACTGCTTCTAACTTGCTGCTTGTGGGTTAGATTCAGGATCTGTAGGAGCAAGAGCTCAGTTGCGCAAGGTCCCTCTGCCCAGGTTTGGGGATATTTCCTTCCCCCCCCCCTCCACTGAACCCAGCAGAGACCCTCTTCGGCAGGGTCTCTTGGCTCTTTCTGTAGCATTTTCAGGGAGCTGGTAGATCTTCCAGCTTCGGCAGCTGATCTAGAAAGGCAGCAGTGCCATTGCTATCCATTGGTACCACCTGCTGGGAATCCACCTGTCCCACACTACCAGCACTAGGGCCAGGCTGAATGGCTGGGATTAAGGCAATGACAGAGAGCAGCACTAGCCACTCTGCTGCTGTGGGAGCAGCCACCAGCTACAGTCCTACGTCTGAGGACCTATCAGAGCGAGGCCTACGGTGGGCATATCTCTGGTGCCATATCAGAGGTAGTCACTGGCCTGCTCAAGATGAAACAGCTCCCCGATGACTCAGTATGGGTGCAAAGCACTGGGAGAGTGATCTCTCTGGGAGGCCTCACTTGCTTACTGCTTGTGCATCTCAGCTGTGACAAAAGCAGGTAAATAGCCAGCGTGGCTCTCCGGAGGATGTGCCAGGCCCCAGTCAATTACACACAGGATTGCTTCCTCAGAGCCAGGCAATGAAGGTGAACGATCTGTGGTGTTACAGAATGGGCACTCTCCATTTTACTTCCAGAGGCTCAGTCTGAGAAGGGATGCCTTCCCACGGGAAGGAGACACAGAGATGGCAGCACCACACTCAGCCTGCCTCGAACAACAGGATGGCTTGCATCTGCCCTGCTAGAAGATTGTGGTGATGCAGCTCTTTAAAGGAGCAGATTCCGTCTCAATAATCTTTGAACAAAGTGTAATCCTGGATTTAAGAAAGAGCAACCGGACAAGGGGAGATACACGGGGCTATATTATCAAATTTGGACACCTCTGCCAGCACAATTGGAATCCAATGGTTGCCAGATTGTAACATTACTGTAACCGTGGCCAATCTGGTGCAATGGCTAATGAATTAAGTTTAGATGTGAGACACTCAAACTCAAATTAATGCTGACACAGAAATTAGGTGGCCATGGAGAAGACAGTGCTGCTAAAGCCTTCCTTGGGGTGTGTACCTGATGGGGCTACTGGGCTCCCACGGACTGGTTTGCACCAGTGAGACCAGCTGTCATCTCCCTGAATAGCACATCAACCTTGAAATAACTTGGGAGGCCCTTCTGAGAGCTCTGGTGACTTTGTCCATTCTTAGAAAACATCTTTTTGATTCATTTCAGGTTGCTTTTGGAACTGCTAATTCTCTGTAATGCTTGTGGTTGAACCTGCTGCTGTCCAGGCACAGGGAGGTACCCTAAGGAAGTAGTAATCCTGCAAAGCTGTTATGTAGGAAAAGGTGCTATGAAAATGCTAAATCATCAGTGGAGAGAATCTTTGAACAGGAAGTCAGCTTTCTCCAATCCCTTTTTAAATATCTGAATCCGATTTTTAAAAATATATTTTAAAGCAAAACGACAGCTTGTCTCCTCACAGCTGTATTTATATCTTGGCCCCATCTGATTCCTAACCTGTTGCTCTTTTCTTGTAAGTTTGCAATTTTCACATTTTAAAAGGGTGTTGAGATTGAATCTGCCCACATTCCTCAACAGAAAGAAAAGGGGAACTAATCTTCATTCCCTGGCATTTTGGCATGCTTGCTAACTTGCTATGTCTGACCTGAAGCAATCACTCCAACTTGTTACGACAGATGGGATCAGGTGGGGAGGCCTTTTGAAAGTGGGAGGAGAGTTTTGTTTTATGATAACACCATTACAGGGGAAGAGAAACAAATTAGAAGGCAAACATCAAAACAAACAGTGCTTTACAATATGGGGTTCTTTCTTCCACTCAGCAGAACAGCATAATTTCTTTCAACTGTCCCTATATGCATTCTGCAGGCCAGATTCAAACGTAGAGTTTTCAGATGACTTTGGCTATACCTCTTTTTGGCCTCCTAATTAAGCCTTTCATCCTGTCAGTAAACCATATTTTTATATCTAGGCGAAAACATCGTTACAGCCTCTCTGGTTTCTGCTTACTCACCTGTGTTTCAGTGTAATTAAAATGATGCGGTATCAGTGCTCTCAATAGAAGAGGGAAATCCCATACTTTATTCCAATTAAAGGCTCTAAATTCGTAACTGGAACATGTTTTAGCAAAGAGAGATCGGCCACCACAATATTAACGGAGAACCATTCCCTTGCAAGGGATTGCCTTTCATCTATCCTATTACAGCCTAGGATTGCAGAGGGAATGTTCAGAGTAGATTTGCATGTGCCCTTACTAGGTTTAACCCCATGTAGTTGTCTAGGCAGACTTTGTGAATACAGGCAGATGGCAGAAAGGCCATTTCAGGTGGTGATGTGATTGGCATGGTTTGCACCCTGGGAAGACGCCTGCTATATTGCCTGCAAATTGAGGAGAAGGGCTTTTTTTGGCATACATTGTTCCATTCTTATGTCTGGCTGGGCAACCTATACCGGCCATTCTTGGTTATGCTACTAAATTGTAGGGCCAGACACATCTGTTAATGCCAGCCCCACTGGATATTAAAGGTCAACCTCATTCAAGCCAATTCTGCATAAGCTTGTTTTCTTTTTCCAAAAAGCAAACCATAAATTCATACTTTTTGTGCATGCGTTTCCTAAGGTACACTTTTTACGTATATGCATTTTTCCAGGTATTTTACATAGTTGTAATGCAGATTTGTTTGCGGTTTCCCCACATATGCACATTTTTGGAGTGCATTTTCCTAAGAAAAGCTGAATCGCAGAGCTCAAGGCATGCAGATTTCAGTGTGCAGCTCTGTCTCGGTTCTCTTCAAGACTCAGAAGGTATCGACTTGGAGAAATCCATGAGAAATAGCAACTCTGGAGTGGATTTGTCCCCATTCCTTACTAAATGCGTGTGCTACTAAAAAACAGGTTAACAGCTGCATTTTGATGTGCTGGTATCATTAAGTCGATGACCAGATAGAATCACATAACACGCATGCCTGTCTATCCATGATGGCCACACACCACACTAACGTGCAGGACTGCACATCACTTTACCTGTGGCATCCATATGTACATTACCAGTCTACCCAGACGTGATTATTTTGGGGTGTTCAGAAAACAGCCAGATAGATTCTCGTAGGTGTTGACTGCTTCAGTCTATGCTCATTTTACCTGGCTGCCAGAAAACTTCAAAAGTTCTGGCCAAATCACATGGAATCTGAATTCTGGTGTGTGCTGGAGAGAAGACAAGAGTCGATGGATTACTACCTGACGTATCTCTCATCAATTCAGATTTGTTCTGTGTGGACTAGGACATTCAGTGCAATCACTACAAGGATTTGCACTCCTGTGGCTTTGTGCCATTTCTCCCAGTCATACCACCAATTAGTTTCCTCAGCTTCGCCCCATGTAATTTGAAACTGTTGATGGAGAATCCACCAGCAGCTGATCAAGCAACATACTTGGCTTTATGACCAGGGGCTTGGCTGGAAAATGTAAGGTAAAGCCAATTCCCAAGGCACCTAAATCAGCTAATACTGCTGGTGCTGACTTTCACTATCCCCAAACCATGCTTGGTTCACAACATGTTTAAGTTAGCTTCTTATTCCTACTAGTGCTCCTGGACTTCATCTCTTGAATGCCAGGGAGAAAAAAATACTCCAAAGGTGGATAAATCTCCCCATTTGTGATGAACATTCCATATTCCTTCATATCCAAGGAACTGATGAATTCCATCTAAGCAATTCCCAGAAACAGAGCAAGAGAAAAAGAAACGCATGCTACATTATGAATGTGTGAGTATGTATGTTGGCTGTGTATGAAATACATATTTAGAACCTGCCGGTGGGAAATAAACACCAGCTATAAATCTTTTTATTTCTTCAACTGTATTAATGATTTCAGCTAGCTCTAACAAAAAAAAATTAGTTACTCTGCAGACATAACCCTCTGGTATGGCGTATATATAATATGTTATGATGGGCAGTGTAATGGATTTTTATTTTCATTCACTAAGGCTGCCTGCACACAATCCATTAGTGGTGTAGCTCTGCTTTGCCACTCATGAGTTATGCAGTCATTCCTAACTCATGAAAATAAAGTATGCCACCCTTTCCAACCATCACAAGTTTATATTTATGAAAGGGCACAATGCAGAATATATTAATGCGTATGTTGTATTTATTTGCTCGTCTGTCGGCTTGCATGTGCATATGCATATATACATGTAAAGCTCTACTGCTTGTATATGTATATATTCATGTGTCGATCTTAAAGCCCATATAAATAAAACAGAGAGAAGTTGCTTGGTAAAAAGATGACAAATTGTGAAGAAACAAGTCATTTTAATTGGACACGTTGAGAATGCTGTTTTTGTCAACAGGTATTCAGCAATACATGAACAAAGAAAAATCAGTTTGTTGTTTAAAAAACAACATACACGCACGCACACAGAAAACCACCAGCCAGGAAAATAACATAAATATTTGAATCTTGTCTAAGCTACATGAAAAACATGAAGGAGCATTTAAATGATGGCAGAACATGATTATAAGGCAAAAGGTGATGATGGTTCTTTGAATGTCCATAACATCCAGAAGGGCAAGAGGAGGTACCACAAACAAAGTCTCCCACGTGTGTGTTGATGGGAGCCGTCCCCAGTATTCAGATGGATTGGAGTGTGCTCTCATTAATAATGCCAGATTACAAATGTGATGAGATATTACAAAACAGCCAAATCCCAGCATATTTTCTTTGTAGTTACTTATTCTCCTCTTTCTCACATAGATGCTGCTTCAAGTTCAAGGCATTCTCCTTCTCCCCAGTGTGGCCATAAGATTCAAACAAGTGTTTATAGAGTTTTGAGAATATGAGGTTGGGTGTGGGGACCCAAGGTCACCTGGCCAGCCCAAGACCTTTTGCTGCCTGAGGCAGAGCAGCAAATGTACCCCCACCAAAGGAGTATTGTGCTTGAAGCTGGCAACGTTGTTTGGGTTCCTGAGCTAGGGATTTCAAAGGACCTTTCCTCTTTCCTAGTAAATGCACACGAATTAAGTTAAGGGTGCAATTCAATGTAAATTTTGACTGAAAAGTCCCACAACTGCCAGCATTCCCCTTTTGGTGCCCTGCTGTGTCACTGAAATCAGTAGCCCAAAGCCTCAGGTGCACTTTGTCTAATTGTCAGGCCAGCCTCAACTCTGAAGTTCATTGGGTGGCTTCAGGCAAGTCATTATAGCCCTGTACCTAAACAATGCAAACACAAGAGAGGCAGTGTGGTGCAGTCGTTAGGAGTGTGGGTCTGGGACTCAGGTGATTTGGGTTCTCGTCCCTGCTTAGCCATGGAGCCAACTGGGTCACAGACACTCAGCCCAAGCTACCTCACAGGGTTGTTGTTGGGGGAGAAGATTGAGTGCAGGAAGAGGACAATGACGTAAGATGCTTTAAGTCCATTGTAAATAAATAAATAAATAAATAAATAAATAAATAAATAAATGGCATGATGAGAGGAGCTCCAGCCTTGTCTAATGTCTCTCAAAAGATGGTTGTGAGGTTGAAACATAAATGTAGGAAATCAGTAAATGTCGGCACACCTTCCTTCCCAACAGGGCAGAGCCATTCTGCAAGTGTTTGGCTTTGGGGGATGAAGTTCTGCGCTGTTCCTTTTGACATGGTGAAATTGGGCCTAGGGGACTGCTCTCTCGCCCCATGCCCTGCCCCCGCTGGGGTGGCAAACCGATCCGATGTGAGACTTTTTAAACGCTCTGGAAAACCTTTAAAAGATTGGATCAATAAAGTGTTGTGGTGCAGTCTTGGAGCTAAGATGGTGCCCCACAGGAAGAGATGGATGGAACTGTTTTCTGTGAACATGCTGACTCAGTGTGCTTCCACCACACCAAAACTGGGCCCTTCCGTCAGACTCTGTCTCTCCATTGCCTCACTCAGAGCATATATTTACCTCACTTGCAAATAAACTGCATTCTTAGGAATCCTGGAGTGCCTTGCATATTTACTAGTGATTTTTATGAGGTGGCCAATAAGCTTCTCGATGGATTTGGTGGCTTGACTTGATTTTCTTGTGCCTCGAATGCACAGTCAAAACGACTGTCTGTGCATCTGAGGGTGCTTTCTTCAGTCTGTCGAAGTCGAATGTGCTTTGACCTATGCTCCATGGGACCGAAAGTGCACTTTGGGACATGTTCTGTATCATTTGCAAGATGTGGGAGATGCTTAGCAGATCCTGATCAGACACACTGATGTGAAAGGTACCGTGTAGACCAAAAGTTTGACAACCAAACTCAATGGGTCAACGGACTGCTATTTTTTCTGACATCATTATCGCTTGAAGGACTCAGCTTGGTTAAGGGACTCTTTGGAAGCATAAATGAATGGCAAGGAAGACACATAGATAGTCTGGGCAAAAGATCTCATAGCATACCCTCAATTTTCTCACTCCCAGATTTTTCCTGCACCCTTCCACATTCCTTTATAGGTATCCCGTGTTCAAATCCATTTCTGGTGCTGATTAGGACAAAGCTAATACTGTAGTTGCATGGATAAGGAAAGCAGAGTCCCCTAACTTAGGCATGTAAAAGGATTCCTAGATCAATGAGTAATCATACTGTAAGCTGCCGCAGAGCAGGCCAGATTAATCTATCTAGCTCATTTTATTTATTATATTCATTTGTGTTCTATACAATAGTCCATACCTGGGACCTCTGTGTGGCTTACAACAATTAAAATGGCATAACATGCTAACATCAGTATTACTAAATCAGCATTTTAATAACATATTCAAAATGTAAAAACACAATACATCAGCATTAGAATATTGCATAAAAACTTAGAATAAAACAATTTAATCTAAAAACGATATAAACCAGAAATAAGATCAATTAAAATCAATTTACTGTTGAAATCAACTATTAAAATAGTCAGAGAAGAGATACGTCTTTGCCTGGTGCCTAAATGATAACAGCAATGCTGCCAGGCACATCTCTCCGAAGAACCTATTGGAGAGGTGGGGTGCAACCACTGAGAAGGTCCTTCTAGCCATCATCTCCCTCACCTCTCTGTGGGATGGATCCTTAAGAAGGACCTCTTCACTTGATCTTAACAGATGGGTGGGGATATGTGGGAAAGGTGGTCCCTCAGGTGACCAATGTATTATCTACATTGAACTCATTATTACTTCGATTTTATTCTGTTTTAAACTTAGGGTTTGTTTTACCTTTTACTATAATGTTATGTTTTATGGTTTTTAAGTTTTGCCTGGATTCAGACAAAACACAACAACCCACACTCGAGTGTTCAGCATGATTTGAGTGTGGAATTTTGTTGAACTATAGGTTTCAACAAAACCTACAGTTCATGAAACATGGATTATCAAGTTGTCTGAACCCATCTGAGATAACAAGCCATGGTGATCAAACCATAGTTCACAATCCGACAACCAAGCACAGGTTACCATCACGAGTTGTCCATGGTTATCAACATCAACCTATGCTCAGCTTCTGAGTGTGGGTTATCATGTGGTTTAACCTGTAAAATATCCAGAGTCCTTTAGATATTGGGCAGCACAGAAATGCAATAAATCATTAAAGGATGCTGTTGAGGTTTTCTGCTACCTGATATTTTGTTACCTTGAGATGCCAAGGGTTGGAATCTTCAGCACATAAAGCACATGCTCTACCCACTGAGTTATGATCCCAGCACTCAGAAAGCAGCTGCTGTCATTTCAGCTGAAGCAGATTTCATTCATTCCATCTAGTTCCAAACAACAGAAATTAACAATCCATGTGAGAATGAAACTTGACTCAATAATTCACTCAAAATATCCCTAGAGACAGGGGAGGAGGGTGAGTCCTGTGCAAATGGGGTTCCTTAGTGATAGCAGTAGTATTAATTTCCTTTCTGTAAGACCCCACAACTTTTACTGTGAGATTTATAGGAGCTATTCATGGCATTCTATGGTAAAGAACCTATTTTAAGGATGGAGTTCAGCACTGTGGAGAGATCCTATGAAGATCCGAATAAAAGTGACTATGGCTGATGAGCCCCACTGACAAAGGAGGTAGCAGCCTCCTTTGCATAGACAATGTAGAGA
Source organism: Varanus komodoensis (assembly GCF_004798865.1). Taxonomy (NCBI): domain Eukaryota; kingdom Metazoa; phylum Chordata; class Lepidosauria; order Squamata; family Varanidae; genus Varanus; species Varanus komodoensis. Next base: position 45,886,900 of record NW_025336087.1, on the reverse strand, counting down.
TAAGACAAATGGTTCCAAAAGAAAAATTAAAATCCATCTCTGTTGTCTTCCTTCCTTCCTTCCTTCCTTCCTTCCTTCCTTCCTTCCTTCCTTCCTTCCTTGTGTTTTCATCCTTCCTCATTGGAACTAAATTTTCCTAACTGGTGGAAAAACTGTTATGCTCTATACTGAAGAGAGATAATAAAACTTCAAAAAAAAAAAAAATCTGCCCCTTGGGACTGGCATATCTGAAATGAAATTTGAAATAAAATTCTCATCCATCTGCACCAGCCAGATTTAATAGATGAGATTATTTCCAGCATGAAGAGGCTCATGATGTATTTGCCTGCCAAAGAGTTACTGAAGATGAGGAGCCTCTCAGGGGAAAAAAGGTGGCAGCAACTCTAATTCAGCACCACCAACACGGTTATACATAGGAACTCAAACTCAAACCCAAACTCTAGAGTTAAGCATTCTGAGCCTTGAAAAACCAGTGTGTTAGTTCAGTTCCTCTGACATTTGTATCTTTTTTTTCCTTTTAGGATTTAAAGTCCTTTTTGTTCCATATATGAAAAAATGTATACGTTATGGTAAATTCATGTCAAAACTCAATGGAAAGAAAATTCTTACCCTTTCTGATCCATCCTATACTTCCTGACATCTTGGCCATAATTCATCCAAAATGTAGTACAGGCACAGAGGACAAGAAAGCAGGAGCAAAGAGGGTGAAAAAACCAAGAGGCCTTTACAATGGTGGAAAGTGGTAACAAAGGCCACTAGTGGGGAAAGAACATGATGTTGTATATCTTATAGTGGGCTGAGAAGAGCTGAAAGCCTCCAAGGAAATGTCAGGGCATTTGGGTTGGAGGTGGAAATGGAAGGAATGCTAATATATGGATTTCAAGGGAGTGGCATGCCAAAAAAAATTTCCCACTTTTTCTGACATTCAATTTTATAGAACATGCTCTCAAACAAAATGCAAAGTGGAATAAAATTTTGGTTCAAGGTTCTTGCACTTCCCTTATGGATGAAGAATATGGGCATCAGTCCTGTCTTTTATTAAGAAACAGTCTCTTCAGCATCCTGTAACCTCCTCAGTTTCCTGAACTTCAATGGATTTGATATTCTGCCTGCCTTCTCGCCCCTTCCCCACAATGCCATGGGTTGACAGTAGGTCTGGGGATGTAGAGATTGGAGAGGCTGCCCCCCCCACATAAAAATAGTTTAGCCAAGGAGAAATAAAGGTATGTCAGAGCCACTGCCCATACCAAGTCCTACTCATGAGAAGGTGTAAAAAAAATCTCCTCCCCATGGTGAAATTTGGTCAAACTGTCTGCCAATTTTTCTGCCCACAAACAGAGTGGAGAATTTTGAGAGACCATTTGTGTACAGCTCTAGCCTGAACAGGGAGAGAGAGATTGTTCCCTTCCTTTCAATATCATATGTTTTCTTTGTCTCTTTCAGCCCTGGCTGTAATCACCAATTCCAGTTTATTTGGATGCTTTCTTTGCAGGGCATCCCCATCCAGTTATTAAACCACTGACCGGGAAAGGTTCTGCTACCAGATGGATTCCTTCCAACACCAGTGCTATTATATTAATGGGTTTAATTTAAACAGGACTAGCCTTACTAGCCAAATTACTGCCGTTTAAATCAATTGACTTTAGGGGGAATACCACCTGACCGCAGCGATTAGTCTTTAATTTATTATTGTATTGGATTCAGAGTGAATCAAGTTGCTAGCATCTGCACCCCAGTCCTTTGCAGCTCACAGTATAACATACAATTATAATAGACTTCTGTTGATTGGAGGAGGAGGAGGAGGAGGAGGGGAGGATGTCTTTCATTAAAAACAGGAAACATCATCTTAATTTAAAATCAATCTTTCATGAGCAAAGATGAGGTAACTCACACAAAAAAAGCACTCCATAGGAACCAGCCCTTGTCTTTGATGTCATCTCATTATATTGAGATTCAAATGATCTAACAGATGTATCAGTTTAAAAAAAGACTTTCTACTTTTTTAATTATATGTAAAGAAAGATGTGATGCTTTTTTTAAAAAAAAGGGGACTGGGGGGAAAAACACATTTCAACTTGATTCAAATAGAAAAGCAAAGGGGAAGAAAATGCTTTAGATGTGCTCTTTTGATTTTTTCCAATCCCGGCTGAATAAAATGGAATGGGAGATCAAGAACACTCAATTAATTTCAACACTGGGTGTCACAAGAGGGAGAAACATGGTCGGGGAGTGGGGGGTGTAGGAAGGAACATTATAGATGCACAACATTTAACAAATGCATAGATTCAAAGGAGGAGGAATGGACGGGGGGAGAGGGAAAGAGATAAAAAAGCATGTCTGTATTTTATTGCACTCGGTAAGCTTTTCGCTTGTATTTATAGCCGCAATTATATCTCAATGAGGTTTGTCTACAGCGTTGGCTTCACGCTAATTTTCCTCCTCACTGCATTCTTGGAATAGGCTCGGACTGTTTATGAACCAGACATATTGACCTCATTTACAGCTAGCAGTTTAAATCCATAATTTTTCCACCCACAATCCCTCTTTGACATTCCGGCGGTGCGGCCGGCTCAGTGGGACTGAACTAAAAGTCTCACACTTCATTGAACACCATTATGCGGCTTTATGCTTATAAGCCTGCTTCCCTCGGCTGCCTTTCAGCTTTGCTGGAGATCCGTTTGGCCACAGGCCGGCAGTGATTAACTGGAAGAATCCAATAAATCAGCCTGTCAGCCAGCAGGCTCTCCTCACTATGTCTACAAATCGACATTTGGATTTGCACTCATTTCCCCCTCCTTCTCCTTCTCCTCCTTCTGTCTCATTGCATCTTGCCCAGCCCATTATCCTCTGGGGCTAATAGGCTGTTTTGCTTTTGCACAAGGTGAACTTGAACAAAGCCAGTTGTGAGCAAGGCTAGAACTCCGTGATGGTGGTGATGATGATGCCGATGATGATGATGATGCCGCCGGTTCCTCTGGCTTTGTGGAATGTGTTTGCATTCGCCCTCTTCTCTCGGAGTGCCAGGCTCCCTTTCGCCCTTGCAGTACCACTTTTCTACCACGCTGGAGCACTCTGACCAACAATAGGCACACCATGGCAATAATCTGTTTGGAGTGTAAACCACCAACCATTTTGCTACACAGAAGAGAGGAAGCAAAGAGCTCTTTCTAATTTATTTATTTCATTTTTACAGCCACCCATAACTGAGGCACTCTGTTCTTTTAAAATACTTCATGTGCCACATTCAGACAGCTGGAATAGACTCAGGTTTGCCCTGTTCTTCCATAGTTTTCTACACAGTAGAGTTCACAAAAGTAAGCATCTCTCAAAATAGCAATAATAATATTTATGCAGAGATCGGGAAAGCTCTGCTTTGGAAAAAGGGGCTTAAAGGGTTTTCACTATATGTGGGTGTGTGCGTGTGTGATTAAACCAGCTATATAATACTTGCTCAATTTGATGGGTTTTTTTTTTTAATATGGTGCTGTGATGTTCAGGTTATTTTAATGAGTTGTTGCTACCTGCTCAATTTTTTCCTGCTTGGGAAGGCTATATTATTCTATACAGATAAACAAGTGCAGCAAATCTGCCATTTCTAACACTTTATCAAATCTGGCAAAGTCTATTGGTGGTGTAGATGAAAGAAGGACAGAAATATTTGGCCCATCCCAGTTACCCGTTGGCAACATCCCTGAGCAGCAGAGCGGAAGGGAACAGAATGGGAGGTTTGTACCTTCTCTTGCTAAATTAACACTGCTAAAATGAGATCAGCACAAGCCAGAGAAAACAGTGAAATGCAAACTGCAGTTCCCGAGGCACTGTCTGATCTGATCTGAACTGATTTTCGTATATGAAAAAACCCTTCTCTAATTAGATTAGCTTGTGCCTATCTCCTCCCAACCATCAGTTTTCGTTTTCTGCTAAGTATTCTTACCATTAAATTAGCTCCCTTGAAAAGGCCCGCAAAGGGGCAAAGCCACAATCGTTACTCAGTTCCAGAACACCCGTTACAAGGATGGGAATCAGTCCTGAAAAAGAAGAGATACATCCAGGCCAGTACAGCATTCCACAGAGAACAAGCGCGTTAGCATGGGCAGCACGTGGAATTTTACAGGTGATGGTAGGACCAAGGCCAGAAGTCGCAATAGCCGGCAAAGCATGGGAGCCGACAGCTCTCGTTTTGGAATTTCAGAGCCGCTGACAACATCCTCAGAACACATGAGAGCAACACCCATTGTAGCTGCAGTGCAAGAGCTTGTCATTCCCAAACCCTGCCTGCTGAGAACCTCAGCCTGTATATTTGGATTTCAATCAGACAGCTCATTGTGCTTTGCTTGCTTGTTTGTTTTAATTAACACCCCGCTGCCATCCTCTCCCCTCCCTGCTCCCTTCCCTTTAGCACAGCCACCGTCTCCTTTTGTCCAAGATTATGTCTTCGTGGTGAGTGCGAGCATTTGTTTGGTGTCCAAACATCAAATCAATTGTGCTTGCGTGGCAAGTGGCAGCCAACCAATGGCAAGGAGGCCCTTGTCTTTGAATGTTCCCAGTGGCAGTGACAAAAGGCAGCCTGCTGGAGGCACAGTGACAGAACAGAGGGAAAGGGGGACAGATGAGTCAGAGGAGATTACTGGCCCTCTTTCTCTTGGCCGCCGTGCAGCCACGATGACAACAGGGTGCCTCAGCCAGCAGTGGTGTGTACAGTCATGTCAGCTGTCAACAGCCTCTGCCGTATGAAAAGAAACAGATATAGTTTCAGGATGATCCGTTGTCCTTAGTTAATGGAGTGCGGAGGAGATATTGGATGGTGTGAACGGGTGGGAAGAGCCATCTTTTCCCCAAATTAGGCAGGCTCTACAAATTTCCTTCAAAGCATGATTGAAACCGTAATGGGTTTGATTGTCTGAGCCCTGCTTTCTAGATCTGTGTTCGGTTGCTCTGTTCCCCCCTCCCTCTCCCGCCTCTGCCCTCCTCGTCTTTACACTGAATGGACGCATTCAGTTTGGGTTCCCAAGGATGCAGGACACCCTCCTTTTCAGTGCAGCTACTTGCATTTTAACTACATAGCAGAGCTGAATAGCAGCTCCCTCCCTCCCTCTGCGTGTCTGTCTGTCTCTGTCTCTCTCTGTGTCTCTCTCTCTTTTGTGTGTGTGTGTTGTGTGTCTGTCCATCTGTCCATGCATGCAAATAGCAGGGCTCTAGCTCTAGAATTTCCTGTGACTCTGAAAACATTAGTCAAAACATCCCTACTGAAGTGACGGACACAAACATGGGATGTTCTAGCAAACAAGGGGAAGGTTGCAGGCTTCTCCAGACCTCAGCTTCTTGCTCCCCTAACTGGATATGGTGGCAATCCTCCTGCTGACCCAAAATATGGTCCTTGCAAGAAGTTGGTGGGTGGGGCTTGGCACCCACGCCAGTCCTGCACGTGAACAGTTCTGATGCAGGACACCCATTTGGGCACCCCAAATGTAAAGCCAAGCCATTGTAAGATGCTTTTCAATGCTAACAAGGAGCACATAACTCCTCTTGACATGCTGTATATTGTTTTTCATCAACTCAAGATGTCAAAATTACCATCCTGAACAAAAGGACCAAGTTTCCGGTGGGTCAAAAAGCAACATACTGCTCCAGACCCTGATAGATCTCTGGTTGATGTTGCTTACTTGATTCTCCATATTCCCTGCTTCTTCTTTTCGAACAGATGGGAAACCTGCTACTGCTCCTCTTCAGGGCTTCTAGGCACTACACTGCACATTAAATGCTTTTGTGTCTTTTCCTGACAATGTGCTCAAGTGCTGATTGACTGAGCATGTAATTTCTGGATATTCCATGGGCTGCTGGAAAGTAACCATAGGTTATCTTGTAATGCTGATACCTCTCAAATAATCTGATCTGAGCACACAGGAGGTCTCACTATAGAACTGCGAAGGGAACTTTTTATAATTACTGGAGTGACTCACTTTCCATTCAAAGCAAAGAGGTTCCTGTTGGTGACATTAGAAAGCAGTAATGTGTCTATGTTGTAACAGCTTAATTATAAGTAAGGGAATAATAATCACACAATCTGTTATTATGCTGTAGGGTTCCCTCCCCCACTCCCTAGAGAATAACACTGCTGTTCACACTGAAAAAATAGCGGACTGTGATCACTTCACCTGCCATTGAATGGGACTTCAGGGGTCCTGTTAATGGTGAGAATCTCTTTTTAAACGGGGTATGTAAAAACACATAATTGCCCTGGGGGGCTGGTGCATGTAGTGCAAATATAAATGTATGTTATGCAAGCATGCAAACTGGAAAATTTCACAATATTTTAATTTTGTGTTAAAGGAAGCTCACTCATAAGTTTCTACTCATCATACCCTATGCAGGGAAATAAATACATGTTAACATAAATCATGTCACAATGTCAAGCTGAAAATTTGAAACAGCTTGCCTCTGCAATATGTTTCCTACACTCTGCCTCTCCTGTTGCCGGTCGAATGACCCAGTCGCTCCTTGGCTGGACTTCCTATCTGTGCTTCTGCTTATCTGTGCATTGGAGCTGGAAGAAATAGTGGGCAGAAAATGGGTGTGAGGCTGGGAGAAAATGTGCAGCAAGAGGTCAAGGAAGCTTCCCTGGGAAGTTCCTGGCTGCTCGCAGGAGGAGAGCTCTGGTTACTCACACCACTAAGAAGTTTGGGTTTAAGTGCTAGTTCTAGGGTGAATTGCCTTTGGGGTGGTGAACAGAAACTCCAAATTATGTGGCACTATTGGAAGGTGGCAGTTGGAATCCAAAGACCTGAACAACATAGCTAGTATATTTCATCTGCTCTTAAACTGCTAGGTGAGCTTAGACAAGCCATTGGCTGAGCCTCTGTTCCCCAGTGGCAGTGTGGGGCTGATCAGACTGCCATTACAGGTTGTAGCAAGGCTTCCAACAAGAACAAGTAGGCATCCTTCTTAAACTGTGGTACCCAGAACTGGAGCAGCACTTAAGCTGAGTCCTAGCTAGTGCTGAGTGGAGGGGAACTAGTACTTCTTGTGATTTGGAAGGGATACTTCTGTTAAGTGTATCCTGATCCGAGAGCCAGTGTGGCTGGGATTAGAGCGCTCTTGTCACGGTTTAGAGTGCAGCACTGGGACTCAGGTGACCAAGTTCTAGTCCCCACTCAGCCTTGGAGCTCACTGGGTGGCTCTCAGCCAGTCAAGGACCCTTAGTCCAACCTACCTCACCGGGTTGTTGTTGTGAAGATAAGACTGCGAGAGAAATCAAGTAAGCAGCCTTGCAAGAAAAAACAGGCAAGTGTATAAACATACTCAATTAATTAAAATAAGTAACTGAAGCACTTCAAACACAATACAGAAGCATTATATGAATGAGGATGGCAACAATGGTAATTAAATTAGAACAGCAGTGGGAAACTCGTTGCCACTATCCAGAGGTTTTGGACTGTAACTCCTCTCAGCCTGAGTCAATGGAGCCAATGGTGAGGGATGACGGGAGCTCTGGGCCAACACCTATGAAAGGCTACAACCTCTGGACAAGAAAAAAGGTCAAAAATGTAGACAGGTGCTTCCCCTGTTGGCAGTGGAAAATATCAGTGCCAGTGCATCACAGTCCGACACCCTCCCTCTCTCTCCACGCCCTCACCTTATAATTCAGACGCAAATGGGAAAAAAGGGAAGAATAAAGCACTATACCATCTGGCACGGCTGTGCTTTTATAAAAGCCTCATGACAGGTGGCATCCAAGGACAATATAAATGTCAACATTCTAAACATTTTTCCATGGCTTTGATGAAATGTGTGGATTTGTTCTTTTTTACAGTTATAACCTGATCTTAATCAAAGCCCATCTTTGATCCAGAAGGTGATCTTCGCTGTCCTCTGGAGTTCACCTTGAATGAAAAATTCTTCATGAGTGACTTTGGCCACATGTATAAGAATCTTAATGATCTCTGCCATCCTATATATGTATTTACTGCAGAATGTACACAAATTGAGGGGAAATAATTAGTAATCTCTGCACTGTGGTGATGATGAGACACCTGCAGGGTAATCATCCAAATCAAATATTTGTCTCTGCTTCTTCAGATGATATATCTCTTCCTGCAACTGTGGAATGGCAGTCAAGTAGAGCGTGTACTGAAAAGTAAGCATGGCAGGTGAAAGAAGGCAGGATTCCTCCCCTGCCGAAAAGAGCTACTATAAAGCTACTTCCAGCAGTATCCTCACCACCCAATGCCATTTTCGCTACAGCATAATAACTCATAATGACAGGGTTCATATGAGACCGCAAGCCCCTCGTGGCTCGTTGCAGAGTTCAGTAGTCAGCCTTGGGCTTGCTCTGGCATATGAACCCAGATGGCACAATAAGCCCAAACCATGATAGAACTTCTTGGCAAGTGTGGCAATAAATGCTTGTGGCAAAAAGTTCTCCCTGCACTGCTACTGCTCAGGTGTGGTGCTATGTGGGAGAAGCATGGCGGGATGGCTGCCCCCCTCCAGCCAGCAGCAGCACTGAGAGACTTCATGAGGTCTACTCACAAGCAGGGCCATCTTAAGAGCATTATGGGCCTCGGGCAAAGCAGTGTACTGGGGCCCCTATGACAACTACAACTACTGTTAATTTTGGAAGTTTCCAATTTTCCAAGGGTTAACATACACAGATTAGTATGGGGCCCACGGGCAAGTGCCCATCAGGCCCATGCGTTAAGACGGCCCTGCTCACAAGTCATGGTAGGGTCTGTCAGTTTTCCCTGCTCCTGTTGACAAATGGCAGCAGGGAAGGAGGAAAACCTTGTGTCCCATGGAATAGCAGGGAAGAGATGGCTTGGGACTTCCATTGTGCCCCATCATGTGTGGGACCTGATTAGTTCAACCTATGTTAATGAAGATTAAGCAGTCTTTGCGCATGCAGACCAAGCATTCTCAAATATTTAACATAGCCTTCTCCAACCTGGTGCTCCCCAGAGATTTTGGAGTACAACGCTCATAACTGATGGTCATCAGCTGTTCTGGCAGTGGGGAGGGGATTTGTAGTCCAAAACTTCTTGGGGAAGGCTGATTTTAAAAGAAACCTTTGGGCAATTTCTCAACTCTTGCAGTCAGGATGGTCTCTGTAGGCCACAGCATGCTTTGGCTAGAGTGTAAATTATGTCTTGCTCCAACTCCTGGATTATATATACTACCCCAAGAGAGCAATCTTAAACATACTCATTAGGGGGTAAAACTCATGAACATAGTTGAAATTAATTTTGATTAAACATGCATAGGATTGTGCAGTAAATAAATGTGTAGGCTCCAGAGCCCCAGTGGTCATCGTAGCTAAGAGGCTTGCAACCCAATAAATCACAATGGTTCATCCCTAATTTCAACTGCTGAAATCTCCAGCAGAACTGAGCAGCAGGGACAGATCTGCCACAAGAAAGAGAAGGCATTTTAAAACTTGCCTTGGTCTGAGTGATAGAAAATTAAGCACACTCTTACATCTTTCATCAAAGTCAGTGGGACAAAGGTTGGGTGAATTATGCCCACTGTTCATACAAGTAATTCCTACCAGAGAACTAGCCATAAATTCAGCCCTCACTGGTTCTTTTTCATTCATGGTCTCTGAGACACCTTAGCACAAAAAACATGTAATGCCTTTCAACCAGACTTATTTGATGTGTTTCTGTCTATTGGATGATATTCAAACAGATGGTCAGAATCTTGAATTCCTTTGTGCTGAAGATAACAGTTTGATACAGCATCATTAACTTAAGATGCCTGTTTCCAGGTGCAAAAAATACATCTTAACAATCATGATCAGGACTGTATCTCAACACTCCTGGTTAAAGTATTCTTGTCCACTTGTCCATTACATTTCAAATATGATTTTCAAACATTTAAAAGCCAGTGTTTAACAGCATAGTACCTCCTGCATTCTACCTTCAAACTTTTACCAACTGCATACTTTGAAGTTTCTTAAAATTCATGCCTAACCTTTTCTTCCCCCTATTCTCCCTTCTTTTTTTGCTGATCATCCAGCCTGAAGAAGACTTCCAGAGAACTGGAAAAGCTTGTTCAGTATTCTGACATTTTAATTAAGAGTACCCTTTTGGCTTTTCTATAAATTTCTATAAATGGATCAGTACAGCTACCTACAGTCTTTTTCCCCCTGAAAACAATGTCAACACCAAAAATCTTATCTTCATATCCTTCACAGACATGGCATATGAGTAAGATTTTATTATTGGGGTGAAAGCATTCATGTTCTCATCAAATTCTGTTTCATTTTCTCCAGGAACAGAAGCCAGAGAGAGAGAGAGTAGAATCCATCTGTCTTTTACCTCCTTAGGTTGGAGTTAAATCAACATACATATGAGTAAAGCAAATTTGACAATGGCCTGCAGCTAAATTTTATTGGGTGCTGATCTTACAAGATCTTGCAGGCTAAGCATGGGCAGACATTGGCTGTAACTTCAGTCAAAGAGCCTAGGATGGCACACATGTTGTATACTCTGCATGCTTGATTACAGAGACCCACATTTTAGTGCCAGGTGAAGAGAACATGGAGCCACTCAATCTTCAGTTATTTCGAAACAAAATGTATCAGAATCTACATGCACCTGGTTAATTATACCACCCTGTTCTAACCTGAGCTCTAAACAAAGATGCAATAGGCACTTGGGGCTACCTTCACTTTCAGCCCAATCTTGGTAATAATGACTGCAAGGTCTTATTTCCCAATAAGTACATTTAGGATTGTAATCTCCATCAGGAATACATTTGTGTTGCTCCTGTGATTGGAAAACACTGTGAAATGCAGTTTTAACTCCAGGCTATGGGGAATCCTTTGAGAAAGAGCCCTATTAGTGGGCTGTAGCTAAAAGAATGGTCCTAGAGCCCCTTGGCACTGTGTGGGATGCCGTAGCGGCGTTTGGATTCCCAGCTCCAAGGGCAGCGACAGCATCCCGACCTCAGTGCTGGGATTCGGAGCTAGGATCCCTCTCGGCCCGCCTGCTCCACCTGCAGCTGGGGTGGCAGGAACTGCACGGGCTGCTCCCCAAGGAGCCCAGGACCCACACCTTTCAGTCTGCCCAGGCCACCTGATTTGGGGGCAGAGTGGGGCAGATGACTCTGCAGTCTCAAGGTTACATAGCAAAGATTCTCAGACGGAGTGTGAGAAGCAGCCCACCTTGGGAAAGGAGGGAGACCTTTCAGAACTGACAGGGGAGCAGATTAGGAAGGAGTTCCTCGACCTGGTGAGGAGACAACACGTGACAAGCATTACTGATGTTTAGCCCTCCAACAGCAGGAGCCACCCTTAAGGGTGGAGTCCAACTCTTTCCTGAAAGGCAGGTAGGAGGGAAAGTTTCCATTTGGACTCAGTTCTTCACATGGGCAGCTGCTTCTCCCACATGTCAAGGAGAAAGCTACTTTGATGTATATTGCTTTGTCACCTGTTAAGTTTTAATAAAAGGACTGTACTTTAAAGTTCATCTGAGCCTGCAGGAAAGTGGGAGGGAGGGAGTTAGCTGCTCATGACAGATACAGCATATCCCACTAGTGTCTCAGGCCTTGCCCCCCTGCTCACTCAGAATTCTCCTCAGTACCAGCTTCAAGGTCAGTCTTCTGACCTCCACTGACTGTAGGCAGTGCAATTCTTTCCATGCTGTCTGTGAGGGGGAAGGGAGGGCAATCTGAATTTGTAATCCCAGCTTGGATGTCTTCTCCACCCGCAGCTGCTTCATCAGGCAGGGCCTGCGCCTCTTCTCTTGGATGCAGATCCCCTTACCATCAGCTGCTCTGTGAGCAGGAAAAGGAAGAAGTAGTACGTTGTCCCCGCCATCTCTTTTACTGGCATGTATCTTTCTCGCCTCTCTCCCTTATTCTTTGTGTTTCATGTCTTCAATTTAGCTTGTAAGTCTGAGGGCAGCGACTGCCATGCTGATCTTTCTAAGGGAGCTTTTTGGTTTGGATGGGAGCATAAAAGGTATAAGTAAATGAACAAACTTAAGAAAAACTGTCCTAGATGTGTCCACTTGAAAATTCAGCGGCATTTATTACTGGGTAAGCAGGTGTCAGACTGCAGCCTAAAGCAACTTTTGGAGGCTTCCTTTCACATAAGAAATTGGGGCATGCGTTTCTTTCTGTGAGCCAAACTTTGTTTCACTCTGAAAAGTTCCCACCATTACAGGGGGTTTCATACCTAAAGCTGTATGCTAAGCCACAGATAAGAAGTTTTAAGGTAAGCTATATGGATTATGGTACAGGAAGCAAGACTTTCAGGGTCTGAACACATGTACGGTAAGTCAATGCTCCTGGGATCAAGGACCAGTGTCATCAGGTAGGGCTGTCCAAGATTTCTGCCTGAAACTCTGGATTGCCACTGCCAGACAGAATAAACAACACTGAACCAGATGCACCTATGTCTGACTCAGCATTACACAGCTCCCTATATTCCTAACCTACATTTCCGAGCATTTCTGTAGTCAATACAGATCTAAAGCTGTACTTCTAATTTTTCACTACAGATGCTTCCAATGATCTACTCTAGTCTGGCCACTGAACTTGACGGAACTGCTATAATCCCGATGAAAGCATTCTCCTTTTTGTTCTCTTAAACCAACTTCAAAATTTTAAAGAACTCTCTAAGGATGCAATCCTGTACAAATTTGGGCAAAAGAAGGGATTGGAGTTCAGACTTTCCAGCAAGCCCCTTTTTTTCTATCTAAACTTGCACAGGATTGCACCTTAAATAAAGGACATCCATTGCATGACAAGGCTTTATTTTACCATATCAGAAGCATATAGTTTACTTGAACAGTTACTTTAATATTACTTTTCAAACGTTTATAGCTGGCAGTAAGTAATGCATGGTTTGGGAGAGGTACACACTCACGCACACACAGAGCTCTCCCCTACTTACACCCCCCCCCCCCAAAATGTTGCTAGAGCCCTGGTACCTAAAGAAAGGGACATGAATAACGTTCTTGGGCATAAAAACAGAATGAGAATTGTTCCCTTCCTCACAGAAAGAAAAAGAAGGAAAATTCTAATGCTGAATGAATTTGCTGGAATTTTTTATTCAAGAGAAACAAGATGGGTGGCCTCCAGTTACAGCTCTAGCAAAGCCCTGTCAGGGAATGCTATCAAGGAGTTCACGACACAAATGCTCAAACAGTTCTTCAGTATTCAGTTTGACAGGAAGAGCAAAACAATGTATAGACGGCCTGCAGTGACCCATTCTTGTGAAGCATTTGCCATGAGCCTAAGAATCATCACTGCTTAGCGTTAGGGGCATGTGAGGAGAGAGAAAAAGAAGGGGGAAATTAGCCTTCTAGTGAAAGCATATAAAGTTCCAAATACAGCAAATCTTACGTGCCTCATAGCAAGAGGTGTGGGAATATGACTGGTAATTGCAGGGAACCCTAAATGAAAGACAAGGCAAACCGTTAGGCCAAAAGGCTCTTTCAGACTATAAAAGTCTATCAATGACCAAAGTCTTGCATGTCAGAAATGGTACCATCTCAGAAGAGGGGTTTCATCTTCTTTCTCACACAGGGAAGAGTATGTTTGTGTGGGTTTTATCATATTACCATCCCTCACAGAAACATTTCAGTAAAAAATATCAGTTTCCCCACTAACTAGGTTCGTTGATCAATAATCAAATAATTAGTTAATCAATTAAGCACTGCTGCCCTTCCTTAACATCACTGGCAATATTGTCAAAGAAATCTTCTTCAAAAGGTCATTTCGAGCCAGTGCTGAGCAATAACCACCGACAGGATTTACTTTGTATTTTTGCTAGTATGAAACACCCACCCACAACTGTGTTTTTCAGTTGTTCTTTGATATCCTATTTGGAGCTCTTAATTCGTTTTCCTCTGGCGCTTGACTGTGCAAAATGGAGCTACCTCCAAGGGGCTGCTCCTTGTGGGATGATGGCGAAGGGACAGCACAAAAGTATTCTTAGTGGTGGGGGGTGTGGATAACTTCCTTAATAATTTAACAAAACGTATCACCTTGCCAGAAGGCCAAATCCAAAGCCTCCTTCATAGAGCTCTGTAGGAGAACTACAAACTTTATTCTGTGAAACAGAACAAGTCATATTGCATGTATAATTGACTACATAGTTGATGATTTCCCCCTTTTTTCTTTAGTTAAGCCACCTGCCTGCTGTAAGAACTCCCCACTCTTACTGAGCACAACTGCTTCTTGTATGCCTTTTGTTGTGGGATCACACATGCCCTCTTGCTCCCCTATTGTGCATTCAGTTTCTTTTCCTCAAGGCTGTTCTTTTATTCAGCACTTCTGATAACAAATATTCATGGACAAATATATTTACTCCAGCTCCACCGAACAGAAGAAGAAAAAGCACATTTAGAGGGGCAGCTCTTCATTTGCTTTAGGCTACTAAAAAACTGCTTTTCAGTATGATGAAAGCAAGGGGGGACCACTTTTTGTTGATGGGGTGTGTGCATTTTGTAAAGAAACCATTCTGATACCGCACTGCATCTTTCCTTCTCCTTTTTTTCTACCCCGTGCTCAAAATTCAAAGGCTTCCTTTCCCCTCTCTCCTTGACTGATCATGGGTATGTTGTAAGGAGACATGGGTAGAATGGGTGCTTGAGAAAGCCTCCCACACAGAATAGCAAACAGACTGCAGCCACAGTCAATGACAGACGGCCTGTGCTGGCACTTTTCTCTGCCAAGAGAAGGCTATGTTGAAGGGGCTGTTTCAGCAGTTCAGTCTGATCTGTATGTTACCGCGCTTTCGCATACATTTGCGGCATGTGTGTGTGCATGTTTGTAAACTGCAGTGTATTTCAATCAAGACTGCTCCCTTTTTGTTGCTGTGTTAGTAACCATAAGACGCTGGAATGCTGCTAGGTGGTTGGCTTGACTGGATGCTTTGGAATTCAGGGACGTCTTCTGAAATCATTCGCAGTGAAGATTTTTTTTTTAATATCTCTCCCCCCCCCCGGTCTTATGCTATTTACAAATGCTACCTTCCGTACCAATCACAGCACCCACTGGATCTTGTAATGAAGTTGTCCCCTAGTTGGGTTTAATCCTGGAGAGAAAATGGAATTCCCCATAAATGGATGGGCACCATAGAATTGGTCATCCACATTTTGGAATTCATTTTTCCTCCTGGAGCTGAACCATATGTAAACAGCGCTGAAGAATGGCACAGAACTTTCTGTCTAACCAGAACAACCACTCATGTGTTACCAAAAGAGAGGAAATGCATAAGATGTGCACATGATAATATATATATATATATATAGATCCAAATTTAGGAAATATTGCTTCAATCTAACTAGAAATATGTCTTGGAAAATCAGGAAAGGCTGTGACCAGGGGATCCGTGTGTTTGTGCCATTTACTCTCCATCTGCTGATTCTTGATAGGCAACTGTAGGGCCCTGATCTCCCTTCTAATGGTTCCTAATCTTTAAAGGGGATATGGATTGGACAGCCCTTCAAGCTGCTGGCTTTCTCCCTGGCATTCTATCTTTCAGGGGCAGGGTTGCTGTTGCTTTCTATGCAGGTATGATACAGCTCAAGTACAGATCTCACCTCAGTGAGAACCAGGCTCCAGTTTCCTTCTGTTACGATAACATGAATGCTACCTCAGGAGGTTCTTTGTTGTTTTTAACACTAGTGGTTCACATTTATTGTTATTTACTTATTACATCTGTGTGCTGTGCCATAGCCTACAGGGCTCTTTGGGAGAGCAGATAACAATCATCCCTACCATTTGCCCTAGTATGCCAAGGAAAGGACCGTTGAGCATTTCTTCCTGACATGCAAATGCTTATGTGCAGGAAATTCTCAGCCAGGAAATGTTTTGCTATTTCATTATGTAGACTGGATCATCTGGATTTGTGGTTGCCAGCTTTCGTCCTTAGTTCCATAGTCCTTAACCTTAGCTCTGCAAACAAAAATTGTGTGTAGCTTCAACTCCATGCCAGGAGAACTGCTGCTTCCTTAATTTCTTTGTGTTGAAGTACTGTTAAAGCCATAGGAGCAAGTTCAGGAACAAGCAGGCAACTTATGCATTCAGCCTGCCTTACAAATTTCCTCCATGAATTGGCCACGAACCCAACCCTGCCTGCCCATGCTTTCCCCTGTGGAAGAGAATGTGGGGTGAGCAAAGTCATCCTGATCAAAGTACTGTGAATAGAAGAGTGCTCTTCCTTCTGGTACCTCAGCCAGAAACCTGGTCTTACATACTCCATATATTCTCCCTTTAGACTGAGAGAAGGTCTTAGCACACTATTCTCCCTCCCAATTGGACCTGTGGGTGGCATGCAAAGAAAACCCCAACTATAAGACATGCACATGGTAGGCATGTCATGAGCAGAGCCAGCCGGATCCAGGGGTCAGACTAGATGGCTCAGGAGACCCCTTCTGACTCGCTCTGTTTATATGTTTCTATGTATTTTCTCCAATCCTTTCTTAGGGATAATAGGAAGAATCCTTCTCAATGGGGTGTTCACCCTCCCAACTGGCCTGTGTTCTGGAGGTTCTCAATCCTTGTTTTAATTTATCTAAGGCTCAATAATTTTTGGCTTTCCAGATGTTATGAGTCTCCAGCTCCTATGAACCTCAGCCCGCATGGCCAGTGGTCAAGGATTATGGGGGATTTAGTCTAACAACAGCCACAGGTTCCCCATCCCAATTCATTTTGAGCAGCAATGTGAACCAATGAGGTCAGCATTTATGAGCCAAAATATAGCTGCATAATGTAATCTGACCTTTCAATTATTGGCCCTAGACTTACTTAGTATTGTTGCACTTTCTTCTTCAGTATTCATAAGATATTTTTTGCACATTTATACAAAAGTATGTCGCCTGGAGCTCCACATGATCCATATCCAAGTACATGTCATGAACATTCAGCCTTTTATGATCTTTAAACTTCAGAGGGAGGGAAATTACAGTTGCAATGCACATGTGATAAATCTCATGCAAATGTTATAATTTCCCCTATTGGAACAGCTCAATGGGCAAGGCAAATCTATTCCATTTTGATTCTTCCCTTTCCACTGAAAGTGAACACAGAAGGGCAATTACGGAAATGAGCATGCTTTCCCAAATAAATTAAAGATGCAACTAAGCAATTATTGTCATCAGTTAATTTGATTTGCTCAATTTAGGGTGGAACGATCTGGTGACACAGAGAAAATGTCACTGATGGTACTAGAGATGAAGAAGAAAGGACTAAGGCTGAGACAAGCCAGCTTTCTTACAGAACTCCTCAGACTCTCATATATATATTAAGGAAGATAAGGTATTCTTTCCTTGTTAGAGTACAGTGGCTGGAAGTTGTAAGGAAGGAAATTTTGACTAAGCATTAGGAGAACCTGATAATACCAAGGGCTGCTGAGCAGTGGAATAGACTAGGTCGATCTCCTTTGTTGCAGGCATTTCTGTAGAGGCTGGATGGTCCTCCATCAGGGTGCTTTAGCTGTATCCTGTACTGCAGAGTCTCTACTGAGCTTGAAGTTGGACTAGATGATAGCTGAAGTCCCCTCCAATCTTCTGATCCTACAGAGACTTCATTGTTGGACACAGAACTGGTAGTCAGTTGGTGTACTATATGTCCCACCACAACAGACTTCCACAAAAGTCCCTGAGCTTTCTGAGGTGCTCTTACAAGTGATGTGATACTGAGGGATTTCAAAAGTCAAATGCTAGCCTTCCTATCAGGAGGGCCTCAGGATTTTATGGCTACCATGATAAGCATGGATAATTTCTGTGTTCATTCATCAGATCATCAGATTCATCTTGGGCCTGGTGGCATATGCTGGATTGGAAAAGGTAATTTGAGTGTAAAGTATCACTTCATCATGGACAAATCATACCCTGGAAAGATTTAGACTTACTGAAGGGAGGGAGAGGTCTTAACATCTACAGGAGAAGAGGGCCCATTCACATGACCTATTTCCAGAGACTGATAAGTGCAAATGTTTTTGTTTTTGTCTCTTGGGCAGGTCGTTCTGCTGAAGCAAAACTCTCACTGATTTTAGAAATACTGATATGACTTGGGCAGATATCAATTACCACCAAATGTTTTCTGAGTGTTACTGGAGCCACATGATTCAGAGAGCTTCAGCCAATGATACACCAGTGGAGACACAACCAATGCAACAGAAGCTCCAACAGGAGCAATACAATAGATCACTACAGCAATGCTGGCAGAAGATCCATGACAAAACCAGCCGAGCATGGGGAAGAACTTGTTTTGCAGCCCATTTTGTGGCAGTGAAAATGGCAAAAGAATATTCCTTGTCTACCATCACTGCTTCTGCTCAGAACATCTAATGGGCCCTTCCGTTCCGAAACGCAATCTCGGTTCAGGCATGAATTTGGAATGGATGCAGTTCTGGTAGACTTATACTGAGAATTAGATGAGAGGTTTGTTGGACCACTTGACTTTCAACACCATCCACCATGGCATCCTTCTGGGATTGTTCAGCTGGACTAGGCTGGGCTTTGAAAACCTGATTTTATGGTGGCTCCATTCTTTTCTGGTGTAGAGATTGGGCCCACTTCTCCTTCAAAGGTTGTGGCCTCAGATTCTGAATCAGAACTGGGAGAAGAGGTGGTACCAGGCTGCTCAGCCAAAAGGTTAAGGGTAACTAGCCCAGAGATAAGACAAGCAGCTGTTAAGAAACAGGCAATTTTCATGTTTTGAGGGAAACTTGGTAGAGCATAAAGAGATAGGTAAAGGCAGACTAAACATCAGCAGTCCAGTGTATAATCTCAGGTTAAAAAGGCAGATCAGCTGAAAAGCATCAGACACTCCTGGTGACTGGCCCATACAGCTCCTTTTGGTTTGGAAGGGAGAAGTATTTGGTTTGGAATCAACTTCATATCATGAAGCCACATTTCTCTAATAACCAGTATTTTGGCTTTGCTTGTGTCCTTGATTATTAACTTCTGCCATACTCTTCATTTGTATCACAGAGCTATCCTGAATGGACAGCTTTAACATAGCAGAAATTAGTAGAAAGCCCTTTGCCTTGACCTGCTTGGAATGAGGGGATAGAAAAGGCCAGCAGGCAACACCTGGAAGAGTAATTCAGCACCATAGCTTGTGCTGAGGGATTGCTGCTGGTCCTAAGGGCTTCCACAGAATTCTATTCCATCTCCCATGCCATTTAGCATCTTCATGAAAGCACTTGGAGAATCTGGACAGGGATCTCAGGTTCAAGCAAACTAATATGCAGATGACATCAAGTTTCATTTCTCCTTTCCATTTCAGAAAAGCTGTGGAAACTCTATGCCATTGTTAAAGTCAGTAATGAGCCAGTTTTTATCTTTAAAAATAGCCTAAATAATTTTAAATCAATAAAACTAAATAGATAAAAGTTAAAAAATTGAAATTTGACAAGACAGAAGCTCTCTTGATAAATAAAAAGGTAATCAGAAATAAGGGTTATTTCCCCTACCCTTTTAAAAAGTCAGTTTCAGGGTTTATGTGTACTCCTGGCTTCATTCCTGAACCTAGAATTCCAGAGCTTGGCAGCAGATGAGAGCACTTTTATACAGCTAAGATAATAAGACAAATGCACCCCTTCCTGGATATGGCAAATCTGGCTGTGAGGATACATGTCTGACTTACATAACTGCAGCAATGCACTCTGCATGTGGCTACCTTTGAAAAGTGCTTCTGTGCTTTGCTCATTCAAAATGCAGTATATTCCTGGTACTAGGGTTGAGTGCTGGGAGCATGTGATTCCATTGCTGAAGCAATCATGTGGGTTCCTTCTTTGTCAGAGTCTTCGAGTTCAGCTCCCCAGCCTCTAGCATGCTTTCTCTCAGCCACAAGTCAACATCCTAGCAAGTGTAGTGAGCTTTTGCACAGGTGCCAGCATGAACTTGCAGCCTGACTTGCAGCATTTGCTGGTTGTGCAACTGGACTTCTGCAAGCATTTGCAGACTCCCTTTCATCTTGGCTTGTTCTGTGGCAGAGCAGCAGATGAAGTCTGTGAACTGTAGAGGGCTGGGTAAGCTGCCTTGGGTGCCTCACAAAAAAAAGAAAGGTGGAATATAAATGAAAGTAATAATAATAATATGGTGTGAAAGGCTGGAAAGGCATGTGGTTTAGGGAAGGGCTGGAATGCCCATTGGCCTACTTTCCCCGGATTTTTCCTTTAGCAAGTGTGAAATTCAGCCCTGCCTTCTGCACTATTCCAGTAAGAATATGGACCTATCAGCAGAACCCTTGCCATTGCTGTCCAATTTTTTCTTGAAAAGGATGGATGAGCAAGTATGTAAACAAATAAATGTCATTCTTGGGTTTGAGGAATATGGAGTGTATAACGTGCTGTATCATTCCAAACTGCAGCCATTGTTTCTGGAAAGCCTCTTGTTGTTCATTAGCACAAAGGCTGCATAATAAATATAATGAGAGATTGCTCAATTTACTCTGTCTTTGTCATCTCAAACTGCCTCATGAATAACTACAGAGATTTGTCTCAGAATGACTTATTTGCTTCCTGACCAATAAGAAAATTGTAATTAGTGTAATATATGGTTTCCTTCTTATGTTTAGCAGCCTAGTGAGGTAAAACAAAAGAACAATTTGGGGAATAAAAATATAGCTGATAATTTCAGTTTTGGCCTTTAAGGGATTTGAAATCATTCAAATGACTGCACTCAGCTTAACTGCTGGTAGGTCTATCTACGAGTGCAGGCAATGTAGAGTCCGTGTTGCGGCGTTTGCATTTTCAGCCCGCTGTGCCTTTAAGAGCACCCTGCTCAGTGGGTGAAGCTCGGAGCCTGGGGAGAAGGGCCGAGAGTCGGCCAAGGCTCTGTGCAGCCGCGCTGCCTGCTGCTCCTAACAAAGCAGCAGGGGCGGTCCCGCTTGTGACTGCAAATTGCTACACCCACACTAAACGGGACTGTAAAATTGTGGTGAACACTTAGGATTTCGCATGATTGGGAAAATGGTCCCCTAGTGGCAAAGCAAGTATGCATAAAGAAGGACCGTCGAGATTGCTAAACAATCCGGGCACTTTTATTTCATTATCCCGAAGCTGATTGGTTGGGCTAAGAAGGCACATGCTGTCCCATTTGAGCAGTTGCAGGAATATCGGTTTTCTCTTGGCGTTTTGTTTAGGCACGCGCGAAAAGAAGCTGGATGCGTGATCAGGTAGGCTCCCAAGCCACTTTAAGGAAAACTCTGTATCAGGTGACTGTATGAAAAACACAAAAGGACACAATCCAGCAGAGAACAGGATCACAATCAGTTGATGCTCGATGCTTTTTTAAAATGCTAAACCTTTTTGGCACTCTTTTCTCTGTTTTTCTTTTGGTACACCCCTATGCAGTTTTGCAGAGGTTAAGCTCACGGATTTAATTGGCCTTGAAATGCTTCACTGTGCATCCAGATTGAGGAATTAGGGGTATGTGTATGTGTGTGCATCTATATCTAATTGCATTGATATATCTACCCTTTTCTCCAAGGAGCTCAAATGGCATGGGTGGCTCTCCTCTGCCCTCAATTTATTTGCACAGTAACCGAGATGCAAACTGGGTTCAGAGAGGAACTGACCCAAACTTCATGGCTGGCTGTGGAGATCCTCAGGCCTAGGCAGACCCCTCTGTCCATGAGACCATGGCCTTGCTTTTCTTTAAAAAAAAAAAACCACACAGCACAAAACAACACCAACATATAACCACACAGTAATGATCAGAGATACACAGAACCAGTTTTGAAAGTATTATTAATAATATATCTGTAAGCGTATATACTCACACATATGCACATAAATATTTAAGACAACATAGGTTTCTAAGATTGTTTCCACATTGGGTTGGTCCAGATGTAGTCATGCTTAAACAAAACTGGTGGAGCCAGAACGTGGAGGAACGTAGCACCAGCTTTTTTTTTTTTTTTAATTGGGAAGCTCATTATTGTCTGCCATCCCCCAGGATTTCCTTTTCCTGCAGTCCTCATAGTAGCTGGTGGGTGGGGGAATTAACTCATTTGTCTCTGTTGTAATGCACAGCACTGTACCTATTACCTGGTGGAAATAAAAACTGCTGGAACTGGTTTGTTTATATACATCAGCACAGTTGTCTTCAGTTTGGGCTTTTGGGGGGATCTTTGCTATAAAGACATTCATGATGAGCACTAGCATGTCAGCGTTTACAACTACACTGAGGTAGATCTATTGAAATCAAAGTCTTGGTTATCCAAGTACCAACTTAAGACCTGCTGGTTTCAGTGAGTCTGCTGGAAACATGACTTAAGTGCATGGTGCCAGCCATTGTGTTGCACTACTAACTTTATTTTTCTAAAAACAAGCAGTTATTAGAACCAGGGCAGAGGAACTGGGCAAATAGTTTCTCCCTTGTTTTGAAATAGAATTTCTAAGATAACCCAATGGGAAAATGGTTAAATGTGCATATGTGAACTGAATTTACAGTTGTTATGTTTGTTGCTCAAGGAGAGATTTCAGCCCTATAGATATTTTATACAGATATAGAGGTAGATCTTTGGTAATGTATTGTCCTGCTGATGTGACTTCTGATTGCTTTGACCACTGTGATGTTGGAGTGGGAAAAGGAATTACAACCTAATTTAGGAGACAACTGCAATTAAACATTACTGTGAGCTTTTATGGTTCTCATCCCATCACATAGAACTCAGCTAATTTCTCTTGAAACTGTCAGTTTCTTTACCAGTGGCGAGAATGAATACCAGGACCTGCAGGGAAGTGAATTGCCTTGAACCCCAGTGTTTTTATTGGTGAGATTACCCAGGCCCCCTGCAGTTACTTATGACAGTATGCTACCGGGTAGTGGCCTCCACAGCCAACTACAAGCTTTTAGAACATACATAGAGTGTTTTATAGATTCTGAGTCACATGACATAGCAGCTGATCAGGTGAAGACAAAATAAGGGGAACATGGTGAAAAATAATGTGAGAGCTCAGCAGAGACTTAATAGAAACAATAGCCTTGACTACAAAGAATTTACATAGCGCTTATTAAGGCACAGGGATTATTGTGGGTCTTGGCATGCAAATGAGGGTGATTGCAATACTGGTAAGAAGACTTGTCTGGCCACCCATATCAGTTTTGTTTAAACCTGGGAGCCCCATTCTGCAAAGGCTTTTCCAGCCAAAGGTAGTAGCCATCTCTGAAAGGAGTAGCTTGAAAATAACACTAAACAGAAACCTGTCTTGGAATTCAGGTACTTTCTGAAAAAGGGGCACACAAATGTTGCAGGTGTGATTTTATAACACAAAGGCACATATAAGCAACCTTTTTCTACCAGGATTTATCTGAATTTCCCCAACAAAACCAAGAGTCACTAGCAGATATATGGACAGAAGCCAAGCTGATGAACATAAGAAAGTAGGACTAGTTGAGAGAATGCCTCTCCTCAGTGGCATTCAAAGCCATCATAGACTACCAAACTTGGCACCAAGGCAGTTAGTGCAATTGCCTGAAAATCCACCCATAAGAAGTACATTCTCACAAACTCTTCTTTTCTTGCAGTCTATCTTGCTAGTGTAATTCTGTCATATGTATTTACTGGGAAAGCAGAGTCTTTGCATTGGTTTGGAGAGATAACTTGTAATTGCATCCCGATTAAGAGTTCCCTAGCCTTCTCCCCTTTCCTTTTGCTCATTTTAAAAAATTGTTATGGGAATCCTTGCATAATAGCCTAAAAATCAACTTGCAATTCTAAGTAGTAGTTTCAGGCAAGTGACAAGCACACAGTGCATTGAATTGCTTGCCCGAGGGCTGTAACAAGCTTACAAAAGCAAGAAAATGCAGAGTTAGATTGCTCCATTTGTCCTTAACTCACCCCCTTGGATTTGCCAGCAAGCCCCGCATTCCCTTTCACATGCTGTACTCTGAACATTGTGCCATGCCAGAGGCACAATGAGATTAATTTAAAAATAAATAAATAAATACACAAAC
Organism: Varanus komodoensis; assembly: GCF_004798865.1. Taxonomy (NCBI): domain Eukaryota; kingdom Metazoa; phylum Chordata; class Lepidosauria; order Squamata; family Varanidae; genus Varanus; species Varanus komodoensis. The sequence continues at coordinate 45,862,976 of NW_025336087.1, read as the reverse complement.
AAATAGCTGAACACACTCTATATGCTCTAATGGCATATTTGCTCTTGTGCCTTTTTGACCAACCAAGGCCTAATATTTCCTGCACAGAAATATTGCCGAGTCCAAGACCCAGAAATCCTCCTTAAGAGACACTGCAGAAGCACCTCTGTGCCTCCCCCTCCCCCCTGAGGATCAATGCCATCATTATCCCTCGCTGTTCTGTTCATCCAGCTGTCTCCACTCATTCCATTAATCTTACATGAAATTAATTATTTTAGGGCATGTGTTGCCTGATTAACAGATGAGGAAAGGTTAGACAAATTATCTGTTTGCTTTTTTAGCTGCTGCCTGAAATCATTATTAATTTTTAACAAGAGACCATTGTCCAGTGTCAAATAAAATGGCTGTATTCTAAAAACTTATTGTTTTTCGGCTTATGTGTGAGGACATGATCAACTAACACGCCTACAGATGGTAGAGATACATTGTAGATGGCTTGGCTCCCCTAAGCCATGTCTTCTGGGGTTTGCAGGAGAGAATGGGGCCATGTTCATTGGCCCTACCCTGTCTGTCAGGCCAACACCCAGACCTACTGCCCTCCTTGCGTTCAGTCCGTGTAGTTTGAAATGCCTTCTGAACCTATGTGAGTGGAGTGCTCTTCACACGTCCAACAGGTCTAGCCAAGTATGGCTGCTGGGGTGGGGCACAATGAATTCCAGAAGTGTACTTTGTGCTGCTCCTGTTTAGTTGCAACATCGTGTCCAACTCATCACAACCCTGCGGACAACATTCCTCCAGGCTCTCCTGTCCTCCACCATCCCCTGGAGTCCACCCGAGCCCACATCCAGTACCCCAGTGATGCTATCTAGCCACCTCAACTTCTGCCATTCCCTTCTCCTTTTGCAGTCAATTGTTCCCAGAATCAGGGTCTTCTCCAATGAGTCCTTTCTTCTCATTAGGTGGCCAAAGTACTTGAGTTTCATCTTCAGAATCTGATCTTCTAAATAACACTAAGGGTTGATTTCCTTTCAGATTGACTTATTTGATTTCTTTGCAATTCAGAAGTCTTCTCCAGCATCACAGTTCTTCAGTGCTCAGTTTTCGTTATGGTCCAGCTCTCACAGCCATACATTGCAGCTGGGAAAGCCATAGGTTGGACTTTATGAACTTTTATTGGCAGGATGATGTCTCTGCTTTTTAGTATGCTGTCTAAATTTGCCATCTTTTGATTTCTTGGCTGCAGTCACTGTGCAGTGATCTTGGAGCCCAAGAAAATAAAATCTGTCAATACCTCCATTTCTTCCCCATCAATTTGCCAGGAAGTGATAGGACCGGATGGCATGATCTTAGTTTTCTTAATGCTGAGTTTCAAGCCAACTTTCGCACTCTCCTCCTTCACCTGCATCAAGAGGCTCTTTAGTTCCTCTTCACTTTCTGCCATTAGAGTGGTATCATCTGCATGTCTGAGGTTGTTGATCTTTCTCCCAGCAATCTTAATTCCAACTGGTGAGTCATGTAGCCCAGCCTTTTGCATGATGTACTCAGCATATAAATAGGCAGGGGAACAATATTCAGCCTTGCTGTACTTCTTTCCCAATTTTGAACCAATCAGTAGTTCCATGTCCAGTTCTCACTGTTTGTCTTGACCCACATAGAGGTTTCTCAAGAGACAAATAAGATGGTCTGGTACTCCGATTTATTTTAGAACTTGCCACAATTTGTTGTGATCCACACAGTCAAAGGCTTACTTTGTGTTAGACATGCCTATTTGGAAAAATCCCTTATGTGTCAGACCATGGGGTAAATGGGGGCGGGGCTGTGCCCCATTGCCTGGCATTTGCATATACAGCTCAAACATCTGCATAGAAAGAGCCTTCTTGCTTATAGCGGCATGAGATTTGGAACCCAGTCTGATCCGGTTCCAGAACACCCAGAAAGCTTTGTATGTACAGCTATATGTGGAAATGCTCCTTCCTGGAAGATGTTTGCAGGACGCAACATAAAGTCAGGAGGCAGGGACAGCTGGCACATAGTCAGCTACCACACTAGGTTTGGGTGGGCCCCAAGATGGGCCATCTTGAGTAGAGAGTTTCATGTATATGTTTACAAAACCTTCCCTATAATTTATTATTTTTATTATTTATGAAATATATATACCTTTAGCAGTGCACCAATGGGGCTTTTTAATATTACAAAATAAAATTAAGATATGTATTGGAACAGTTTTCTACAAACTGTAGGTGATTTTCCTGAGGTTAGGGTCTTTTAAACTGGTATTTTATAGATGCTTGCATTCTTGTGCATGAATTGCTCCGGACTGAATTGGGTTATGGAAAATCCTGTGCAGGTTTACCTGAAAGTGCCACTTTATTCAATGGGACTTACTCCCTAGTAAGTGCATTTAGGGTTGTCATTTTAATTGTGTATCACTTCCACCTTGCAAATGAGTAAATTGTACTCTTGTACAAAAACTAACACTGCTCATCTTAGTACCCCATTCAAAGGGCTGACTAGTTTTCTATTGATAATCTGGTTATTCCTGAAGAAAAGAAGAATGACCTGCTTGCTGTTTCTCATCTAGTTCCACATGCAAAAGTGCTGACCAGCTTCCATTGCTTAACAGACCAAGCTTTTTTCATCCTTCTTCATTTGGTCAAATAGATTAGGGTAAGATGCAGTCTGGACACAGGAGATCAAGGTCTCCCTATTTGTTTAAAAATTCCATAGCAACAGTGGGGAGAGAGGAAGTGAGAGAGAGAACTGGATCAAAGCTGCAGCAGTGCGTGTTTGTGTGGGCACAATTAACTCTTTTTACCATATTCCTGATCTGAAATTATAAGTGATAGTATGGGCATATGTGTACAGGTAGCTACATGGGTTTTCCATGTACAAACATTGATAGTGTTCATGGCATGCTGTACTGCAAGTGTGTGTTCAAATGCCATTCTAACAGTAGCAACTGCTCAAATCAGAATATTTCTGAAGGGTTAGATATGACTGAGCCTGGCTTAGCAATCGAACTCATAAGTGCAAGGACCTGTGCTCAGATTTAGAGAACCAGGCACATGCTCGGATTCTGCTCTCTCACTGCAGTTTACAGCCCTGTTCCTGCTCTTTCCAAAAAATGAATAGGGCCCAGGTCTCTGCTTCTGCTGCTCTCAGTCCAGTCCACCTGGAGTTCACCAGATGGCTACGCCCCCTTCTGCTGGCCTTGCTTCCTTTCCCCCGCCAGCAGTCCTTTGGTAGTTTTCCAGCTTTTGCACATCCTTCACCACATTCTGAAAGGTTAAAATGCTTCTTGAAAGGCTTAGTTACTGGCAGTAAGAGTGTTTAGGTAAGATATACAGTCATTTTTGATATTGGGAACCTGCCTCTTTTGCCAGTTATTTCTTCCAGTAGAAACATTACTACAACTGTTCCTATCTTAGCACTGGTTTTAAGGCTTGCTAAGAGAGTCCTAAATGTATAGATTTGGTCATAAACACTACATCTCATTTGGATCCTTCTGGGGCATGCTGACACCTGCCTGTAAATGCAAGGAGTATTTTGCCACTCCGCATGAAAAGACACCAAAAGAGAGAAGAAAAAAAATCCATATTTAAAGGGCTATTTTCCAGATGGTGAGTTTCTTCTCCCACTTTCTCCCTTTCACCACAGGCCATGTTTTATGTCAGTCACAGTACATGAATTAATCAATTAGGAAAAATGTTATCTTTTAATTATCATGATAATGCATTATGTTAAGTCAAACATAATGCAGTGGTCACTGAATACCAAAAGATAGCCAAGTATTTCTTCCAGGATAGTGTAGGAGAGAGACAATTGTAAATTCAGAGAGAGAGGCTTTTTTCTTCTTCATTCCACTGGAGGGGCTGCGCATCGTTTATCAAGCTGACTGGGTTGTCATATCAGTGGAAGGACCCTGGAGAGCCCTGACCATGAGATTGAAGGTTGGTACCAATTTACTGCAACACAAATGCATTGAACAGGAAAGAGAGAGCTCCTAATCTCTTCAATTTTCTTACATTACCCTGAAGGCCAGGGAATTAAATGAAGCAGTAGCTGGTGACAACTTTAGAGGGTCCTGAATGCATGACAGGAAAAGTATTAAAATAGCTCAATAGTTTTATTTTATATATGTGAGTTAATCTTGCCCCTGCATAAAGAACAAGGTTAGAAAGGACTGCCTCTTGGATACAAAGCTCTTGCAGGAGAGAGGGAGAGAGAGGGGGGGAGGGGGGTTCACTGTAGTGCATTGCTCATCAAAATCTAATCACGATCAACATTCCAGCATCAAAAGAGAATAGGCAAAATGATGGTAGCTTTCAGGAGAGAAATATTGTTGGGGTGATCATTTCCTTTTTCTATTTGCACTTTCTTTTTAACTATGTTAAGGGGAGAACCCTAACCCTCCACCTATGTGCAGTTGAGACATAGCTATGATTATTCAAATCCATTTGAATCCATTGTGTCACATTTGCACACAATTACCATGTCCTAAGGCAATTGTTTGGATTAGCAGTTGCATAGGTAGATTTTCTTGATTTATGTCTAGAAGCAGCAGATGACCTGAATCAAGCCACTGAGTTGCACTCTAGCCCCTCAAATGTGTATCATAGTAAGTGCATTGAGTCTGTCTTTGCAGATTCAGTTGAAGTAGGTGGACTAGGAAGCTATGGGATCAAATGTGACCCATGAGCTTGTATGGAGCAAGAACTTCCTTGGACTTGGTTCTGGTGGAAGAATTTAAGTGACCAAGAAGTATGGGAGGGAGGGGTAGCTGAGGACCTATTCCTCAGGATACAGAATACATGGATAAATGAAGTCACCTACTTTTGCCTAAAGCAACATTTGATGGAAATTTAGAGGTTTGAAGATTCCGAGGAAAGTTATAGCAGTCTTTACAGGATGAGCAGCGTTTCTTAAATGTTCACATCTCTGCTCGCTCCACCACTGTCAATGTGATATCTGTGTCTATACTCATATGATTTTTTAATTGTCTGGAAGGCATTGGATGTTCCCAGAACTGGAATTCACACTCTATTTGTGAATCAATAATTATATTCCAAATTAAGCTTAATTGTCAAGTCCAAATATTGTCATAAACATTCATCATTTGAATCATAAAAGAGCAAACTCACATCTCATCATACAATTAACATTTCTGCTCCAGCTTTTTGGTGCCTTTGTTACAACATAGGCAAATTTAGCAACTTTCTCAACAATATCCTTAGACTGGATCTTGTGATCAATTGACCAATGATCCTTTCCAAAAAGAAGGGATTCCAAGGATTATTTTGTTCTTGAGTCTTCATAGATGTGATGAAATAATGGGAAGTGTGTAGAGTGGCAAATGCTCCACAGCCCTTTCATTGCGCGCGTGCGCACACACACACACACACACATAAATTAATGTCACCCCAAGAAGTGCTGTGGTCTGATGGTCATCTGTTGAAAGTGTATAAGTGAAAGAGTGCCTTTGGATACAGTGTTGTTATTGTGATGCTTATAGGCTAAAGTCCATTCTGAAATGCACATGTTAATACCGTGAGCTCAAGGAGAAATCCTGGTACATATGTTCAATACATATGTAAACCTTTAAACCCTCAACTCTACTACATATGGATGTGTACTTGCTAAACATAGTACATGTCTCTAGTAAGGAGTAAGAGTTTCAGCCTTACTAACTTTTTCTTAACACATTTAATGTGTTCTGATTCCCAGCACCTTCCCTTCAAAGACATTCATACAGAATCATGTGTGTTGTAATGGATGACAGCAAGATATAAATAATACAATGTGGATATATCTAACAGGGAATGAACATTCAGCATCCATATCCCTTCAATTTAAAAGACTGCTAAAGGCCATAATTTCCCTTTTTGTGCCTGGGTGGAAAAAAGAGAGTGGAAATAAAGGACAGTTATTATAGGATTACTATTTGCAATCCTATAGTTAAAGGTCAAGCTAGTTTTTCTACTGTAATATTTTCTAGGATTTATCGCTTTGGTGTATATAGGTACACGCATACAATCACACCCCTCTCCCAGCTACTCAGGGGTTGTTCTAACAATAGAATACATCTAAGAATCACATTTATTGATGGGGATTTGGTTGCTATTTAGATGGATTTTTTTAAAAAAAAACTTCCTAAGTAGTGCAGATGTTCCCCAGATGACCTTTGGATAGTTTAGATCACAACTTGCAGCATTACTGTCCATCGCTTTGCTTGCCAGGGCTCATGGATATTGAAGTCCACAGCATTTGGAAAACACTCGGGTTAGGGAAGGCTCCTTTTAACTGAATCTAACAAGTTGTGCCATACTGACATCACTACACTTCTTAAGACATCTGTGTTTTCTGACCATCACCTATGTCTGTGGTGATGGTTTTGTTCATTTTGTTCTTGAGCACTGTATTGGTATCGCTACAGTTTTATTTCAGTATTTCCTTAAGCAATCGGTATGTTCTTAGTTCTACAAGTGCTGAACTGCTGCTGATACCTTCAGTGTATGTGTCCAGCCCACAAAAGAGTTGGGACCCCTGAAAAATCACTTTTCTGTCCCTGGTTCAGGGGTGGGAAACCTCTTTCAGCCCAAGGGGCAAATTCAATTTCAGAAAAGTTTTCTGGGGCCAACAAATGGGGTGGGGCCTAAAATACCCCCCCTAAAAATCAGCATATAAAAACTGAGTGAGTCAGAAAGGATCTCCCAGGCCATCTAGTCTGACCCCACCCCCCAGCTCCAGCCAGCTCCACTCATGACATGCCTACCATGTGCATGTCTAGTCTATCCTTGAACACCCTCACCGATGGGTCTTCAACCACCTCCCGTGGAAGCCCATTCCATATCCTAGGGATTCTGATTGTCAGGAAGCACTTCCTGGCATCCAGATTGAACCTTGGTTCCTTGAGCTTGGCTCTGTTCGAGTGCGTCCTGCCTTCCTCTGCAGGGGAGAACAGGTTTCTACCCACCTTCTCTGCTCCAGGCGGAAGAGACCCAGTTTCCTCTGTTTCGCCTCATACAGCTTCCCCTGCAATCCGGCCACCATCCTTGTGGCCCTACGCTGCACTGACTCTAACTTTATTTATGCTTCAAGCTCTTACTGACAGTATATAGACCTTAGAAATGGCATTTCAACCTTTCAGAATGGAGGGAAAGCATGGACAAGAGCTGGGTGCCTGGGATAAAGGGGGAGACCAGGAGTAGGGACAGGGCCATCTGGGAAAGCCCAGACATGCGGAAGGAGGCCTCTGGGCCTGAGGTTCTCCTGATCCACCCTAGCTTCTGCTGCTCCCCAAGATTTCCTGGTGATATATAGGTAGAAAGAAGGGCTGACTGATATCCGAGCAAAGTAGAGTTGCAGAAGACCAGGTGGATACCAAAGTAGAGTTGCAGGTGGATTACCTGATTAGCTCACCTATAAACCGCTCCTTGACTGTGTATTTAGAAGTGTAATTCTGTATATTCGCATATGTGTGTTTTGAAGAAATTCCTGTGTCATACTCTGCACTAAGTATGCTCAGGACTGTACCCATAGGCAGCTATTATGGCTACTGGCAATTAGTTTAAGATCCTTAGCTCATGCTGCTCCCTTTTTCTTCAAAAGGGGTGTTCTCTGTAATTAGCAGGTATTCTTCACTGTCTTGACTCATCCTCCAACCTCCTTCTTTGGTAATCCACTCATTGACTAACTGTTCTCAGAAATCAGAATGAAATAATGCATTGTTTTCCCTTATTCCTCCTCAGTCTCTTCTAGTGCATGTTCTGTTCTAGGACTTTTTTTGAGTTTTAAAACAGAAGATGACAAACCAGTTTGCAGAGACAAACCATTAAAATCACTTTTTAAAAAGCACGCAATGAAATTTGTTTTCCAAAAGACTCAATTGAATTTGAGTGCCATCTTCTGAGAACTTCTGCTGCTCTGCCCTTTTAAGGAGGAAATATCATGACATTTGATCCACTGTCACAGAAGCATCTGTGAGACCTAATTCGAAGGATGGGGGGAGGGGAAGGCTGAAATAACTTCTTTTCCTATGAGGAAAATTTAATTGCCATCTACAAAAGAGGAAATCAAGACAGATGGAGTCATTAGCCTCTGGGCATTTATATCTTGGGAGGTGGAAGCAAAGGCATGGCTGGATTTTTCCTGTAGACTGTGAAAGTAAGATATGCAGCCTCACTTGGATGGCTGGCAGGGGAAAAATAGGGAAGATTTCCTGGGCACAAGGGTGGCTAGACCTACTGTCAGACAGACTTGTTTTTCTACAAAAAAGTAAGACAAAGAAACTGAGTCACCTTTCTCTTGTTCCCACTTTTGTACAAGAAATCAAACACACGGAGAAGGGAGGCAGTGCTGCTTTGCAGGAGGATAGGAAAGCAAAAGTGTTAAGTGTTTGGTGGTAAAAGAGCTATTTAAATCATATGTATTCTTTCAGTGGTGCAGTTTAGCACATTTTAATATGTCCTACGGATTGAAACCTATTTATGTGAAACCAAAGGAGTAGGGCATGTTACATTTCAAATACATAATGCCACACTTAAATGTGTTGAAAATTCAGAATTAAGCACAACAGGCCTCTGTGCTGGATGTTGGTGATCAGTGTAAGCATCTTAATTCTCACACAGGTTTTTTGCTCCTGGCTGCTGGAGAGGGACCGGACTGGCCCAGCATAGCAGGGGCAAAGTGGGTGGAGCAGGATAGCTCAAAGTGCAGCACCCCTCCTGCATCCTGTTTGTCCTTTTGGGTTGGCATCTACCTGCCCATCCAGTGCGGAGTGTAGGTTTTCACGGATTGCTGTTTTTGTAGCTACATAGGATACGAAAGGGAAGCAGGGTTATTTTAACATGTCCCCCTCCCGAGGCTCTTTGCTCAGCTGTCACCAGCAACAGTCAATGGACTCTACAGGCTATTCTGCCAGCCCTGTTGAAAGACAACGTCACTTTTCCCCTTCCCTTTGCCTCCTTCGTTGTGTCATTTTAGACTAAACCCTTGGACAGGGATTTCTTTGTTTTACTGATTGGATGTAAGCTGCTCTGAGAGCCTTTTTGGCTGAGGAGTTGGGTAGGGCATTGCCAAGTTGGAGGACATCCAGAGAAAGCAACCAGGATGGTGAGGAGTTTGGAAACCAAGCCCAAAAAGGAATGGTTGAAATAACTGGGCATGTCAAACCTGAAAAGGCCAAGATAGAAGACAGGACAGACATGTCTTCGAATATCTGAAAAGCCCTGGTGCATGCAGAAGATGAAACAGACTTGTTTGCAGTTGCTCTGAAGGGCAGGACTGGAACCAACACCTGGGAGTTGCAGGGAAGCCGATTTTGACAAAACATGAGGAAGAACATCCTAACAATGACAGCTGTTCAGCTGACAGCTGTTCAAGAATAGTTACCTCAGGAGATGGTGGGTTTTCTGCAATGGCTGTATCTCAGTGGAAGCTGTCAGGGATGTAGAGTCTGCATTCAGTGGAGATGGGTGGACCAGACGATTGCTGAGGTCCTGTCCGACTCTATAATTCTGTGAAATAAAGAACAGCTGGATGTCTGTCTGTATTTTGCTGACCCAGAGTAGCTGAGTATCCCTCAGTGACTGGTCAGTGAGGCTGCTGGCAGGGCAGATGCCAGTTCAGCACAAGAGGGCAAACGTCTAAATTGAGGAGCAGCAAGGAGTGGTGGTGACCGGTGGGCAAGGATGGAGGGCTGCAGTGGCAGTGGAGGCCTGTGCGTGTGCATGTACGGCAGGGGGAGATCAGTGGAGGTATACCAGTGGCCCCTGGACTCTGGTCCCAGCCCTGTCATCCCCAGTGAGGTCCACCCACCATCAACACTGGCATGTTGATGCCATGTTAAGACTATCCTCTACTCCCAATAATTAGTCAGCATATTTGGGGCAGGCTTCAGGTTCTTTTTTCACGAACTAGTACCTTTATTGTTCATAGAATTCAATTGTTTAAAATATGTGTATGTCAAAGTTCGGGACACCTAGAAGGCTGCTTCCATGTCCAAATCTCCCTTGTCAGACTAGACTGAATTGTATTTTGGACAAGCAATCTAAATATAACTGTACCATTGAAATGGGATTTGGTTGCACACTCTATCATATTGATTTGAAATATTAATTGCATTTTATGTATTTTTAAATTACCTAGCACATCAATTTTCACAATATGTTTTATTTAAAATATTTAAGTCCTGGCTTTCTACCATGAGTACCCAAGGTGGATAACAAAATACATTAAAGCTGTACAAAATACAGTTATCAAATAAGTAAAATATCAGATAGAATTGTTCCAATCATATGGCAGCAAAGCAAGTCTTGCAAGTCTTTCTACTACATGCCCTAAAACTCAGTTTTAACTTGCCCCTGTAAGGAGAAAAGAATGAATATTTCCTGGGAAGGCCTTCTTGAAATGGCTCTGCCCCCAGACACCATTTAAGTCAGGGGTCCTCAAACTTTTCCAACAGGGGGCCAGTTGAAAGGTGCCCACAGTGGGCGCAGGCCGAGGTGGTGCCAGTGGGGGAGTGCAGGCCGGGGCATGCACGCATGGCAAGGCAGGGACGGGTGGGGGGCGCGCGAGGCGAGGCGCCGGCTTGCTCGCGAGGAGATCTTTTTCTCCGAGCGAATCCAAAGTGATCTCCCTCGCCCACGAGCAAGCCCTGCCCGGCATGCACACGGAGATTGTTTCTTTGAGCAACTCTCCATGCAAGCAAGCCGTGTGTCCGTATGCACACGCGCAGCGAGTGCAGAACCTCTGGGGCGGGTTGGTTAAATGGGCATGGTGGGCCACACTCGGCCTGCAGGCTGTAGTTTGAGGTCCCATGATCTAAGTTCTTATGGAGGTATTTCCAGTGAAGACTTCAGCATGTGGGCGAATTCACATGGAAGAAAGTGACTGACGTTCCTAGACCATTTTTGGCAGAGGTGGACAGTCTATGTAGCTCTCAGCCTTCTTGAGTTCCTGGCATCTCCCTTTTCTTCCAGGACTTCAACAAATCATAAACTGTGTATGGAAGTCATTTGCTGTTCAAGTTGCCATGGCCCATGGTTTGTTTTTCAAGGAGATTGCTGAGAGACAGCATAAAGGCTGGATGATGCTGATGCTGATGATTTGGCCACTCTAGTCTTCATATTCAATGGCTTCTCAAGAATAAGAATGCTTCCATTGTGCAACTGCAACATCTTATTCACAGGATATTACTGGTAGCTCAGAAGGAATTCTCTTTCATTTGTAGCTCTCTTGCATTTTCTCCAAAAAGGGGAGGGGAGAAAAAGCCATTATGGAATGAAAATGCCTGTGCAATGCCTTTTGACATTGTTAGTGCTAGAAGCCTTATATTTGGAATCAGGCAATATTAGACAATATTATACAATGTATACAGTTATACAGAATGTGGCAGCTTGATTGGGATGAGAGTTCCGAGGCTTATGGAATTAGCTACCGTGGGAATTGGTGCCACCAATTTGAATGACTTTGAAAGGGGACTGTTCTGATTCATGGTGGAAGAGGAGTTATCAGTGGCTACTAGCCTTCCTGGCCTCCTTTACCAGAGGTGGCCTTCCTGCATATACCAGTTGCCGAGGAGCTTGGGCAGGTGGAGCTCTTGCACCCATCCTGCTGGAGGGATCCTCTGGGCAGCTGGTTTGCCACTGTACGTATGAAATGTCAGTGTAGGTGGACCTTGGGTCTGATCCAGCATGGCTTTTCTTCTGCTTTTAAGTCAGATAGCAGCTTACCTGTTCCTTCTCTGACAAAAAGTAAAGCACTTCAGAATGGCTTCCTGTTTGGAGACCCCAAAGCATCTCACACTGATCCACATGCAAGGTTCTTTCTTTGGGCATGATTTGTTCCTTGGGATCAAGGCATATCCTTGATTCTGGACAGACAGAACAACTGGACAGAAAGGCTGGACAGAACAATTAGACTCTCTAAGCTTCATTCGCACGAGAACAGAGCACACACCAGTTAGAGGCCTGGTAAGGTGTAGCTCACCTATTGTTTCCTAAGTACTATTTTAGCTGGTAATGTGAATTTTCCCTTTTTGAACAGCAACAACATCCGCAGCCACACACACAAACACTTCATATTACCCAGAGCTATTCTGTTTAATTAAGTGAATTTCAGACATCTTCAGATATTCTCTGATGCCAGGCGTCTCAGAAGGGTAATATTAGGGGGTTAAGGCAACGGATTAACCATTTTAGCACATTGTGCTAAGTGCTTTGCATTCTGCTATAAGAAAAGACGATCGCTTTACTGGAGGCTAATTAATCCATAGCTATAGAATATGATCAAATAAAGGAGAAGGATGGTTCGATAACACAGAGAGACTGCTGCTATGTGCTGAGGCTCCAAGCACTGTGGCTTAACTCTGAAGCTTGATAATTTTCAAAAATATGACAGCTGAAACCCAGTGGCACATGCTGCAAAGAAGGATGTGATAAAATAACGCTACTCATCTTCAAGGCTGTCAGTTCAGCAATCAGTACTCCTATTCATCTCCGCGGCCTGCTAACTCAGTGCTACCATGCGATAGATAAACCCTAATCCAAGTGACAGCGTTCAAATCAGAACTGATTTGATTGTCCGCATATGATACCACGAGACACCAGAAGCCTAAAGAGTTGATAAAAAATGCCCTGGATGTCTCTTGTAGGCATACTTCCCCTCAGAATCTCTTGCCGAGTAGGCTATACCAGCTCTTAAAACCTGAGGTAATTTCTAGGTCATGAAAATGCTTTAGTGGCACAGTCAGCTCTTATCACAATCTAACTCAGAGAGATCACTAGCTGGAGCCTTGAACGTTCAAAAATAAAATGCAGTCCAGACCTTGTAAAAACCCGCATGCTTTGCTTTCATGTCTCAGTTACAGGAGGTGAAATTCTTCTGCTTTCTCCACACCGACAGGAATTGTTCTTAAAGAGATCAAACGTGAACAGATTAGTTTCTGTGCATACAGCGCAAGGCAGAGGGGAAATGGTTATTATGGCACATATTACAATATCGCAAAGCCATCATTGACTCCCACGATGTAGCAGATATATTTTCAACAATAGACTCAACAGGATTGTATTTAAATCTGATCCTGTAATTGGAATTCTGCAGGTTGACAGTGAGAGAATTACTTTCAGCTTCTGACACAGAGGCCTCAGCAATGCTACAATAACATTCTTGCTCCATAGAGATGTCTTTATACACACACACCACACACACGCACAGAGATCACTTCACTTAGCTTGGAAAACATAGCGTCTAAACTGGATGGAATAAGAATATTGCCCATGATTGCTTATTAGATTTTTATTGCATGCATTTCTGGACAGCTGTATGCATCTTCATCAACAGGGCAGGTATCCTACCTTTTCCCTATCACAATGTTACGGCTCCAATTCTCCTTCATGTGTTTCCTTGTTCAGCTTTCTCTGAGGTCAAAATCACTGCCTAGCTTTGTGCAGTGGTGAGAAACTGATCAAAAGTCCTACATTTGGAAGAAAACAAAAGATTCAAATTACAGATAAATGCAATCATATATGATTTACTTAATTTTCAGAACTAAACTTACTTCAGGATGCAAGTTAAGCCTGTTGGGCTGTGCTGGGAGTCATAGGACATTTTTATTTGTAAACAAGCATCTGACAGGGCTTTTTATTTACTAGTTGTAAGAGCTGCATTTTATGCCTATTTTTCTGGTAAATGCATCTAGTATTTATTTTCATTTATTTCCTATTTGGTATTCACTTGGAAATTAGGTTGTGTCTAACTGATTTAGCTTTTATTATTTTTAATCCTAAAAAGGGAGCATTGTTATTTACTTAATTTGTGAAGGTAAAGTAGGAGAATACAGAGTTCAGACACCAAATGTTTGGTAAAAATCTGTGTCATATTTTATGAAACAGCAGATCTACAAAGAGTGAACCTAATGTTGACTAACAACTCTATCAGCCTCAAATTGTACACTTTTAGGGCCTGCCATTTGTTTGCTGAGGGACAGTATGTGTAATCTTCCCAGTCCTCAGTTTCACACCATCCTGGTGCTGAGAAATCTTTTGCTGTGCCCTTCCAAGGCTACGAAATTCTGAGTGGGTGAGGTAAGCCAACTTCAGAGGTGATCTGTATTTCCCCACCAGGCCTGAAAGCCCTGAGTGGAGAGCCTCAGATATCACCAGTGCCTTAAAGAGAAACCAGATGCTCTCCAATATTAATCCCACAGAATATATCTGTATTTACTTGCCACAGGTAAAGAGCAATCCTATGCTTATACTGTCTTGCTTCAGATAAATGCAAGCAGGCCCCTCTGTGGATCTGCAGAAAATGAACCCTGTTCTACCTACAAAGCTCCCTCTGGATGTAGGATATCTCCTAAAGAGACACAATCCCATCCCAGTGTCCCAAACCCAGCCTGGTTTCTCTGTTTACCTTCTTACATGCTCTGTGAAAGCTTCTAGGGTCTAGTGCATCTCTCCAATCAGCTGAGGGAGTGTGTTGAGCCACAGAATTGAAACACTGCTGGATAACATCAGAATTGGCCAATATCAGCAGCTGGGCTCATTTCCTCCCCACAGGCAACAGCAGGACTTGGGGAGGGTGACACACTGCATCAAGCTGACACAGAGTAGACAGGAAGCTGCCCTATTGCATACTCTGCTTTCCTAACCACCAGACGGTAGCAAAACAGCTAAGCCCAAGCTAGAAATAGCTGCTCTCTGACCAGCCAGAAAACCCACAGATTAGCACATGCACAGGATCCCCACTGGTCCAGACATCAAAAGAAAAGAGAAGAAAGTGAGCACATAAAATAATACTTACTTGGGCAATTGCCTTACACAAGAACGGTAAGCCATGGAATGCCAGCAGCTGATTGGCTGAACTGTTTTCACCATGGCTGTGGATAACACTCTGATGTAGAATGAACATGTGTTGAACACTTCCCTGCTAGACCCAGAGTCATGCAAAGCAGATTTAATAATGTCCCCAAACTAAAACTTGGTTTGAAGGGAGGCACCCTTGTGCCAAAACTGGGGCTGGAGTCCATGCCCTGGATAGCTACAAAAGTTCTGGGCAAAACTTGTCTACATGGGTGGAAAGAGAACAATTTCAGCCTTCTGAAGGTTTTGTATCTCCTAAGATGCAATTGCAAACTAGCCTCTAGTAATCACAGAGCAACAGAACTGGAGAGCCCTCCCAGATACCATCGTTCTTTGATGAGACAGCCAGTTTGGAAGTACAAACAGTGCCAACAACCGCAGCCAATGCTGCTCCATGAAAAAATACCTCCAAAGGAGAATGGCTCAGTCATATGACAACAGTCATATGCTTCATTTTGCTTTTGTGCAGTAGAAGCTGAACACTACTCTCATATGTAGCAATTGTCCAACACACTGAAAGTTTGATTTTCATTTAGGCCGAGCAGTCTTTACACATTCCTGACTTAAAAGTAGATAAGTACTTTTTATACCACAACAGATTTGAGTGTAAATAAGAATTAAACATTTTCTTCTTATGATAGAAATGCACCTGCAAAGTTTGAAAGTTACTTTAAATTATGATTTATAATATACACGGAAATGGTATCCAGTCAATGGAGAGAGGGCAATTATATTAAATATACAACAAACATTTGAATCGTGTCACAATATGGACGGTTCCTGTGCACAGAACACTTTATTCGCTTGCAAGCAAAATCAGGTACCTTCTTCTCTTGGCATGATGGAAACTTCTACAGTTTTTCAGTTATACGAGGATATCCTCCTTTTGTTTTGACCCTACCTGTGTTTTGTGATAGGGAGAACAACTGATGCCTGGTGAAACACAGAGGGAAATCCAAGGTTCCAACCCCATGATTCCTTTGTAGTGGGAGTAGAGATACTTGCTGGTAAGACATGGCAGGTGGAACAGCAAGCATAACACTTCCTTGCCCATCAATTCTCCACTTCAGATAGTACCCAGGTAGTTCAAAAACTATTTTGCCCAAGCCATATTCTTAGCGTTGGAAGATAAAACAGCCACAGAAACATGGGCCTTGGAGGCTATTTGCAGGGAGAGTGAGAAGGTTTGGGAAGGGCTCAGCTCCCCTTATCTCCTTTTCTTGCTGTTTTGGCAAGCACACTTTTTCCAAAATAAAGAGTTCCATCCCTAGGCAGTGCCATTTGGGGCAAACAGATAACTTTACATCATGCCTGGATTGCAATATATAATTAAGACCATTTGAAAACCCTGTTTACAAAAGGAGAAAAAGACAGGAAGTGGGGGACAGTGTGTCAAACTGAATCTGGAAATCAGGGAAGATTCCAGGTATTTTTAAAAAGTAAGCAAGAATATAAAAGATGATGATGATGATGAGGAGGAGGAGGAGGAGGAAGGAGATACAACAGCAAAGATGTAATACTTAAAAAGAAAAAAGACAGACTCACTGTGCCATGATTGATAGAGTATTGGACTAGGGAAGCAGGAAATCTGGCCTCTAGTTCTTAGTTTGCCATGAAGTTCACTAAGTGACTCAGGCACTCACTCTCAACTGAACCCACCTCACAGCATTGTTGTGAGCATAAAATAGAGTGGAAGAGAACTGTGAGCTGCCTTGAATTTCTTGCAAGAGGGAAAAGGTGGGATAGAAATGAAATGTAATAATAGCTGGTGATGTACTTTGCATCTTGCCAGATCTGGAGTTAGGACCTGGCATTCTTGGGCACTTTTTATTTTTTTTATTTATTTAAGGTATTTATATGCTGTCCTGTCTTGAAAGCCTCAGGACGGCTTACATAAATGAAATAACATAAAATATAACATAAATAAATTACCAACCCAAACTGGCTGCAGTTAAAAAACATATAGGAGACAATATTAAAACTTACTAAAATATTGCTGAAATAAAAAGGTCTTAACCTGGCGCAAAAAAACAAATAACGACAGCGCCAGGCAGACCTCTCTGGGGAGCGCATGCCGTAGGCAGGGCGCCACCTCAGAGAAAACCCTCCTCCGGGTACTCACCCTCCTAATATCTTTCACTTGGGGCTGTGCCTGACAGAAGTACCAGAAGCTCCAGTACCAAGAAGAGAAGAGAAACTCTTCCAAGGCCTGCCTGCTTGGTTGAAAATGTCTCACCTGGAGGGATGTCCAGCAGGCGACAACTGCCTACGCAAAGCAGGGTGAAAATGCCAAGGGGGTGCCCCTTTTGGGTGGGCTGCTTCAGGAGGATGCCAGGGCAAGGGTTACCTCTCTAGCATCACAGCCAATTTTGTGTCTGTTTGGCAGCTTCAAGAGGCCCAGGGGTCTGGGTCTTACTCCTCCTCCACAGCCTCTGCATATGTGCAGTGGAGAATCATAAGTTGGGACTAAGTGGGGCAATCCCGGTGGAAGGGTTAGTTTAGTGATAGCTAAAGGCTTTGGAGATGGAAATTAGCACAATTCTCCGATCAGGCTTCCTACACATTTTGCCCTAGTATTCTACTCTTAGGTATTTTTTCCTCTTTTCTGGGTTGGCCAAAATACATGAGAGAGTCTGGCCACTTAAAAACAACAAGAAAGTTTCCTGTTGCTAAAGCACAAACTTGATCTCTATCCTGTTTTAGAGGACATATTGTTTGCCTCCTGTTTTCTGGAAGATGTGTTTCACTTTGAGAAAAGCTCGTGCAAATCATCATTCAGCACTGAATCCTTTTCATCTCTTTACTTGTCGGCAATTGGCTAAAGCCCGCATGTTTGCATTCTTATAATCACAACCAAGGAATCTGTATCGTTTTTTTCTTTTATTGTTTTGGTTTGATGCTAAGAAGAGATATAACCTTGCTGAGAGAGTGACAAATTCAGTTACAGTCAAGCAATACTTGACAGGTTCCATCAGAAAACCAAACAAGAGGAGAGGATGTATACTTGCTACCAGCTGTCACAGTATTGAACAATGAATGTTTGGTGAACCCGACCTGCAAATACACAGAGCCCCTGAAAGTCAGCTTTAAGTAGTGACCAGGATGACAAAATTAACAAGACCGGGTCTTGGTGGAGATATATATTTTACTTCTCTTATTTATTTAGGTGTCAGTGAAAAGAACCACAATACAAAGAATATGAACTGTGCCTGCGATTCAGTTCAGTATACAGAGAAATAAAAGTTCTGCTCCATTATTTGGGTGGGCAATTCATTGGGAATTGGAAGAGTTGAATCCATTGTGGTTCTATGATATTTGTTTGAAGTGAGCCACCTGAGTGAAGATTTTTGGCTTTTTAATAGCATTACCAAAGTTACCTGATAAATGCTCGAGTTTTATATTCTTGCCTTACCTTATCATGACTTTGTCGCAGCTGGCTGCCATAGCCAACAATACAGAAGAACCCCAAGTAGAATGCAAGGGGCTGGAAGCATAATTGCCCAATCGTAGCAGATACTGGGAAAGACAGTTGCAGATTGTGATTCTGGAAATTGCGTTCAGCAGATGTCATTCAGCATCTTGATAAGGGAAGTACTCAGTGTGTTCATTATGTCCTTTCAAGTCAGAATGACAAGCAGAGCAGTAGCCAAAGGCTCCCTCCTTCCTCACTGTGTTAATAGTATGTCATTTTTCTCAAATGCTGAGTGACATTGGCTTCCATTTTTCATCTGCCTCAGTCGTATTTAGAGTGTATTGAGCTCCTTGCAGAATGCATCCACATTTACTTAGTGTGATCCAAAGCCTTGTGAAGTCTCAGAAAGGGTTGAAAATCATCAGCCCTGCAAAGTCAGAAGACAGTATGATGTATTTGAAACAGCAACCGAGTTTATTTTGGGTGGTCAGTCAAGTATGCATGTCATATTCTCAAAGGAGGTGTGTTCAACTTGTGGACCTGCAAATGGGTGTTGCCTTTAACTTCCCTCACCATTGACCATGCTGGCTAGGGCTGGTGGGAGCTTTAGACCAAACTATCAGGAGGACCATAAGTTGCCCACTCTTGACCTAGACCAGCTTTCCCCAACCTGGTGGCCTTCAGATGCATTTGGACCTCAGTTCCCAGAATTTCTATCCAGCAGGGCCATTGACTAGGAATTCGAGGTGTTAGTCCAAACGTGTCTGGAAGACACCACAGTGGAGATGACTGACCTAGACCATTGATCTTGAAGTGGTGGCTCATGACCTACATGTGGTACCAACTTCTTCGCATGAAGAATGGAATGAATTCTTGAATGGAATGAGTAACATTGCCCAAACACATGAGCTTCTAGTTGTCATGGTTATAGAGGAACATTATTGGTTATAACCAAAATTGGCATAAATGATGGTGGATTGTGTTCTGGTCACACACATTCTTCCCCATGCAGACTACAGGAAGAGATATATGGAACATGCTATCAAACCTTGAGTCATTTTGTACAAATACTAGGAAGAGTAGAATGGATTTCTATGACCAAAAGCTGTTCTCTCTTGTACATTTAAGTCAAGCCTCAGGCCTAGAATCTGCTAAAACCCGATCCACCATCATGAACTGGTTTCCCATAGAGGGAACTGTGGCCAAGCCCTGTGGTAGCATCATGCTAACTTGATGTGCTAGTGATGAAGTTATTGACTGCAAGGCCTTGATCATAGTGACTGCAGGTGGTAGCAAGGGATGTACAAACTGGCCTTCTGACTTGCTTTACTAGGTTAAAGCTGCTTTATGCTTCTTTATTTGCAAGTTAGAAGATGGGAATGTTTTAACATTTCCATCTGCAGTCTGAAGTGGAATTATAGGAGGACTATACCACATGCTAATTGATCGCTTCAACACATGGTGCTGGAGGAGAGCTTTGCAGGTACATGGACCAACAGAAAGATGAACGAGGGAGTGCTAGATCAAATCAAGCCAGAACTTTCCAAAGAAGCAAAAATGACAAAACTAAAGCTGTCTTATCCCAGGTGTTTCATAAGAGGGAAAACTCAGTGGAGAAGACAAAGATGCCAAGGAATGTCAAAGACAGTAGAAGAAGAGGAAGGACAATTATGAGATGCATTGACTCCATAAAGTAAGCCACATCCACAAGAGCTGAGCAAGGCTGTCAAGGACAGGACAAACAGAATGTGGGTAAAAGTCATAAAAGTGTAAAAGCTGGGCAGTGAAGAAAGTTGGCAGAAAAAAAGTGTGTCCTGGAGGAGAGTTTTGCGAATACCCTGGACCAGAGGAAAGACAAACAAGTGGGTCCTAAATCAAATCAAGCCAGAACTTGGCCTGCAAGCAAAAATGAACAAAAATGTCGCACACCAGGCACATTGTGAGAAGATAAGATTCGGTGGCAGAAGAAGAGAAAATCCAAATATGAGACAGAGCCATAAGAGTTTGGATGGATCCAAACATGAAGTTCCATAAAGGAAGTCACAGCTGTGAGGTTATAGTAGCTGTACAGGACTGTCAAGGAAAAGGACATTTTGGAGAGCTCTCATTCATAGCATTGCCGTAAGTTGGAGATGACTTAATGGCACACAAGCCATATAACAAAAGCCAAAACCTGTTAAAGTGGAAAACTAGTGCTGGGATGAATTTTATTTCCACATTTTTATCAAACATTACATTTGATAAAATGTGCGTTGCATTGCAAAATGGGGTCCATTCAATTAAAGCCCATTAGAGTAATTCCCCACATGAGAATTGTTTGGATCAGGATGTACAGGCAGCTGTGTGGGATGGGTGAAGAATGGTGCGTGCGTGCGTGCGTGCGTGCGTGCGTGCGTGCTTGCTTATTTATTTATTTATTTATTTATTTATTTATTAAAAGCTTCTATATCCTGTTTTCCACTGAAAGTCTCCAAGGGTAATACAGTAAAAGCACAGCGTGAAACATCAATTAGCAACAATAAAACTCATCTTTAAAACAACATCAAAACTTAAAATATTGGGAAAATACAAAGGTTTTGGCCTGGCGCTGAAATGAATAGCATGTTGGCACCAGGTGTACCTCTCTGGGAAGCATGTTTCATAACTGCTGAGAAGGCCCATCTCCAGGTAGCCACTTTCCTGATCTTCAAGTAGGGCTCCTGAGGAAGGACCTCTGGTCCAGATCTTGCGGGGAGCGGGGTGGGAATATATGAAAGTAGACGCTGGATAGTTAGATATCCAGGTCCTAAACCTTTTGGGACTTTATAAGTCATCATCAACACCTTAAATTGGGCCCAGACTTCAATTGGGAGCCAGTGTAGATGGTAAAAGATCAGTGTTATATGTGCGTATCTGCCGGTCCCTGTTGACATCCTGTTCTGAACCAACTGAAGTATCTGGTCCATCTTCAAGGGCAGCCCCACAAAGACAGTGTTACATTAGTCCAATCGGGAGGTTACCAGAACATGGGTCACCATCGCTAGACTCTGCTCATCCAAGTAAGGGCATAGTTGAATCAGTCAAAGCTGGAGGAAAGAGCTCCTCACCACAGCAGTCACCTGAAACTCCAAGGATAACTCTGGGTTGAGGAGCACTCCCAAACTAAACTGTTCTGAGACGCCGGTAGATGGACAGTCTATAGAAGCTTAAAATAAAATACAACAACATAAAACTATGCACCTTGTCCCTTAGAGGGAGTGCAGCCACATCCAGAACAGGGCAAAGATCACTTACTTGGATAGCTGAACCGTTATTTGAAGGGTTCTGAAATAGTAAATATGAAGAGAATATTCATCCAGCTAATTTCTTCTCTTTGCTGCACTTTACTTTGGTTAATTCTGTATGATCTATGGCATATATGAATTTTGTGTTAAAAAGTTGCATACCATAGAGCAGAGTAGGCCGGGCAGGCTAACAGTATATGAATGCACATGGTTTTGGTGCATCCTTGCCCTCTCTGGGCAGTAAAATTGATGTATTCAGTGATTGCTTCCTTTTACATGTCCTGAGGTATTGCTACATAGGGCATTTTGCCTCACTTTGCACTGGCCTGTCCTATTCATATTCAGGAATATTTGACCAATCCTTCATCTTCTCTTTTTTATCTTGTTTTAGTACAAGGGGCTGGTCAATTACTACTTAAATGACCCTTAATATTTCCCCCCCCTCTAGGCTGACATTCAATGCGGCAGTGTAAATTCTAATGGACAGGTTTTTTCATTCCTTCACAGGACACATACTAGTCACCTATTAGCCCTACACATCATTACAAGCCTTAATATGCCCAGTTAAGAGTGAATGGTTAATAATCTTTTTTTTAAAGCCGAAAATGAGACATCAGCTAATGGGAAAATTAAATGGTGCCAAGCACTGGAGCCAATTGAGCTGCAAAGGTAATACACACTATCATCTTGTTTTAATTATGATGTGTTTTTATTTGTTTCTGTTTGTTTAGTGAACCAGAGGGAAGGAGAGAGTGTTTAGTACCAAACACTGAGAAAACCACTTACTTTGAAACAAAACAGTCACGGAGGTTGGCAGCACAGGGCTGAGCTTGGCAAAACACAGTTTAAAGGTCATGCTGGTTGAAAATTGAAAAGGCTTTTTAAAAGAAAAGAAAACAAAACACCAATGACTTGGCTTTGCACACATCCAGTTCTTCAGCATCACAGAAAAGCATAACCTTAACACCCGTCATGTAATTTTGCATATAAAAACACCACGCATTTCTTCTGACAGATGGATTATTATCTGTCAGTAAAGTGTCTCTCATCTGGCTGAAATATGATTTAATGGTGTGTGTTTGTACGTGTTTTGAAGAATGTGGGCTGTTTAGATCTGTTGCAGAAAACCTTAGCAGAAAAATAAACTGAAGCGTGGTACACATAGCACTTGTGTTGCAGGGGCACCCAGGGACAGCTGCAAATGATTAGAATGCCAGATCTACCAGGACAGATGGTTTTCAGTGGAGGTTAGACAACTTTAGGGACACTAAGGCTACTGGCTACTGGCAACAAATAATGAAAGGATATTACCTCTGGGATCAGAGGCAGAGTACCTCTAAGGATGTACAAAAAATTAGTTTCACTTCTCTTTGCAATCTTGAAAGCAAGCAGGGTGCTTTTTATTTTTAGAAATATCTGCAAATTCTTGTATTTATGGTTGCATTTAAATGTGTGTGTGGATGCATTTAGAATGTTTACTTTGAAATGATTTTTTTAAAGACATTTTCATGTTTTAGGCAATGGGTTGAAAGTGTGCACTTAATGAAAAAGCACCAAGATATGCACACTTTCCCCATTTGAACAAGCCAAAAGAGCAGTGAACTAAAACAAGCTTCAAAGTGAAGGTCAGAGAATAGTGGTAAGTGTAAAATTTGCTTGTTTTCCCATTCCTACCTTTGAATACTGGAGGGGGAGGGTTGTTGCCCTGACGTTATGTTTGCAGTCTCCTTACAGCCATTTGATTCACCGCTGTGGAAAACAGGATAATGTGCCAGGTAGGCCTTCGGTCTGATCCAGCAGAGCTTCTTATTTTCACAAAAAGTAATGCTAAGGAAAAATGAGGGAACCCCCCCACCCCCACAGACCCAGAAAAAAAGACAGATAGAACCTATTAAACTGCAGAAATGGATCACACCTCTAAGAACTTCACCTTTGGAAGAGATCCATCAGTTGAGCTGTTTCAGGATCAGAAGCACTATGTGTCTATCTGGATACCAGCTGCTTGGAGGCATCATTAAGGAAAGCTTGCTGGCCACCATAGTGTGAAATGGGATGCTAAACTAGTCTTTTGTTCTGACCTTTGAGGTGTGGCTCAGGTCAGCTTCCACATTGTCCTACACACTTCAGCCCTACCAACAAACACCTGCACAGGGATGCTATTACAATAACAACATAGGGGCCTCCCTGCTGTGGTCATTAACTAAGAATTGACTATTTATTTAATAATTTTATGTTATACTTTTGGTTTCCCCAAATGGGTGAAAGTTCTAAATTAGAAAATGGACGGAACAGCATGTTGCCTGCTGAGTGCATGTAGCCCCAGCCTTTTCTGTAGCCTCCAACAGCAGCCCACTGCTTTGGCCAAATTTGTGATAGTTTATGTGGCCCATTTCCTTGTGAGTTGCAGTCTTTTTGTAGTATATGTGTATTCACAAAAATACATACGAGAGTGGTGGAGGTGGTGGTATTTATTTATTTCACTGCCCAATCGCCAAGGTGAAGGTAGAGGAATGAGAAGCCCCATGGCCTTCATCCGTGCTTATCTGTAATATAATAGAGGCCACTTCTTGCCATAGTGCAGCCTCACACAACTGTGTGTGGGTGCCAGAATTACATGCACGGGTTCAGTTTTATGGATATTTACTACCCAGCTATCCTGCTCCTTGATCTTGACAATGATTGGATAGGAAAGGCTCACTAGTCTGCTTCATCCACACTGATTTGGCATTCACAAAGACAGCACACTTGTTAAAACACACCATGGAAAATAACCCCTACACTACAAGAAATATATATGGAATGTTTTCTGACAAAAATGACTGCATTATGCAGGAATGCAGAGTTCCTAATTTGCTCCAAAGTTCTACTAACTGGGACAATGCATGCCAATTGTGGCCTCATTTGCATTCCTCAACACCATAATCCTTGCAATACGAAAACCAGTATCTTGTTCAATGCTACCATAATGGAAGTTATGTTACACTGGGGTAAAAACCTCTAGTGCAACACTGATAGCTTTTGCTGATGCAATGTTTTCTTGGAGAACCCACTGCACCCCCAAATGCTATTGGTGCTGTGCTGAAGCTCAGTTTTGCTAGCACAACATTTTTTTACATGTGTGGTAATGTAGACCAGAATACTGCCCCAAGGGTTATAAACAGTCAGGAATAGATCTGGGAAGGGTGTGGTGAGTTGCAGAGAGAAGAATGAGGTGAACTTGAATTCTTTTCTGTTTAGTGGAGGAAAACTGGGATCCAGGTCTATGTCTTTATGGCTAGTCCACAGGGTTGGATCCAGATGTAGTGATGCTTTGAACACATTGCTGACATCAGTGGGACTGAAATGACTAAGCCGACACATTGACTAAGCCCAGTTATGTGTTTTTATGTGCCCTTCTTTAATGGAAAATACTCATATATTGAAAGGTTGGGACTGGCAATACAGACTCAATATTACACCTTTGTGTTATGCTTTCCCCAGATAGTATTTGTTGTCATTACAACAATATTGATCCTTTGTGAGACAACGTGAATGAAAGTGTTTCTGGGCATATCTTGCTAGTTCTTTTTCAGTATTGGTTTCAAAAAGTGACAGAACACCTCTTTAACTGACTAAGTAATGCTAATCTAAAGGGAATGTTTAAAGAGTGAGTGAAGATGGTCCATAGCAGGACAAAGGATGTTAACATTTGTCTTTCTTTGGAGTAAGTTAGAAATGTTACATTTCTGAGCCATTGAGCTTCTGTAGGTTTCCCACTAGTGAAGTGAGGCTGCACACAACTGTTACGTTATAAAGACAAACTGCCTAACACCTGCTATATTTACATTGCACATTAGATGTTTTAGCTACCATTGGGAATTCCAAATTCCTGTCTTTACTGAGCTGTTATTTTTTGTGGGTATGTCAGGAGCCAAAAAGGCTGATCAGCCACTTGGGACCAAAAGGAGCAAAACAAACCATCCTTCACCTTTCTTAGAAGAAAATGAACAAAAGATAAGATGCAGTGCTCCACACATCCATCTTATGCATCTATTTTTGCTTATTCTCAAATTTCAGTGTTTTCTAGCATGCAGTGAAAAGGTGGATTAGTATCAACTGTTAACCTGCTTTATTCAACCATTTCATCTTAGGTAACCTTCCCATTTTGTGATAGAAAATGGATCCTAGAGCTGATTTAGTGATGAAGGGTGTAATCCTATGCATATTCAGACAGAAAAAAATTCCCTAGCCAGTGTGGGTAACTCTGGAAGTAACAGGACTTCGTTTTCCTATCTAAGCATGAATAGGATTACACCCTTAATGTGGAATCTTACAAGAGTGGAAGTCTAACCAAGTGCCTACAATGCCATATTAGATAGATGATATGTTTGATTTATGAATTAGAAGGAAATGTACATGCATTCAACCTGAAACCCTGGATATACATAATTGCTCCATTGATGTAAAACAATATTCTAATATTCTTCCAATATATATTGTTATAAAATGACCTCCAATTCCTATAGATACCAGTAATGAAATGGAATTCCTACCACAATCAAGAGCTAGAGGTTGTCTTCCCAGGCTTGTATTTTATAGAAATACAGAGCACCTTCCCCTGTTCACTCCCTTCTGTTATTCCTAAGTCCCCATGTCACCCTACACAACAGATTTCTCTATCCAGCAGGGGAAAGAGAGAGCTGCATATCACTTAATCCAGGAACAATTGTGAAATTTTGGTAGGTAAAAATAAAATAAAAAATCTCCAAGTTGGAAAACTCTCATACAACTTATTCCAGCCTTTGAGTTGCTTGCCTATAATTTGTAAAGAAAACCATGGCTGAAAGCCTCTCAGAGGTTTTCATATGAAGAACAAAATTTTCTCAACTCTTAAGTTCCCTCATACCAAGTTGGCCCATTGGTCCATCAGTTTTGTTGACACTGCCTGGCAGCTGCTTTTCAGGATTTCAGTGGGTGTTTCTCAGCTCTTTCTGGAGATGCTGAGGACTAAGCCTGAGACCTTCTTCATGCCATGTGGGTGGTCTGTTCCTGGGCTTCATTGACAGCTGAATGTGTGAACTGTCTCCATTGGAAGGCACTGTATGATGGCTCCATCTCTGGCAGTTTATTTACCTTTTTAAAGGCATCAACAGGTAAGGAACATGAACGTGCAGACCAGGCAAAATGCTTTCCTTACAAGAATCACATAGGTAGCAGTACTTTCCACAGATACAATCAGTTGATCTTTGCAATTAACAGGGCAAGAAAATTTTGTCTGAGAAGATTCTAGATAAGAAAATTTTGTCTGAGAAGATTCTCGGTAAGGAATGGATCCCAGCACTAACAAGGAAAATCCCAAGCAGTGGCACCATGATTTTTAAAATTATTTTTAATTTAATTTTAATTTTCTTAACATATACAAAACATGATATTTCCATGTAGCAGATGTACCTGTAGGATCCTGCAAACCCCAGAAATCATGTGGTGGCCTACATATGGCCTACAGGCCTCACCTTTTGCACCCTTGGCTTACATAAGGGCAAATGATTCTCCAATTTGGGGTAAATTCTGAGGTACAGGCACTTTATGAGAGGCCTGTAGCCCCACCTCCAAAGGAAGTAAAAAAAATCCAAGCAAAAAGTGTCCTACATTCCTCCCTCTTACCCCCCTCCCCCATATACCTGCACACAGAAACACACAAGCAGTGGGACAAAACATAATGCTCAATTTATTAGGCCCAACAAATTCTTTATGTAGCCTTTTTTTCCTAAATTGTGTGATCTGGTTTCCTCCCCCCTCCCCCCCCACACACATCAGCTGACAAAGAATAATGATCTGATAATGCGTAGTGTTAGCTAGTTGAACTTTGACAGCAGAGATCCAAGACTGCATGAAAAAGGGAAAGAATCACATCATGTTCCCAAACTGGATAAAAACACCAACAAGATTTTCCCAGAGATCTTTTTGCAAGCATCGGAAAAGAACAGTTTATCCAAAGTCAACAGAAGTAGTTCCAGAAGTTTTAATCTCCATCAGGAGTTGGTGGGGCTGATGCTCCTGCTTAAAGCTAAATGGGACTTCCCTGCTGGTTCAAGACCAAAATAACTTGCATTACAACAGGAATGGTTCTTCACGGTATATATTTTTCTTTTCTGGGGAAATCTATGTACCCTCCACCTACTGTAAGATTGCAGCTAAGCTCCAGTGGTGCTGGTGGGGGTCTGGTGGGGGTGGCAAACACCACCCCTGTCCCGGTTGATCCAGAATCTCTCAACTTTTTGACTCTGGTGCACCAAGGCTAGTAGGTGTTCTGAGCCTCACAAGTGTCTCCTGAAGCGACTCAGTCACTCCTTGTAACAAGAGGTTAAACCCTGACACCAGCCTGCTTTTGCAGTCCGGAGATCAGAGTCTGGAAATGTATGCTGAAATTGTACGTATTGGTGTATATTTGCTGGTATAAATTATTAAATGAATTCTTTAAAAAAGACAGTTACCACCTAACCTACTTTGTGTTTCAGAGACTCGTATGTCATTTTGCGAGAGTGCAAATAACGGGAGCTTTCAGCCTTCCCCACTCTCAGAGGCAAATTGGAGTGCTTTAGCACATCTTCCGCTTTGCATTCTATTTGTGTTTAGCATAGTGAGTCCTCTTTGTTCTGAGCTTGAGTGTTGTAAGAGTCAAGGGCTCATCTGTCATGTTCTATAGATAATCTCAAAAACACCTTAGCAGACAAGGTTTGAACCCCAAGGCAGTTTATATTCATGAAAACCTCCCCCAACAGAGGTCACATTGGAGTAAGATGAACTCGTGTCATCAAATATGCAGTGTACATTACAAGAAGGGCCTGGCATTGTAGTTTTAACACCTATTTGGCACAGACTGGGAAGTGTTTCTTTTGTCCTCTGCTCCATTGCATTGCCGGTAGGAACTGATAGGAAAGGCAATGAGATGAGATTTTTAGAGTTCAAGTGTAAATACAGATATGAGATTAGAGCAATCATCATTCCACATTATTGAAGTGACAAATCAAATTGTGCCCCTGGAGGCACACACCTGTGTGCTGGCTGAGAGCTAAGCAAGATGTAAATGCTTCAGTAATACAATACAGACCCTGTTAAACAAGACTAGGTATCAGGCTCTGGCAGCAAGATGCTTTTGAGTTTTTGTGAAATGTTTACCTCCCAAAAGGTGACCCTAAAGCTGTGCATCACCCCCACCCCCACCAAAGTGTCAGTTCAGACTAGCCCATTCATACCCAAATAAAATGAGAAGGCATTTTCACCAGTGCTTTCCAGGGAAAGGATAACTTCTCTAGTAGTTTCTTGGGGGTGGGTCTCAACTGTGCAGCAACTGTGGCACAGTGTCTTTGTTTCTCCCTCCAATGCTTTTGTTGTGTTTGCTGGTGCTACAAGTGGTGGTTATGGCAAAAAATGTGTTCACCATTTTGCATTCTTCACAATGCTCCAGTTCTAGTGTAATTCTTTGGTATCACGTGTGTGTGGTACAGGGTGTGTGTGTGTGTGTGTGTGTGTGTGTGTGTGTGAGAGAGAGAGAGAGAGAGAGAGAGAGAGAGAGAGAGAGAGAGATCGTACTCCTCACAAAAATGTAGAGGATATGTTGAAAAATTTCTGCAAAGTGGCCAAGCTTTTGTGCAGCTGCCATAGACCCACATAAATTGAGACTAGGGTATCAGTGAATTATAATAATTTAATTTAAAACTTTAAAGATTTGCTGTATCTACTGTTTTTATTGTATTTTTTTAGGTATCTTAATGACTTACCTTTATTGGTGTCATATTTTAATGCATTTTTCTCTCCTGATTTGTTTTAATATTCTTGTGTTGTATTTTACTGGTCTATGACTGAAATAAAGTCATCCATCCACCCCTCCATCCAAGCAGCCAAAGTAGCCTTTCTCAGAGTTGAAAAAAAAAAATAAAATCTCAGAAATGTTTTCTGAGAAATTGTGCCTCCACTTTAATTGATCACAAAATGGCCATGCAATTTCTTTCTGATACAGAAGTGCAATGTGTTTGAGAATGCATAATATCATGAAGGACATTTTAATGCAGTTCTGGTCTTTTCTTGCAGTCCACTGGATTTGGGAAGTTCTCTCTCTCTCTCTCTCTCTCTCTCTCTCTCTCTCTCTCTCTCCCTCCCTCCCTCCCTCCTCCCCCACTAAAGGCTCCCCGAAGTTCTGTTTTTAATGGTGGGTATTCTCTGGCTGTTTGATCACTGCTTGATTTTTCACAAAGATATTTTATATCAGTCATGGTATTCATGTTGTTAAGCACATGCACTCCACTTTTCTGAGTGGGGAGACATTTTAGATGTACATCTCAAAAACAAAACAAAACAAGACTTTCCTTTTTGTAAGAGGTTACTGGAGGCTTCTGGCTTTTGTAGTATTTGCATTTACATACAAAGAGGTAGGTTGAGCATAAGGTAGGAATTCACAATTTAACATCCCAACAGACATCCCAGCACATTTCTTTTTGGTGAAAAAGGCATCCTTCAGTTTGCTGCTCCTTAAGAACCATTGATTTAACTCAATGGAGTCATTAGGCTGTAAGGGATACATAAAAGCTCATTTAAACCAGCTTTCCAATTTTATAATTCCATCCCCACAGATTTTGCATACCAATTAATTGGAAGAAGATTGTCCTAATAGTTAAATTCAGATATGTCCATTCTTAGCTTCTGCCAAGACTGCTGCACTTTTGTGAAATTGCATTCCTCCTCCTGGATTTATTTTATTTATTTGGAAGTGTTGACATCTTGTTCTAAGGGCTTTTCTAGATGAAGCATTTATTTTGTGTCCACACATCTCATTCACAGCAGTCTTCAAAGAATATCCTGCTTCTCCAGCTTTTTTTCTTGTGTTTTCCAAACACTCTCTGACTTTTGAGGGAGTGGGGGAAATGCAGCCTCTTTTGAAATGTGAAACAAGGCACCATTATCCACCTGTGTAGTGGCATCATTTTGCTGTGTTGCATTATGCCACGGTGCCACCTAGAGGTTAGGTAGTAGGATGTACCAAAAAGTAGGAAATTAAAAACCCTGTATATAGAGATTTTATCTCAATCCTGCAAAGAATCTGGAGCAGAAGTCGTGGCTTAAAAGGCCTTGTCTTGAAATGTCTGAAATGGTCCTTTCCACATATATGCCATACACCGTAACCCCAACCCTGGCCAATAAACAGCTTGTTTTTACACATTAATTCACAGGGATTATCTGTGGTCTTCCGTATTTCAAGTTTTATGCATTGTGGTGCTATGATGCCATGTTTTTTAAAGAGGTCATCAAGTATACTCAGTTCTCCTTTATGGTTGCACAGATCATCTCTGAATGTCCTTTATTTTATATGACTATATCTGCAAAAGTGCACTGTTGTTTCATTTGAACACTCTTGTCATTTACTATAGCTGTTTGGAATTCCTTCAGTTTGGACCTTAAGACAGGCAAATCAGATATTGTGAAGTGCATAATAAAGTCAGCTTCCTCAGAAGGCATGCCTTCTCTTTGTTCCATCTATCTGAGAGACTGATTATCAGCAATTGTTAACTCTTTGGCTGTGTTCACACAACATGACAAGCAAACCTGCATGGTTACCATGGCTCATGGTTTTTATCATTTTAACAGATGATAAAATGGTTTCTGTGTAATCATGGTTTCCATCCTCCCTATTTCCAGTGCGGCCTGCCACTTACAGGTCCACACATACAAGCTAAATGGCTGAGCAGCTCCTGCAGTTGCCACTCTTTCCACAGAACTCTGTGGTAGTAGCATACCAGGTCTATGGAAACTATGATCCTGGGTTCATACAACATAACAAACCACTATGGCATGGAAAAACTTTACAGCAGGCCATTGTTTCTTACGATTTCTAAAGACCACCATGAAATACCATGGCTAGGTTCAGACAACAGGAGAGACAAACAATGATAGAAGCTACCATGGCTTGTTGTATTGTCTGAACACAACCTTTTCTGGTCTGTATACCATTTGTACTTTACATTTCTGTATTTTTAGCTGCCATCCTTCAGTATACAAAAAGTATTCCAGACTGCCTCCAAACATGAGTAGTCTTTTTCACTGCCCTGTTTTTCCGTTGATAAATTGGTAGCATTTTTTATTCAGAATACTTATTGTGTCCCCATTTAAAAAACAAAACCAAACCTGAGTATAGTTCTGTTCTGTAGTTCACTGATCTCTGTTCTCACTAGTTTACTGACCAATCCTATACATATCTACTCAGTTCCAATAAATATGTATCAGACTATAATCTTAGAAGTGTATGTGACAAGTGAGTCCAGTTGCTGTAGATTTCTCATTGAGGGATCACATTGTATAATATGCCAGGAAAGGATCTCTTAAAAGTAGCTCTTCCAAGCAAATGAATACTGTTTCATAGATTGGTGTCAAGTGAAACTCCGCCAATAATTTTCTTAGGGTGCAGTCCCATGCCATGTGCCCTCAGTGTAGGTAAACCTCCAGGCTTGGAGGCTCACATGCATCCTATGCCAGAAAGCAGCATGGTGGTGGTGCTCTAGATGGCTAGTTTTGACCATATAGATTTAGTGTCAGGGATGGGGAAAGAGGCTGAGATGTTGGAATTGGCTAAATCCGCAGCTCAGTGTCCTCTCTTCCTCATCTTCAGCATGCTTCTTTTTTCCCTCTCTGAGCTCCAGTTGCAGTTGTGGACAACATGATTCTTTGGGTGGGTTCATATAAAACTTTCTATATCAGCATTATTCGTTTGACCAGGCATTGCATCTGTGGGCTTTATTTTGCATCACCTTTTAGCCATTTGAGAGAAATCCTATATACTCCATTTCTGTGGGATCATCCTTGGTCACACCTCTAAAAGTGAAACAAGATGGTTTCTCATCAATGTGTATCTCCCAAAAGAGTCTCCCTGAATGCTCAAGTACAATTTGGTTCCTTTCAGTCCATACCACATTGTGCCAATGGGACCCTCTGAGAACCTGATTTTCAGATGGCTCCTGTGGGTTTGCACACTGGGTTCAGACATTTTTATTCTAGGTGCTGGATGATGATGATTTGGGTACATGGATACAGTGGTGGTGTCCTTCAGAAAGCTACCTCATGAACACAATGTGGCAGGAGAAGTGGTCCTCTTGAATTCAGTGGCGCTGTGTGTAAGCATCCATTCTAATACCTCTGGGGTTGACTAGATTCTAAGCAGACCAGGCCTTCTGGATCGGTAACAGTTCTGTAAGAGGTACATTCAATGGGTCTAGCATCTCTCATCTCTGCCTCACAAATTGTAACATTCTCTTTTGACCATAAGTAATGGAATCTGCCTAAAGATCTTTTTTAAATTAAGAAAATAGAAATAGTACAAATAATAATTATCTATTGGAACCAAAATAGAAATTACTGAAATCTGTGTCTGGCAGCTGTGTTTTTCCTAGCCCTACCCAAGTTTCATTTTTTCCTCCAGTGTAGATACAGATGGCCTGATCCAGATCTTAAAAGCCCTGGACTTAAATTAGAAAGTGTAGCTACTGGATGCAGATTCATATAATGTCTCTTGGCCCAAAGGGTCAGGAACCATGGACTTCTACACATCTGGATTTCTTTCAAAGGATGTAATGTTAGTATTTTTCCAATGTATGCAACTCTTCAAGAACTTCATAATTGCATGGAAATTTGAACCTGGTCTCCTTGCATTTGTATGCAGTGCTGTAGCCTCCCTACTTCATTGACTCTTTTGTTATTTCTTAATTAGTATATAAGTGAACCACTGGATTATAACGTATAGGATACCGAAGGGTTGCACACCATTACATTTCTGACATCATAGCATTGTTTTGTTCAGATTAGTTGCACTTTGTCTGAAGGTTTCTTCAGCTGTGATGTGTTCAAGTCCTTTACTCCAAGTCTAGAATCAAGTGTCAAGTCTTTACTTTCAAGTCCAAGTTGAGGCTGAAGTCATTGCAAGAAATTTCTGAGTTGAATCTCAAGTCTTTTCTCAAGTCTGAAGATCCAACTTTAGCAGAAAAAAGGGAGGTGGTGGTGTGGCTTGTGGGGAGGTGGGAGAGTTGTAACCCCTACCTTGATGTTCCCATCTGGCATCTCTCAGACATCTCTCAGTGATGCACTGTAATCCTTTACTTAAACCATGATTTGCTGAATCAAAGCTGTACTGTTACTTGAATTTATCAAGACTGCAATTTAGAAAAACAATTTTCTCAGCACAAATGGCCCCCAGCCTGGCGCTGTTATTCTCCCTGGAAATGTGCAGGAATAGCGCAAAGGCAGCAGGCGGAAGTGCTGTTGTGCTTCCTGCCGAGGAGAACCAAGCACATCAGAGCTGAAGACTTCCCGCTATACACCCCCGGGTTACGGACAAGTTCCGTTCCTGAGAAGGTCCTTAAGTTGAGTTTGTATGCAAGTCGGATCACATGAGTAAGCCAAATGTTTGTCTATATAGTACCTTTCTATGCATATAAAACACTTAAGAAACACTTTCATATTCATTAAAACATCTTAAACACTATAATGCTTTGTAATAATGATAACAATATGGTAATAATAAAGTAACTACAGGTACTAAAGAGAGAAAGATTCTGTATGCATTGGGTAGGTATACAGTATTATAATAAACAAATAAAATAAATAGTCCTTAAAACAATTTAAAACATGCTTTCAATTCAGTGGCTTATAGAGTTAAGCTAGTTTACAATCATTCTTGCATAGATTATAACAAGTTCATGAATATGAAGCATTTTGAACACTTTAAAGTACTTGATGTTGTTTGTTCTTTTTGTTTGTTCATTTTCTGAATATATTTCTTTGTTGCTCTGCTAATTTACAATAAACCATAAGAATAATAAAATCTCTCTCTCTCCCTCTCTCTCTCTCATTGGGTAATATTTGCAGGCCTGTTTGCCATTTTGGAGGGGATCAAATCTCTCTCCCTTCCCCACCCCTCTCATTTGCCCTGCTGTCAGTTCAGCATCATTTCCCCTTCTGCAGTATGGGCATGTTAATACTGATCTAGTTCTCCTTCAGCATTTGCCATTGTAACTGGGCCCTCAGTTGCAACAAGGTAATTTATGATAAGAAAAAGAAAATGGGTGTATGAACACCCCTTGAGGCCTACTTCAAGAAAGGGACTCCAGGGCCAACCCCACCACCCCCTCCAGCAGCACAATCAAACCCTGATTCTGCAGCACCACGTCCATCTCCATCATCATTGGTTAACCTAGGCTCAATCTTACCTCACAGATTAGGGTAAACAGGATTTATTCATCACAATATGTATGAACAGGATTTCAAGTTTAAAAGAACAACAACAGAGTAGGAAGAAGTAATCTGAGCACCTCCACTTCTGCCTTTCCCAGAAATTGTTTTGCTGTGGTTCTTCTTCATCCAAGAGGCCCCACACGTGCCCCGAAACACTGCCTTGGGTACACTCAAGTCGATGCTGCAAAATGAAGGGCAGTGAACATCTCTAGGGAATCTCTACAAAAAACAGTGAATATCTCTAGGGAACTATGATCCCATGGATGATGTGTTGCCAACACGTAACTTAGTTTCTAGAGATATTCACGGCTTTTACTTGGACAGATTCATATAGGATTTATGGCAGTCCACACATTGATAAGGATCTAACCCAGGGACTACCTGTATAACAACTGCCCTCCCACTGCCTCCCTCATGCCAAAAAGCAACTCAGTCAAGTTGCAGAAGTGACTCAAGTTGGACTTGGGAGCAAGTCACTCGACTCAATTTCCCAACACTGGTATTGGTGATCAAGGTAGACTATGCTTGCTAAAACCATGTACACTTTAATACCACAATCCTATGCATGTTTAAAACAGAAAAAAAGGCCCACAGCTCCCAGCCCTCTCCAACTTTCCAACTAGTTTCTCCTAAACATGCATAAGATTGTGCCCTAAAACAGTTAATTCTTTTTTGAGTCTGAGCTTTAGATCTAAACAGAACTCCCTCTAGGACCTTCTCTTTGAAGATTAAGATAAACATTGCTAAAACCAAGGTGCTGGATTATTTAGAACTGTGTCTTGCAAGCAATCTTTGTAAGTCATAAACTCGTTTCCAGAAAGCTCACTATGTGCCAACTTTCTTCATCTGAAAGTATAGATTAAGAAATGCAGTTGGGGTGGGGATCTGGAGGCAAAGGGTGAAGACAAGGAAAGTAGTTTTTCTGGGACAAAAAGGTAAGCTCATAACGGTGCCTGCTCTTGAAAACTTTTCCTGAGATCATAATTTCCAAAGCTGCTCAGATTAAGAAGCATTTAGCATGCACATTTGGCCTCTCTGCTTGTTTTGTTTAGTTAAATAATCTTTGTAAAGAAAAAGTTCCGTCTTGGTTTTTTCCCCCTTTTTTAAAATCCTCTTCTATTCTGTTTTGGTTTATGGGGTTCTGTTGTCATTTCTTCCTAAAGTGCTGTTTCCTCACATTTGCATCTACCAGCCTTTTTAATGTGATATTCCATTTAAACTGCCTTTTAATTGTACGCGCTGCCTTGGCAGAACATGACTGATGTACTCGCGCTAATTAGGGCTCCAGTCAGCAGCCTGTGCCAGCTGGAAACTGAGAAACAAGTGTAAATTATTCTGTCATCAATCAGCTCGAAAATGTTTGAATCACTAATTAGTTTGCAATTTGGGTGACAGTTTATCTGACGCAGGCGGTGTCAGAAACTTCAGATCTTAGATGAATAATTTGCCAGCAACAAGCACACATTCCCTGCTTTTAAATACATGAAGGTTTAGCCGCGTGTTGAAAGGTGGCTCAGCAGTCTTCATTAGCTTCCAACTGGGACTATGTAAATCAGGAATCAGTGTGAGGCTCTTCAGTCTGTGGTGGCTTAGCAGATGAGGGCTGCTGCTTCTCTCTCAATTTTTTTTAAGGAGGGGGCCTCCTTTCTCGCTTTTTAAAAAATTAATAATTCATAAACCAGGAGATGAGGATGTTTGGGGCTTTAGTGGCTTAAAAAACACACATCACAATGGTGTTTTTTCCCCTCTTTTTAAAGGCAATCACCCCTTTTTACATGAAAATTAGTCACGCTGCATCTTGCTGTTTTCACTGATTTATTCTCTCTCCACTGTCATGTGGCTGGAATGCTAAGCAGAAAGTGATTAGCCCTTGTCCTTTAAAGCAGGGCCATTATTGGGGCTTTATTAAAAGACAGACATGTATTTCCATGTAAAGAGTGAAGCACAGAGAAATGCGTATTACTGTTTACTGGGATTTTACACACATGCAAATACACGTATGTGCCCATGCATATGCATGCACACGCACACTCAGTGACTGAAAGGTAAAAATTGGTTACCTTTTTAAATGTAGCATTGAGAGTGGACTACAGTATAGTTCTATTCAGGCTTACTCATAAGTAAGTTACTTCATTCCCCCCTCTAGGTGTCTTCAGTGGAACCTGCTTACAGGTAGCAATGTGCACAGGATCATATCTTCAGGAATCTTTACTATCGCTTCTTGGTAGAATGGGTGAATTCCAAAAGAATACCATAATGTAAATAACTTGCATAGGCAACTGAGGGTTGCTTCCTACCTCATGGTGCTGGAGTCATCAGTCATTACAAAATACCTAAACTTTTCAGGATTGTACATGTGTCTATGCTTTGGAGTGCCCTGAATATGCTCAGAGAGGTTTAGTAATATCTGTTTTGTAGCAGTAAGGTGAATCCACTCTTTCCATGTCAAGAAGCCTGAGATAGGGAACGGCTTCTAGAGCACAGGAATCTTGCTCAGAAATCTAGAGCAAGATTTGCTAATGGAGTTGACATCCACTCCCACGACTTACTTGGATCGATGCAACATCATCTTTGCTAGACTTTCTTCTCATTTCCCCTTTCCTCTTCAGTCATTTAGAAATGCCTCTTCCAGACTGTGTAATATTTTCTACCATGGTTATGGTTACAATTGCTCCTCTGTTTGGGTCAATTCACACATCCATGCACATTAGTTGATCAGCCATTGCTTAATGGATCATCAGATGAACATGTGACGAGTCCCCATCAAAATGCATTTAGAGAGTTATTTGACAGTGGCAGCTTGCAAGAGGGCTCACCAAAAGAACAAAAGTACATAGTTGCCACTGGTTGATGCTTAAGGATGAATCAAGACTCTTACTAGAAAGTATTGCAAGTTAAACAGGCCTGGGGAGCCCCTTTCAGCCTGAGGGCTCAATTTGACTTTGGAAAAGTTCACCATGGGCTTGTTAAGTGAGGGAGAGTGAAGGCAGAACAGGCTTGGGACAAAATACGGAAAAAATCATGCCAGGCTATTTTGCGTAAAACTCTCTCTACAAGTAACTAAGTCTTGGGAGAGGCATTTCTGTATTTTAGAAAAGCTGCACAAAATCCAGATAACCACAAAATAATCAGCAGCTGGGGAAAAGGGTAAGGCCAGAGGAAGGGACAAGACTTCTTAGGGAATCCCAGCAAGCCAGAAGCTCCCCACCTTTGTTGTTAAGGCTCAGGGGCTACTAGCCCAGCAATATGATGGCCATAATGTCAGCATCAAAGATTGGCTATTGTTAGCCAGTTGGCAGCCAGATCCCTATGCGGTGTGGAAGTAACACCCCATGTTCCTGTTATTGTAGGCTCTTCAACGTGGATATATCTCATGTCTTGAGTGGAAAGGGTTGGCTGTTTTTACAGAAACAGGCAAGCCTTCTGTAAGTTGCTCCCTTGTACTGAGTGACATGACTAGAATGTGTTCTGTTCTGGTGGTGGGAAGCCACTGGTTTCCCTAGTCTGGTCTTACCTGGCTGGCGTACCTGACGAGCTGGCATACCTGAACACTGAGTGCACCCGGTGTTCACATGGCACTCACCAGGAATCAAGTCCTGCACACTGACCTTTGACACATCCCTAGACATGGCAGTTTTAATATGGGATGGTCTTTTCCATGTGCAAGGCATCATGGCACTACGGCCAAAGATGGGTGAAAATGCCTATGCGAACCAGCCCTTTACTTTTCTCATAGTCTGCTGGCTCTGTGCTTCATCTTTCAATTTATTATATTTCTCTCCTGCTCTTCTACAATAGTTCAGAGCCATAAAATCCTATGTTATCTTAGTTCTGAACTAAACCTTGGTTTGAGTTCTATTTATCGAAGGAAAAGTCTCACATAACTGAATGTAGCAGAAGAACGACTACATTCTGACCTCATAGAAAATTGTGGGGGAGGGTTCTAACACATCCTTCTTGATTTGCGCATTTTCTACAGTC
The DNA here is from genome assembly GCF_004798865.1 of Varanus komodoensis. Lineage (NCBI taxonomy): Eukaryota > Metazoa > Chordata > Lepidosauria > Squamata > Varanidae > Varanus > Varanus komodoensis. The sequence continues at coordinate 45,824,226 of NW_025336087.1, read as the reverse complement.
ATGTTCTCTCCACAGCCCTCCTTTTTTGTATTTCTAAGGAAAAGGATTCAGTCACAGGAGTCCTTAAGTTGCATTCAACCCCTTGAATAGAAAAGGCCTGAGAGATATTAAAAGCAGTCCACTGAGCTTCAGAGCTGAATGGTGAAAAAGCTTCCTGCAACCAAACCTCACTTTCTAGCCACTACACCACAACATTTCTACAGAGTTTCTGTTTTTAAAGGTGAAGCCTTTCCCATTCCCCATCTAGAGTTTCAAACTGACTTTGAAATTAAAAAAAAAAGCCCACAGTGATGCAAAACAAAAGGGCACTTCTCATAGACCACCATGGCCAACCTTTCTAAATTCACTTAAACATCTAATCCATCCCCTACAATGGTCTGTGCTGATTATTTTCCTTTCCCCTTCCTTCAGTTTCACACTTAGTATCACCTTACTTTTTTTTGCTCCTTTCTGCTACATTTCCCTTTGTAGTCTCTATTATGCGACTATCTAACAGGTTTCTTACCACTGTCAACTAAGATCTTAAATCTAAAACAGCAATCCAAAATGGGTCTGAGCATTGTATTTTCACCTGGGTTTTGCAGTGTGTCGCTTCAGTTCCAATTTAACCAGATTAGTTTTTCATTTCCTTCAAGAAAATCTACATTCCATCACTTTTGCCTTGACTTATATATGCAGTAGCACAAGAATTAAATGGAGAAGGGAACTTGTGTGTGATCTGGTTACTACCACTGTGGTTACAAAAGGCAAAGGAAGGTGGTGGTGTGTGGTAGCATGAACAGATTGAGAGGAGGACAGTGTAGGTTGCTTCAAGTTCCTTGAAAGGAAAAAAGATGGGATAGAAATAGGACTACCTACGTAAAAGAATGTCATCTGTGAAAGCTGCTGTGCTATGAGGCCATGGTCGAGCTGATCGAGAAGGCTTCTAGTAATGGCAGCACACTGGGCCATGCTAGTTCTAGGTGAGCCTGTATCTTCAGGCAAGATGTTCTCAGTAGGTACCTTCTCCTCATACCCTATTCACGCTATGCAGCTGCCCAGAAGTAGAACCCAGGGCTACTGAAGGACACAATCCTGGTCAGGGCTTATATGCGTGGAAAAGGCAGGTGAATAAGTAATGCCATGAGGAGGATGAGCAATAAGAAATTCAAAAAGTTGGTGGTAGTTCCCAACAGGAGTGTGGCCTGGGCAGGTGTCTAACAAAACCTACTTCTGATACCATTCCTGAGTCTGGTCCATGCAATTTCATATTCAGCCTCTTGTGTCATAAGCAGCACCTGTAGGCCTTAGCACAGGAGAAGACTTTTTGGAGTCTTACGGATTGCATTGGCTTTCTTTTCAGAGTGATCCCATATCTGAATAAAGAGCTAGTGGAGTATGTTGTGAGCCGCCCCGAGGCTTCGGCAAGGGGCGGCATAGAAATGTTTTAATAAAATAATAAATAAAATAAAACATGAATTTAAAGTGAATAACAGCTCCATCCATTTCCTCTCTGAGCTGATTGCCCCAATGGATGCCTGAAACCGTGGATAATAGCAAACACTGTATCATACATTTTCTTTTTCACAATTTCATTTGTTCTTACATCAGCATATGATTTTAATATGCTATTAAATCAAGAATTTTCACTTACAAGAAGTACTTTATGAATTTGTCTGGCACTTTATGGCACTTTGTGACATCTATTTTGGGCTGAGGTCAGCCATGGTTAACTGAAAATGTGGTAACGGGAGGTCCTGTTGTAATCTGTCTTAGTTGCTTTGTTGTTGTTGTTAGTTGCGAAGTCGTGTCCGACCCATCATGACCCTACGGACAACATTCCTCTAGGCCTTCCTGTCCTCCACCATCCCCCGGAGTCCACTTCAGCTCACACGGACTGCTTCAGTGACTCCATCTAGCCACTTCATTCTCTGCCGTCCCCTTCTTCTTTTGCCATCTATTGTTCCCAGCATTAGGCTCTTCTCCAGGTAGTCCTTCCTTCTCATTAGGTGGCCAAAGTATTTGAGTTTCATCTTGAGTATCTGGCCTTCTAAAGAGCAGTCAGGGTTGATCTCCTCTAGAACTGACCGGTTTGATCTTCTTACAGTCCAAGGGACTCACAGGAGTCTTCTCCAGCACCACAATTCAAAGGCCTCAGTTCTTCAGTGCTCAGCCTTCCTTATGATCCAGCTTTCACAGCCATACATTGCAACTGGGAAAATCATAGCCTTGACTATACATACTTTTGTTGGCAGGGTGATGTCTCTGCTTCTTAGTATGCTGTCTAGATTTGCCATAGCATAATTTCTTGGCTGCAGTCCCCTTTTGCGGTGATCTTGGAGCCCAAGAAAATAAAATCTGCCCCTATCTCCATTTCTTCCCCATCTATTTGCCAGGTAGTGAGAGGACCGGATGCCATGATCTTAGTTTTCTTAATGCTGAGTTTCAAGCCAACTTTCGCGCTCTCCTCCTTCACCCACATCAAGAGGCTCTTTAGTTCCTCTTCACTGTCTGCCATTAGAGTGGTATCATCTGCATATCTGAGGTTGTTGATATTTCTCCCAGCAATCTTAATTGCAACTGGTGATTCATCTAGCCCCGCCTTTCTCATGATGCGCTCTGCATATAAGTTAAATAGGCAGGGCGACAGTATACAGCCTTGCCGAACTCCTTTCTCAATTTTGAACCAATCAGTGGTTCCGTGTCCAGTTCTCACTGTTGCTTCTTGACCAACTTATAGGTTTCTCAAGAGACAAATAAGATTGTCTGGTACTCCCATCTCTTTAAGAACTTGTCACAGTTTGTTGTGATCCACACAATCAAAGGCTTTAGCATAGTCAATGAAGCAGAAGTAGATGTTTTTCTGGAACTCGCTAGCTTTCTTCATGATCCAGCATATTTTGGCAATTTGATCTCTAGTTCCTCTGCCTCTTCGAAATCCTGCCTATACTTCTGGTAGTTCTCGGTCCACATACTGCTGGAGCCTAGCTTGTAGGATTTTGAGCATAACTTTGCATTGCCCTTCTTTGGGATCAGAATGTAAACTGACCTTTTCCAATCCTGTGGCCACTATTGAGTTTTCCAAATTTGCTGGCATATTGAGTGTAGCACTTTTACTACATCGTCTTTTAAGATTTTGAATAGCTCAGCTGGAATACTGTCGCCTCCACTAGCTTTGTTGTTGCTCAGACTTCCTAAGGCCCATTTGACTTCACATTCCAGGCTGTCTGGCTCGAGGTCAGTGACAACCCCATCATGGTTATCAGGGATGTTAAGCTCTTTCTTGTATAGTTCTTCTATGTAATTTTGCCACCTCTTCTTAATCTTTTCTGCCTCTGTTAGGTCCCTGCCATTATGGTCCTTTATCATGTCCATCTTTGCATGAAACATTCCTTTCATATCTCCAATTTTCTTGAAGAGATCTCTGGTCCTCCCTTTTCTATTGTTTTCTTCTATTCCTTTGCACTGTTCATTTAAGAAGGCCTTCTTATCACTTCTAGCCTCTGGAATTCTGCATTCAGTTGGGTGTATCTTTCTCTTTCTCCCTTGCCTTTCACTTCCCTCCTTTCCTCAGCTATTTTTAAAGCTTCCTCAGACAGCCATTTTGCTTTCTTGCATTTCTTTTTCTTTAGGATGGTTTTAGTTGCTACCTCTTGTACAATGTTGCGAACCTCTGTCCATAGTTCTTCAGGTACTCTGTGTATCAGATCTAATTCCTTAAATCTATTTGTCACCTCTACTGTATATTCATCAGGAATATGATTTAGGTCATACCTGTGTGGCCTAGTGCTTTTCCCTACTTTCTTCAATTTAAGCCTAAATTTTGCAACAAGAAGCTCAAGATCTGAGCCACAGTCAGCTCCTGATCTTGTTTTTGCTGACTGTATAGAGCTTCTCCATCTCTGGCTGCAGAGCACATAGTCAATCTGATTTCTGTGATGACCATCTGGTGATGTCCGTGTGTAGAGTCGTCTCTTGGGTTGTTGGAAAAGAGTGTTTGCTATGACCATCCTATTCTCTTGACAAAATTCTATCAGCCTGTGCCCTGCTTCATTTTGTACTCCAAGGCCAAACTTGCCTGTTATTCCAGTTATCTTTTGGCTTCCTACTTTAGCATTCCAATCTCCCATGATGATAAGGACATCATTTTTTGGTGTTAATTCTAGAAGGTGTTGTAGGCCTTCATAGAACGGGTCAACCTCAGCCTCTTCAGCACCAGTGATTGGGGCATGGACTTGGACTATTGTGATGTTGAATGGTTTTCCTTGGATTCGAACTGAGATCATTCTGTCATTTTGGAGATTGTATCCCAGTACTGCTTTTCCCATTCTTTTATTGACTATGAAGGCTACTCCATTTCTTCTGAGGGATTCTTGCCTGCAATAGTATACCTGATGGTCATCTGAATTAAATTCACTCATTCCTGTCCATTTTAGTTCACTGATTCCTAAGATGTCGACATTCAGTCTTGTCATCTCTTGTTTGACCACATCCAGCTTGCCTTGATTCATGGATCCTACATTCCAGGTTCCTATGGGGTATAGAACTTTACAGCATTGGACTCTCACCACCAGATACATCTGCAACCGAGTGTCCTTTCGGCTTTGACCCAGTCACTTCATTCTTTCTGACGCTACTAGTACTAGCCCTCCGCTCATCCCCAGTAGCATATTGGACACCTTCCGACCTGAGGGGCTCATCTTCTAGCGTCATATCTTTTTGCCTTTTGGTACTGTCCATGGGGTTTTCATGGCAAGGATACTGGAGAGGGTTGCCATTTTCTTCTCCAGTGGATCACGTTTTGTCAGAGCTGTCTGCTATGACCTGTCCGTCTTGGGTGGCCCTGCACGGCATAGCTCATAGCTTCACTGAGCTACGCAAGCCCCTTCGCCATGACAAGGCAGTGATCCATGAAGAGGCTTAGTTGCTTAGAAGCCCACAAATCTGACTCCCAGCTTATAGCAGCCTTCCCCAACCTGTTGCCTTCCCAGTGCATTGGATAAGTCCTAGCATGCAATCCAACACAGATGGAAGGTGGTACCAGGTTGGGGAAGGCTGAGTCCGCCCAAGTAGCTGTTTGTGCAGGTTACAGCTAGCTACCTTTCACACTTGCTGGTATCAGGAGTCTTGCCTGTTTGTTCTGTTGCACAGAAAGAGACACATCCTTATTTTGGAACAGCAGAAAGTGGTGTTTCAGTCAGCAAGCATGTCGGATTGTGGAAAGAGTTTGCCCTTTTGCTTTGATAGAGGAGGCATGCCTCAAACAGATATGCTTGTTTTCTTTGAATCCTTTTCATATTGTAAAAATTCATATTTTATTAACCTGGCCAGATGTTATCAAACAGATTGCCTTTATGGGATCCATTTTCATTTCTAAAATTCAAATACTTTTTTTTCCACATTATTGCTCTCAGTGGTGTTTGTTGTCCTTACATTTTACACTCAAACAAAATCAAAATATTCATGTTATCCTTGTATATCCGTGTTGGAAATAATTCCGGTGAGTTCTAAAAACATCTTACACTGGTCCAAGCAGCATTGGAATACTTCTTTTTTATTTGAACAACCTGTTAGCAATTTAACAGCATTCCATTGTCATTTGGATGAATCACAAATCAGTTACATGGTGCCTTCCTTCCCAGTTATGGAATGCCCTCCCTAGACATGTTTGCTTGCTCTTTTGATATCAGGCAAAAATCTGTTTCATTCTCTTAAGCATTTTAACTGATGTTGGGCTTGAACCAACCTCCAGTCACCAGCGGAACCTCTGCTCATGCAACAGGGCTGCCTCATGCTCTCCACATCCCTGCAGTCTTGCCCCCTGCAAGTCTTGACACATAAGTGATTTCTAATATGACCTATAATGGATCATATGAACATCATTTCCAGAATTTTAGTTCGTATATTTCTTCCTTTGATGCTGAGATCCAAAGGGAGTTCATCCATACAGAATAGATTGGATCTAGACTTGCTTGTGCTTAGATAGACCCATTGAAATCAATGAAACTTAGATTAGTCATGGCTGAAATTCCAGCAGTTGCTGGAAAAAGCCTGGCAAAGCTGCATTAGGAGGGAAGCAGCAATGGAAGAAAGACACACAGAGAAAAAAGATAGTGAAAATAGAGATTACACAAGGAACCTTTAAGAAACTACCCAGAGTATCCAGCTAGCCAGAGTCTGGACATAATTTGGTCCAAACTTGGAACTCCAGTTAAACTATGGTTTGTTGAAATAAGCCAGGATCTGAAACCACAGGGTTTAAACTAACCACACTTTGTCTTTTTCAGTTGTAATAACAAACGGGTTGGTTTACAACAGAGAGAGAATGTTTCATCTCTCCTTCTATTGGTCATGGAGGAAGGAGGTGAGACAACGAGAGGAGAGGGCAAGCCCAAGGCATCATACTGAGTTACAGTAGGGAACATGTGTCATCACTGAGAAACTGGAAAGTGAGATAATTATACACATGTGTGGAACTTTGCAACTCAATTCAGATCTTGCCACAGATCTGAATTTATTCTGTTTAAAAAAATATTAACTGCATTCTGTTTGTTCCTCTTCAGATATATGAAAACACCCTTCCACAGCGCATAATTTCAGGCCATGGCTACTGGAACAAATATTAACAACTATTCATTAGAAGTCTTCTAGGAAAAACTATTTCACATATGGAAAAAGTGCTCCATGGATTATGTGTTCTGGTCTCAGATTTCTGGAACGATTTCAGACATCGTATCTCTGCCTCTTAGTTCTGACCCATTACTTTCTCTACTATGCATCTATGACAAAGTTGGTAGAAGATAGTCTACAAGGACTTGTTAAACTTCTGTTAGCAATGGCCCATCCAGAAATTACTCAACATTGGAAGCTGACTGAAAGTTTCACTTTGGTTAACAAAGATCTAGCAAACAGCTTTGGAAGAGCATGTGGCAAATCATAGCAGACTTTGTGGAGAGTCTAATGAGTGACTGCTTTGATGAAACTTGGTTTCCCTTCTTGGTAATTGTGAATAGATGTGCCCTGAATGCATATCCCAGGAGATCCAAAAAGCCCCAAATAAAATTGATTTTATTGGTCCTATAGATAATTTTGAGCTGTATTTTAATGTTTGTCAGCTGCGGATTTTTTAAAATTGGTATTTCATTGGAATGTAAGATAATCAAATCATCATAGTGAAAATGCAAAAATTATTAACAACAATAATCACTATTTGAAGTTCATTCTGTTCTCTCTCTCTCTCTCTCTCTCAAATACTTTTTAAAGTGCTAGTAATTGTTGTGTTAGGGTTGAGAGTTGATACTAACTTATCCCATTGTTTTTCATGGCTCTTCATGGTACAGCAACAGTGTTGGTTTTTTTTTTTTTTTTAAGACACACAATTTATAGTAAATGATAACATATGCAATCAGGTGATCACAAATACCCCTTATTATATATACATATTATCCTTGCTAAACAGACTGGGATGCCTCTCCCAGTTACAATCTACCTGGAAAATGATATCAAAATCTGAGGTCTTCCTCTGAATACCATTTGCAGTTGAGGGTCAGCTGGTGGTAACAAGAAGGGTCTTCTCTGGGGTAGTCCCCAAACAATGCAGTGATCACCTCACGGCGGTTCTTCTAGAGCCAGCTTTACTATAATTTTGGTGCTAGGCTAAGACTGCCTTCTAAGTCAAGTCATTTAACAACTGCAATTAGCCCCTTCAGACTGGATATTGTCCGCTGTTTTTAACAGGCCATATTGCATGAAGCTATTCAAGTTGTTCAAATTTCTAGTGGATTTTAATATTTTACTGTTTTTATTTTCTATGTATTTATTGTATTGTGTCTATTATATTGTATAGTGTCAATTGTACACTACTTGGAGAACTTTGACAATGTGGAGAGTATAGAAATAAGGATGATAATGATGGTGGTGGTGGAGATTACCTTTCATTGTACAAGCTTACTTAATGATTCTCACACATTTTCAAACGCGAACCTTCATAAACACAAATAACAATGTGATTTTCATGCTTTGTTGTCACTTAAGTGTGGAAATGAAGCAATAATGAATGTTGTAAGTAAAACCTGGGAACAACTTGAGCCAACTGACGTTCACCTGAGGGCAAGAAAAGAAAACGCGAGGGACTGAGCTCTCAATGTCAAAATGGCAGTCCCATGTCAAGATGTTTCCCTAAAATTCGTGATCTTTAAAACGAAAGCAAGTAAAGCTGCTGCCGCTGCTGCTATGAATGATAATGATTTCCGCCACCATTACTTATTACTATCGTGCTCACACTTTCTCTGATTTCTGAGGATGTCAGCTGAAGGGGGTGGGATGTCAAACACTTACCTGTCGGCTGCTGAGAGCATGTCCTCAAGATTACTTGATGTGGTTTAGAGATCTTTTAACACATGTAAGTGACTCTTCTTCTCACAGTAAAGAACTCTGTCCAGCAGCAATTATACATACCTGCTTGCAAAGCTCTCTTAGGACTAGCACACGATGGTCAGAGACCAATGCCATTTTCAGGAGATTTCTACTAGGTTGCAAAGCAAATGACTGACTGGCTTTGTACAACAGGACAAGCAACTGTAGGGAGCCTACCAGTGATTGGCTCCCATGGGGACCAATGGGGAGTCACTGAGCATGCAGGTATGGCATGTACAGCACCTCCTCATGGCCACTCTTGTCTGGGCCAGAGACAAGAAGCAGGTTGAAACGGTGCAGGGAAGGAGCAAATCCAAGGAGCACTTGGCAGTGGACCTGCTGAGCTGTGGGTTCCTGGCAGGGGCCAGACCTTGATGCTGAGTCTGTCCATGGGTCCCTTTTGCTGTCCAGATCACACCCACTCCATGCATTTTCTCTGTGATTGTGGCATCCCAAGGTTTATACTAGAGGTGAGCAGAATATTTGGATTTTGTGCCATTTGTGGGAAGGTTTAGATGGCCTTTGGACTGTCCTGCAGTGTTTTGAATTTGTGGAGCAGTCAGGAGAACAAAAGCAGGCTTGTTTCAAGGGAGTTTCCACATAGTGCTTCTCTGAGCAAAGCTATGTGGTGAGATAATGTTTTCCACAAATGTTGGGGGAACTGGCAGCAACCATGCAGACTTCTCCTAAAGAGCACTGTTAATAGTTCACCAAAGCAGTTGAAGATGGGGACAGGGGATGGGGGTAGGATATTCCTCCACCCTATCAAAATTGATCCATCCCAAACTGAATAATCATAGAATGGCAGAATTTTTTCCACATGAGGCCAGTATGGGTACACTTATCCCTACTGAAGGGTGCTTATGGGTTCTTTAGATGATGGTATGAGCTTCCAGTTTCACTTCTGATTTGAAAGAGAATTTGCTTCAAGATTTTTTTTTAAAGAGAAAGACAGTATGTGGTAGTTTGTGTGAAAGCAGAAGAAAACACCTTTTCCAGAATCTTCGAGTATGTGTGTGATTCTGCTACATGACACTGCCATATGGCATTTATATACTAAAAAAGTAGGAAAGGACCCTTTGTGTAGTATCAAATCCCAATCTTACAACAAAATCAAAGTTAAATGCAGCAGATTAATAGTACCTTTTAGAAGAATCACAGTCTCCCCATGTTGTCATCCCCATGCATTGCACCTGTGAGCTCATCTCTAGTGTAAACATACGGATCTGCTACCGTCACATTAAGTTTAGTCCCTAAAGGGATATAAAGTTAGCTAATTATTAATCACAATTTCTTCATGTATAATCCAGAATAATCCAGTGATAATCTAAAAAATAGATTTTAATTAAGTTCTCAGTCTTATGAAGTGTACAGTATCATTGGTCTGACAGTACAGTCCAATGCATGTTTACTCAGATATTATTCCTGCTGAGTGAAATAGGCTTATTCTCAGGTGAGCAGCTTTAGGACCACAGCCATATTCATGCCTGAGTTAGCATAAAATAGTTTAAATCTTTTATCCTGAAATTTCAACATATCAAAACAAAAAAAAAAGAAAAACAGTTGTTGCTACATAAATTAAAATACATTAGTTTCAGCATATGCATATGAAATAGATGTGTGCATGTATAAAATAATGGTTTTTAAAATACAGTTTTTGGTCAATAAAAGCTGACCAGACATTCATACAAGTATCCATTTACAAGTGGCATCTATATAGGAGCCCTTCAGAAGCTGAAAGCATTGTTAAGTTCTCAATCCTTGCTTTATAGGAGGTGAACATTCATCCTTCCTATATTATGAGTTTTGAGCTGTCAAAAGGATACAGAGTATCCATTTGCACTGACTGTGTGTTAACATCCAGGTAGCAGGCAGACAGTTTAAGATGACATGTAAAGCAATGAATATGGGACAAAAAGTGTTCCAATAGAAAGTTTATTTATATAGTAGTCTCCTCCCAAAAGCAGGAACTATATGTTATTGCAAAAACATATGGTTAAAAGAAGCATCCGTTGTAGTCTAGTTAGCCAACTTAAACAAACTGATATTAAAGGCCCATAGTGATGTCCAATAACACAGGGTGCGAACTGTGTTATTGGAATAAGGAGTAAATGCATAGATGTATAGAGCTTCAGTACAGCTGCTAAAGCAGGGATTCAATGATCAGGCAAAATGGGATAATCCAATTACCTAACCCATTCCTGCTTCCGACCATGCATTTAGGCACCAGTAAGAAGCATGAATAAACATGGATTGTGTGTTGATATATCTGATGAGCCTCAATAAGTGTTTTCAATACTGACAGAAAACTAAAGCTGTAAAAGTGTCATGGCCAAACCAAAGTTCTAACCAATGTTGTAATTGCAACTATGGCCATTCAGCTAATATTTGATGTATTTGACACTCAAAGCTAGGAATGTCATAAACTTATCATCAATACCTACTAGTTGATCCAAATTAAAAATCAGCTTAGTCATCTGAGTCTTCCCCAAAAACATTTTCTTTCCCATTTTGAAGTCTGGGTTTCTCCATAGAAGGAGTTTAGCACAAGGAAATGGATAAAAATGCAGTTGATGTGACATTATGCAGCATATGTCTCTAACAGCTGGAACTGTGGGCGGGACCCTATCTGTTCCTCCCCACATAAAGCATAAAATGATGTCGCAAGTTCCATTGATTTAAGCAGACCTAAGTGCTTCTAATTTACTCTGGATTGCTTGCATTGTCTGTTTAAAAGCAATTGCAGAATGACAAGTGGCAAAATAACAAAAATAAGGATTAGTTAGGCATCTTGTGTGAATGGTGAGGAAATATGTGTGTCTAAAACTGAAAGGATTAATCACACTTTTTGTCTCAGTGCCAAGAAATGTTAAATAATATTTATCTGATTAAGTATGTTTAAACAAGATTGGCCAACTTGCAGTATTTCATTTGGAAGAAGTGCCCTGGTGGCAGTAACAACATTATCAATTATAGAAATGTTAGCAACAACAAAAACATTCAATTTCCCAACAAAGGTCAACAGTAAATCCATCTAAAATATGTATGGCTCATGAAAATAATGGTTTTGAAACTGTGATTGAAACAGATGTTCACAGAATCAGCATTTAGAGATGAAGCCATTATAAAACAAATGCTGAAAGGAGCCCATCTTACAAGTTTGCTCAAGAGCAGATTAAGAGCTACCAATACAATTGAAAATCAGTATTGCTGCAACTGAATAAAAACGGAAAAATACTGCACTTTGGATGGATTATGTCCACAGTTCTTTGGGCTACTTTGAGACAGGGATTATCAATTAACCTCATCTCAATTTTGTTTGTACATGCCGAGGGACAGTCAGACCCAGTAGTGGTCCCGGGACCACAGATGGAGAGCTGCCTTGCATTAGTGGGTAGGTTGACCTCAGAGTTTGCTTTCTACTAGAGCCTTGCATTCCACCAATCAGAAGATTTGGGTCCCAAGACATGTACTTAAAATTACTTGTGATCCTGGGAGTTCATTCTGAGTACCAGAACTGAACAGAGGCCACTGTCCTTGAACTTCAAAATCCACTGATGATTACTCCAAACTTCTTTAATTTTAGCTGTATCATTTCAGTGGGGAGAGTCATTTTATTCTTGCCACTGTTAAGCAAGAGGGAATTGGAAATCTTGACAATTTACTGCAAATCACCCAGAGACCTACCAGGAGATTTTGATCTACCTTCTGCCCATCCTCCTCTTGGAACCTGTTAGTTATGCTTCCCTTTATTGTAGAGGGCATGATCCTATAAATGAAGGAATGTTGGTAGTGTGGCCACTTATGAAACACCCAAATATGTGAGGACACATCGTCGCAAAAGAGGACAGAGATTTTTATGAAATTTACAAATACTAATTTGCATTCATAGGTGCAAATTTTAAAATATTCACTATATTTTAAATAAAAATGTAGCATATCTCATTGTGGTGTGGACATTAGTGATCTGGTGGCCTGTGTGCCTGCTATTTAATCTGCTGTTCAGGTGTTATCCTGGATGGATAATCATTTTTATGGATCTTTATCTTCAGACCAGAACTGGGTGGGAGAGCCCTTCAAGTAGAGGACATTTTCAAATATTTATTTATTTAAAATATTTCTTGGCTGCCTTTCAGTGCAGGAACCCTTCCAACATCGTGTATAACAATGCAACTCATCATAAAATTCACATAACACTATTATATGAGAATTAAAGCAGCAACAACCATGAGCATCCTAAAAACGAATGAACGGGGGGAAAAAGAGAGAGACAGTGGATGGTCCTCTGGCAGCCCTTCAAACAGAAGACTCCTCTGTAAAAGAGGACACATGGCTGCTCTACAAAGGCAGGAGAAAGGTGACATTCTTGTCCAATGGTTTCAAACTAACCAGGTCATTGTTTTCATGAGCTATTATTCTAGAACAATAACCACCCAATTATGCAGAGTCTCTTTCCACCCTTGCTCTTATGAAAGGCAACAGTTTCCACAGAAACATGAGCACAACAAGGGATGAAGCTGACTGCAGGGTTTACAGAATTGCTGAAGATGGTAAAGCATTCCTTGATCATTTGCAAAATTGTTCATAAGAGAAAGGAGGAGGCAGTTGTTTCTATACCCTGAAAAGCTTCACTTGCTAATTCCTGCATACCAAGCAGCTATTAAAAGCACAAGAGCGGGCCTAGGTCAGCTTTCTGGTCAATTGGCAACACTACTTCTAAGCACTTGGTTGTCTAATGTAATCATAAGAAACAGTTTTTAAGAGGCAAGCTTTTTTCTCAACTCCAAACGTTATTCTTTATTCTGTGAATCAACGGTAGAATATTCAATATTGCCTGAGAGCCAGTGTTCGGCCAGAAGTGCCAGTGGTAATCAATGGTGCTGCCTGGGAGTTCAAGTTGTCGACGTTATCTGGAAAGGATCCGATACCAACAAGGACAGACTAGCAGCGACAGACTCCTAACTGGCTTTATTCATGAAGTTGTTCCCATCTTCTTTTGCACTTATGCCTTTCGACCACTAGGGGGAATACACAGACACAGCTGACTGTAAGAAAAGTATCAGATGAGAGAATGGAGCAGTCTGAGAGAAGAGGTTGAATGGAGAGAAGGAACAAGAGGTAAAGTGCCATTTTTTTTGGTGGAAAGGAGGGATACAAATCAAATATAGAACCAGAAATAGAAATATGATGAGGCATGGAAAAGAGGTCAGCTAAATGGCAGATGGGCTAGGAGAATAATCAAAGACATAGATTCATGGAAAATAAGGCTGACGACAGTGATGCAGCTGGTTAATTTTAGATCTTGGATTACATGGTTTTATGCCCCCCCTTAAGATGTCCATTTTCTTACTTCCATTCTGAAGAATACAGCTAGCAGTTCTCTTTTCCCCCTTTTCTCCTAAATTCCTTATATGTTTCAGCAAAAATAATTTTTAAAACCTTGTGCCAACCCCATTAAAAAAGAACAAACAAATGTCTCTGCCATTTTGCTTTTTAAACTCACTGAAATCATACCATTGTTGTAACTACAGGAATAAAGTGAGTTTCTAATGCAGATAAACATTTTTAAAGGAAAACTGTTTTTAGAAAAGTAAGATCTGTAACTATGTACATACCTGGCCAGCCACATCCTGACTATACTTTGTACCCATCATGAGAAGGCAAGACTTGCAGGAACAGGCAGTCATGCTAGGGAGGTAGAAGAAGAAAAAGGTGATTAAATAAGAGATGAATTGATACCATAAAGAAAACCCCAGCCTTGTTTTTAGAACAGCTAGACAGGGATGTCATGGATAGGTCATTTTGGAGGGCCTGCATTCATTCAGAGACAACTGGACAGCACATAAGAACAAGAAAAAAGAAAGGATCCTGTGGTGAACAGAACTAATACTGGATCAACCCAGTATCCCTATGCTGGCCCAAGGGCTGATGCCACATTTTCCGTGGCTGATCAGCAGTGGTTAATGGATGAAAGGTAGGGTAGATAACTTTGTCTAGATCAACGCCATGGATGGCTGGAGTACAGCTGTTCAACATTTTTTGCAGTTACTGAACCATTACTATATGACGAGAATCTGCAGCAGCTCATTATTACTACTATCCATTCCTACTATTGATTGCCCCTATTACTACTATTGCATGCTATCACAAGCACAGTGTGTTAGAAAAAATGGTGTGTGTGCTTTCCAGCTTGTCTCAGATGTGATGATGATGATGATGATGGTGGTGGTGGAATCTCTTTAACCAAGCTCTACTGGCTTTCTCCCACTGAGGACAGAATAGCTGCTTTGAGCTCTCAGTCTAAATTTCTGAAGGTGCAAGCAGAGCTGGCCCAACCCCCTTGATGGCATTGAGCATGCCGGTCACATTCCCCAGCAGTCTGAAGAACATGGGAACAGTGCTGACACTAGATTTGGGAGGGCAAAACACCTTTAGGAGACCCTGGGTGAACCTACCTTCTTCCTAAGTCACCAGCGGCTATTGCTCTGCATCACATTCCCATCATGGCTAACCCCTCTTTGCTTGATGGGCCAAGAGCCAGTGACAAGTAGGCAGTGGTTCCTACTGCTCCTCTACCTCCTCCTCACCAGCAGTGCTGACTGCACCAGGGTGAAAGACAGGTTGCCATTGCACTAGGAAGGAGCAACCCACACGGCCCTTACCAGCAGGGCCCGGCTGCTGTGTGAGCCCTCTGCAGGCGCCCACCCTTACATACTCTTGGTACTGAGCCTGGCAGTCAATATTTGCATGCTCAGATTTAAGCTGAACCAGTCCACTCTTCCTTGGTGAACAAAATGCCTTTCGCATACACATCCAAGTGCATACTTAAAAACCCACTCTGGCCCCCACAGTATTTGATAACTACAGTCCAGTAGCAAATACTACTTTTTTAAGGGAAGACGCTTGATGAACAACAGCAGCTGTGGGTGCTCTTGGAAGACAATGATTTTCTGGACCCATTTCAGTCTGGAGTCCAACCTGGTTATGTGACTGAATCAGCCTTGGTAGAAAAGAAAGACATAGGGGGGACAATCCTCTATATTTACTCAAGCTCTCATTGCCATTGGGTAACATTGTCCATGGTATCCTCCTGGATCAAGACTGTGTATTGGAGGTACAGTGTTGCAATAGCTGCAGTCTTACCTGTGGAATCAATTCTGGAGAGTAACATTGGGGTAGCTCTTTCTTGAATCCCTAGCAACTGAGCTATTCTTTACCTGTATGACATGTTTGGGTCTTTGGTTGTTAGGCTTTGGAGCCAAGAGCCATCAGTACAGTGATGTCACAAAGCTCTGTCTCCATGTGACAACTAAACCAGGAAAGGCTGAGTCAGTCCTAGATCAGTGTCTGGTCTCATTCATGGACTGGATGAGAAACAATAAATGAAGTTGAATCCTGGCAAGATGGAAGCCCTGTGGGCAAGTCGTTCCTGAATCCAGGATGTAGGTTTATTAGCTATTCTGGGTGGGGTTGCCGTCCTCCTGAACGATCAGCTGTGGCTACTCTAGATCCATCACTTTCCCTACATTCCCAAGTGACTGCAGTGGCTTTGAGTGCCTTTTGCCATTTCTGATTGATTCAGTAGCTAAGGTCTCTCCTGGACAGGAATAGCTTGACCAATGTGACACAGGCACAGGTAACCCCAAACTAGATCACTGCAAGGCATGCTATGTAGGCATGCCTTAAGGCTGGTCTGGAAGCTGGTGTTGTCAGGAACTACCTCATTTTAGCATGTGCTGGCTACTGGTTTGTTATTGGGCTAGATTTAAAGTTTGGTAGAGGTGTACAACTTGGACCAGGGTACCTGGGGTGGGTGGGCTCCTGCTTCCTTACCAACCTGCCCAGTCACTGAAGTTATCAGAGAACACTCTCCTGGGGGTTCCACATGTACCCATGACCCAACTAGAGTCCACCGGGAGAAGAGTCTTCAGTGTGGTGGCCCCATTTCTATGGAACTCCCTGCTTCAGGACATCAGGCAACCACACCAACACTGTGCTATTTCCAGCACCCGCTAAAGACAGTTTTATTCCAGGAATACTTTTCTTGCTGACCAGCAGTGGTCTTAATGTTACTTTGTTCATGTTAATGTTTAAAAGTATTGATTTTATTCACTTGTTTGTTTTAATCTTTTACTGCTCACCACTTTAGAATCCGTTTGGATGTGGAGCAGTATAGAATATAATAAATAAATACTAAAATGCTAGTTTTCATGCAGATTTTTGTTTACTCCAATTTCAGATTATAGTTTTTGAAGTATTCCATCATTGTCAAGGAAGGAACAATATATCTTCAAAACAATTGTAATTAAATAGTGGGGTATGGGTGGGATGATGAACTTGTCCATATGTGGTTGTCATGTCCTTTGGTAAAGACACTATGGGAAAGAATGCCCACAGAAATTAACAAACAAAACAAGATACGAGATTTCAATATTTGCAATTCTGGATATTTTCCCAAAAATCCTGCCTTTTATACTAATCAAAAAGTTAGTTTACCCTCTTTTAGCAGCAGCAAGTGCAATAATTCCAACCCATTGGAAAAGTTCAGCAGGTGTCTTATACTTCATGAATGAAGTACCCTTTTTGTGGTATGTTGTATATCCTATATATCTTAGGACCAAACTTCTCTCCCACTCCACCCCAAGCATTATAAAATTTTGCTGATCTACTAAGAGAAAATATTTACTGCTTGGAGGGTTGGTTTTTGTTGCTGCTGCTGCTGCTGTTTTGTTTAATTCTTTATCCTAAGTACATTGGTTGTGTTTGATTGTTTTTCTTACATTCTGGGAGCTATTTTTAGCCTACAGTCATTGTATTGATTTTTTTGAATCTAAAAATGAAGCTATGGAGTGGTGAGAGAGAAAACAACTCAGTGCAGAAAAAGGACTGAATAGAATTATAAAAGAAAACACACAAAATGAGAGGGACTGGAAACAGATAGTTTGGTGCATCCCTAGGAGTAAGGCCCAGTGCACTTGGGGTGACTTATGCCTGGTCAGGACAGTGATGCCAGTGTGGTGTAGTAGTTAAGAGCATGGGACTGGGGCCCAGATGACCTGGGTTCTAGTCCCCGCTCAGCCATGGAGCCAACTGGGTGACTTTGGGCCAGTCACAGACTCTCAGCCCAACCTAGAAACATAGAAAACAGAGCGAGTCAGAAGGGTCCTCCCGGGCCATCTAGTCTGACCTCCGGCACCAGCCGGCTTCGCTCACGACATGCCCACCATGTGGACGTCCAGCCTATCCTTGAACACCTGCACCGATGGGGCCTCAACCACCTCCCGGGGAAGCCCATTCCACACCCTCGGGGTCCCGACTGTCAGGAAGTGCTTCCTGGCATCCAAATGGAACCTTGGCTCCCTGAGCTTTGCTCCGTTGGAGCGCGTTCTGCCTTCCTCTGCAGGGGAGAACAGGTCTCTACCCATCTCCATGTGACATCCCCTCACATACCTGTATGTTGCCAACATATCCCCTCTGAGTCTCCTCTTCTCCAGGCTGAAGAGACCCAGTTCCCTCAGTCTCGCCTTATACGGCATCCCCTGCAAACTGGCCACCAACCTTGTGGCCCTACGCTGCACTGACTCTAACCTGGCTATATCCTTTCTGTAATGAGGGGCCCAAAACTGAGCACAATACTCCAGTTGCAGGCGCACTACAGTCATGTAGAGTGGTAGTAATACCTCTCTTGATCTAGAAGCCACACTTCTGGCTATGCAACCAAGGGTGGCGTTTGCCCTCTTGACCACCACATCACACTGCTGACTCATGTTTAGCCTGCAGTCAACCAGTACCCCGAGGTCCCTTTCACAAGTGCTGCTCTCCAGCCACTTATCACCTAACCTGTACTTATGACAGCTATTCCTATGCCCCAAGTGCAAGACCTTGCACTTATCCACATTGAACGCCATCCTGTTGTCTCCTGCCCACTTCCATAGTCTGTCCAGATCTTTTGGCCACAAAGGAGCCTCAGTTGTGGCCACTGCTCCAGTTTTAGTGTCGTCTGCGAATTTGATCAGCAGACTGTTCACCCCTTCTTCCATGTCGTTAATGAAAAGATTAAACAGGATCGGCCCCAGGACAGAGCCCTGGGGGACCCCACTTGTCACTGGCCGCCATCCCGATGATTCCCCATTAATGGTTACCTTCTGCTTTTGGTCAGTCAACCATGCCCTAATCCACCGGACAGTGCTTTGGTGTATCCCAAAACTCCTCAGTTTCTCTACCAGGATATCGTGGGGTACTTTGTCAAAGGCCTTGCTGAAATCCAGGTATACCACATCCACTGCATCCCCTCCATCTAGCCATCGCAAAACCTTGTCATAGAATTCCACAAGGTTTGTCTGGCAGGACCTGTTTTTGCGGAAGCCGTGTTGTGTGGCTGTCAGCCTCCCTTCCCTATCTAGCATCACTAGATCACTCTCTATTATGAGCCTTTCCATTGTTTTTCCTACAATGGATGTAAGGCTAACCGGTCTATAATTCCCCATGTCCTTTCTACTACCCTTTTTGGAAATTGGGACCACTGATGCCACCCTCCAGTCCTCTGGAACTTCACCCGTTCTCCACGAGGTCTCAAAAATGGAGGCCAGCGGGCGTGAGAGAACCCCTGCCAACTCTCTAAGTACTCTCGGGTGTAACCCATCAGGGCCTGGCGCCCTTGTAATGTCCAATGCCCTGAGGAGCCCCTCGACTTCAAGGAGGGGTGACTCTAATCTGTACCCCTAAGTCCCCAGCGTCATCTAATCTCCTATGCAGATCCCCCGTCCTGCTTTGGGGAGAACACAGAGGCAAAATAGTCATTTAACATCTGTGCCTGTTCCCTCATATCAGACACTGGATCTTCTTCCTCCTTATTTAGTGGTCCCACCACTTGTCTCCCCTTCCTCTTCCTATTTACATGCTGAAAGAAGCCCTTTTTATTGCTCTTGATATTCTTGGCAAGTCTCAGCTCGTAATCAGCCTTAGCCTTGCGAAGAATCCTCCTGCAACGGGCCTCCTCCTCCTGGTATACCCTTTTGTCTGTTTCCCCCAGTACCCATTTCCTACAGAGGTTCCTCTTTCGTCTAATCCCTCTAACCACCTCCTTTTGCATCCATGGCGGCACTCTCCTCCGCCTCCCCACCTTACTGACTAGAGGTATCGTCAAGGCTTGCGCCTCCAAAACCTCCCTTTTGAGTGCTATCTACCCCTCCTCAACTCGCTTACCTTCCAGTAACCTATGCCAGGAGACTTTCCCCAGTCTGGCCTTCAGTTGGCCAAAGTTGGCCCTCTTGAAGTCCCAGCTTCTAGTGCTCGACCTGCTGCACATCCCCAGTCCCCTGATCTCAAAGCAAAGGATGGAGTGATCACTCGCATCCAGAGCTCCCCTAATCTGTACTTCATCTATCAGCTCCTCCCTATTGGTCAAGACCAAGTCAAGGATGTTTCTCCCCCTCGTCGCCTCTCGGACCCTCTGTGTGAAAAACCCTCCCTCTATAGCTTCTAGGAAGCGAGGTGACCTGGCTGTCACCGCTGAGTGAGTCTCCCAAGTAATATCCAGGAGATTGAAATCTCCCATAATTACTGTGTCTCTCCCCCGAGATATCCTTACAATCTGGCCTGTCAGGACATCATCCAGGGTCTCAAGTTGACCTGGAGGGTGATAACATACCCCCACTGTCAGGTCTCTTTCCCTGTCAAAACCCCTAAGTTTCACCCAGACTGCCTTTGCCGAATCCTCATCTGTGCTGCATTCTATTTCACTGCATCCTATCCCTTCCCTGACGTATGAAGCCACGCCCCCACCTCTCTTTCCCTTCCTGTCCTTTCTAAAGAGGTGATACCCTTCTATGTTCACATTCTAGACTTGCCTTTCATCCCCCCCCAAGTTTCTGTGATTCCCACCAGGTCATACCCTCCTATTCCCAGGAGAGCTTTAGGCTCTTCCTGCTTATTACCCATGCTCCTAGCATTGGTGTACATGCACCTCAACTCCTTCCCACTGCTTCCTTTCCTTGGAGTTCTCAGCCTCCTCCTTCCTTCCATCCTCCCTGATACCTGGCCCCTCTCTGTAGGAGTCCTGTCAGTCCCTGCAGTACCTCTAAAACCCTGCTCCCAGAGCCCTGATCCTCCCCCCACACTTGTCCAGTGCAGACACGTTCCTGGGGGGCCTGAACCCCCCCCCGCCTCAGTTTAAAGTCTTCCAGACGAAGCTCGCTAGAGCATCTCCAGAGGACCTTTTCCCCATCCTCGTGAGGTGTAACCCGTCCCTTGCCAGAAGTCCATTGACAAGAAAACAAGTGCCGTGGTCGAGGAACCCGAAGCATTCCTTCTGGCACCACACCCTAAGCCAGTCGTTCACCTTGGAGGCCCTCCTGTCCCTTCCTGGCCCAAATCCCAGGACAGGTAAGATTGACGAGAAGGCCACTTGGGCCTTCAGCTCCCTGAGTTTCTTCCCCAAGGCCTCAAAGTCCCTGGTGGTCCCAACCACACCCTGCCTGGCCACATTGTTTGTGCCCACATGGATCACCAGGAGTGGCTGGGGACCCCCGGAGCGAACAAGACGCTCCACTCTGTCCATCACATGCCGGATGCGTGCGCCTGGCAGGCAGCAAACCTCCCTTGTTTCCAGGTTGGGGCGGCACACCGCCGGCTCAGTGCCCCTCAGCAGGGAGTCCCCAACAACAATCACCCGCCGCCATACCTTTCCAGTGCTGGTGGGCGGCCGTGCCCTGGCCCTTGCCTCTCCTGCAGCGGCCCCCTTGCCACCTGACGTCTCAGGCTGGGGATCCTGCTTGTCCCCCGAGGCCTCATCAGCCCCAGGCTCCCCAAGTGGAGAGAACCTGTTTCCCAGCTCCAGATTGGTGCCAGGAGAAGGAGGAGGCCATGCTGGCCTCCTCCTCTTGTGGGTGACATACCTCCATGTCTCCGCAGCTGCTCCTCCCGTGGCCTCTCCCTCAACCCTCTGTCCAGAGGGGGGCTGCTCCGGGTGGGCCTGGAGAGCTCTCTCGGCCCTCAGGCACCTCCTCTTCTAGCAGGGTCACCATCTTGCACCGAGGGCAAGCGTATCCCTGCCTCTCCTGGGGGAGAAGGGCGAACATGTCGCAGCTGTCGCAGTGGACAGCAACACCCGTGACTCCCGCCAAGGCCATCTCCTGGTCTGCCATTGGGATCTCTTCCGAGACCTTTCCTTGGTCCCCTACCTTGTTAGTCCTGCAGTTCCTCTCACTCGCCTAGTTCTCCCAGACGAAAACCCACTCGCACACACACACAAGGAGAAAATAAACTTAAATTTAAATTGGAAGAAAAACAAAGCACAGCACAAACAAGCAAAAGCAAACAATCAAACCTCTGTGTCTCAGGGAAGGGAGTCTCCGGACAGCCCAGGACGCAGCCAAGGGACAACGCCCCACCCCCCTGCTCCCTCCTGGCCGCTCTAGCCTCCCTGGCCCCGCCCCCATCCTCTCCGCTGCTCCTGGCCCTCTGCTCCGCTGCCCAGCTCCTGCCTTGCCTTCGCCAGTCCCCTGGCCACACAGCGCTCTCTCCCAGCCTCTGCCTCTGCTGCTCTGCCAAGAGGCCAGAGCCAACAGCAACAACCTACCTCACAGGGCTGTTGTTGTGGGAATAAGATGGAGGAGGAGATGTAAGCTGCCTTGAGCCCTTTGTAGGAAAAAGGAAAAAGGCAGAATATAAATGGAAAAATAAATAAATAAAATAAAATGCCAAACATGTAAAAAGATGTATATATTCTTGTCTATGTGTGCAGTTATGTATGTAACGCTCCCTCCCTCTCACACACACGTGCACACACGCACACGCACGCACGCACACGCCTCCCTGGCTGGGAACAGCTTAGCATTTTTTATGAGAGTGGTTGTACCTGATCCTTGATCCTAACTGTCTGGTCCTCAGGTGCACATTCCATCTCCCTCATGTGGTTCCTGTGTAAGAGGCAGAGTCCCTTTTTACATAACCCAGGTATATCTCACCACCCAGCCTGTCTACTGTGGTAATAGACTGATGAACAATGCTTATCCTGTGTTTGTCTGCATAGACATACATCTTATGGCATTTAATCATACTCCCAGTTCTTCAGTTTTAGTCCTGACCCATTCCCAGGTCTTTATCTATTATCTTTTCACTAGAAGCTAAGTCTCAGGGAGTAAAGACATTGTATAAATTGTGTTTAGTAATATAGCAATGTTCATTATGAGATGCTTAATTATGGTCATCATTTACCCAAAGAAATCAAGTCCTGTCACAGAAAGCATAATAATGAATGTCTCTTCTTTAAAAGTCAATGAACCATCTGCCCTCCCCTTGAAGGTATGAAGTAGTCAGCTCTGCAGGGTGTCATTATTTTTTTCCTGTTTAAAGGGATTAATATTCATAGAAATTAGAATGTAAATAAATGAATTCAGAACTTCAAACCTTGTATTCTACATTAACATTTATGTATGTATTGTGGGTTTGTTTATTTACATGAAAATGACACAAGAACTGGAGGAAAGCAAATGGGGGAAGGAAGCTCATTTACAGTCTTTCTGAAATTGTCTTAAATTTAAAGTAAAATTGTCTCTAATATAAACAGTGATATGCTCCTCTGCAAGTTCAATTTATTGTAAAGCAAGATTCTGAAACTCTGGTCTGGATCTAAAATAAGTAGCCTTATTAGAAGTGACAGTATGAAATATCCAAAGCTCAAGGGGAGCAGTAAGGACCAAGCAAAATGCTACAAAAAGTTGTGCTACCTTTCAAGCTTTCCAAAATTCTTCATCATTCTAGGCCAGGGGTACAGAACTTCAGATCCAGGGATAAATCTAGCCCTTCTGAGGCCCAGAGATAGCTATGACCCTTCCTCCTATTTTTCCTCAACCTCTCAGCTTTTGTGCAATACTTTCTCCATACTGAAATGTTGACATGGCCTTTCTGTAGCTTAACTACTCCAACTTGAAACAGAGCTTGAACCTAACTCTTCAGCAAGAGCTTGAAGCTGAAGTATACTGAACATTTAAAAAACTTTGGGCTTACTCTTTTTGCATTTGGCCGCATCCAGTTTCCCATCAGCCATACCTATCACTATAATGTGGGTGCAAGAGCTTCTGCAAAATAGCATCCATGCTAGGTCTGAAAGAGGTGTGTGTGCATGTTTGCAAGAAATGGGGAAAGAATAGGAAAGTTCAAAAATTAGATAGAGGTAGCCGTGAGAGATTGCAGAATGAATGGTAGGTTATGGCGGTATCAGAATACACCCAACATTTGGGGATAAAGAAGCATGAAATGACCTCCATTTCTTAAAACATAAAGACTGGCTTTAACCCACAGCTAAAATGAAAAGTCACCCTTAGGAAAGAAGTGTAAGCCTATGAGTGTCATACAATGGCATCACTTCCATTAGTACATCTCTGAAAATATACAGAACACAAGCAATACATTGCCTCTCACTGGATCAAAGAAAGATGACTAATCCTGTATTAGACCACTTTTCTAAAAGTATGATTTGTATTTAGAAATAACTCTCATATTTATCTAATACACATTTTTCAGTTAAAATGTGTTGGATGCAAAGCATTATTTGCATCCCTACAAAACCAGGAATGGGTGGGAACCCAATGGTACCGCTAATTCACAAATGTTTTATCTAATGCATGCTTGGTAGGTGGGAGTCCAGCCTTTGAAAGATATCAAGGCAAGGAAAGACACTTTGAGAACCTGAGCAGTAAGTGAAGGTGTCTTGGAGAGGAAAGACCATAATGGAAAGGGAAACAGGCAAAATAGTTTGGCCACACTCCTTATAGCCCTTCCCTTTCTGAGGTCTTTTCCACTGCCACCAGGTGGAAGTCTTTCCCTTTCTGGCCACCTCCACCAAACCAGGATTTTGGTCTCAAGTATTTACAATAAATAGCATGGGTAGTGTTGACTATTAGACTGGTGGGGGTGGGGGGGGGACCTCATTCCCCCAGTCCAAAAAGAGCTCAAAATTTAAACAACAAAGTTTAAATTATACAGAAGAAAAATATGAATTAGAAAATGTTTTAAAACCTGAATGAAACCCTGTTGCCCAACCTTCCCTCCCCCCAAAAAAACCCTATACGCACTATAGATTAATCATAGACTAGCAGAGGCCATTGGGTCAAACCCCATGCTTTGTACAGGATTCCAAGTTCAATCCCTCTCAGCACTCCAACCTATCAAGATCCTCTTGAATTGTCTTTCGGCCTTCCAGGGTATTTGCTATCCCACCTTGTTTTGTGTCATCAGAAAATCTGTTAACTGTTCCCTGCACTTCCTCATCCAAATAACTAATGAAAATGCTGAAGAGCACTGGACCCAGGAACTACCCTGTGGTACCCCACTTGTTTCCTCTCCTCATTTGGAGAAGGTGCCACTGATGAGCATTCTTTGAGTCCATTTCTGTAGCCAGCTGTGGATCCACCTGATCATTGTTCTGTCTTTTAGCTAGCATGTTAATCATGTGGCACTTTGTCAAAAGCTTTGCTAAAGTCAAGATAGATTGTGTCCAGCGTATTCCCACATCCATCAGGGAGCTTACTCAGTCAAAAAATGAAAGCAGTTTATCCTGGCAGGATTTGTTCTTGAGAAAGCCATGTTGGCTTCTAGTAATCACAGCATTAGTTTCAAGGTGTTTGCAGACTGACTGCTTTATAATCTGCTCCTGAATTTTCCCAGGGACTGATGTCAGACTGACTGGTCCATTCCCAGGTTTTTCTTTTTTTCCTTTCTTGAAGATAGGGATGACGTTAGCCCTTCTCCAGTCTTCTGGCACTTCCCCTGCCCTTCATGATTTCTCAAAGATAATAGACAGTTTTTCTGAAAGTTCTTCTGCCAGCTCCTGTATGACTCTAGGATGGAGTTCATTGAGCCCTGGAGATTTGAACTCATTCAACCCAATTAGATGATCCTTGACCATTTGCCTTTCCATCTTGAGCTGCCATCCTGCTCTTCAGCTTGTACTTGCCCTTCATCAGGAAGGCCACTGATCATCTTTTGAGAGAAGACTGAGCCAAAGTAGGAATTGAGCACTTCTGCCTTTTCTTTGTCTTCTGTTATCATTTTGCCATCCACATTGAGTAGTTGAACCACCATTTCTTTCCCCTGTCATTTACTCTGGACATACCTGAAGAAGACTTTTTTGTTACTTTTAGCATCACTTGCTAGCCTCAATTCATTCCTAGCTTTAGCCTTCCTGATGCCATCCCTGCAATTCCATGCTACCTGCCCATAATCTTTCTTTGAGCTGGGCCTTTCACTTCCTATACATGTCCTTTTTGTTTTCCTATCTTCTCTAATCTTTTTGTAAAGCTACATGAACATCTTCTATTGTCTTCCACCCCTTTTCTTGTTTGGAATTGTTTGTAACTGTGCCTTTAAAAAAATCCCTCCCTTCTTGTACTCCTTTTTTCATTAGAGTCACTTGCTACAGGACTTTACTTAACATTGTTCTGAGTTTGAATTTCTTGAAATCCAGGGTACATGTTTGGCTACATTTGGCTTCTATTTCCTTTAGAATAAAGAATTCAAATATGGCATGGCCACTTTTCCCCAGAGTTCTCATAGCTGCCATTTTGTCCACTAGGTTTTCCCTTTTGGTTAGTATCAAGTCAGGATAGCCGTTCCTGTTTCTGTTGGAGGATTTTTTTTAACCATTGTTAGCCTGTCATGCTGTATGAACCCAGTCATGATATTTTGCAATGGCAAGTTTGGTCTTCAGAAACCACAATAATAAACAACCCTTTATTCTGTGTTTCCTCTGTGCCACCCTGGCTTGCCATATTGTCTGGACCCAGAATCATGGTTTCCATGGCCCTGGTATGAAATTACCACAAAGTCCCCTGGAAAGAATAGTAACTGCAGCAAAACAGTGAGGAAGATACAGGTAACATAGGTGGGGAGCAATGGCTGATGGGACACATGCCAACAACAGTGGGGCAACTGAGAAGGGAGGATGGAAACCATGATAGCATAGAACTTGATCATCCATTGAATAGATCATGGTACACAAACTGTGGTAACTACATGAGTTTACTTGTCATGTTGTGTGAAGCCAGTCTATATCTCTGTTTTATTCAGCTTCCTTATACTGGAAAAGGAATCTAGACCTGTCCCTGGTTTGGTTCTTTTAATTCTTCAGTTCCAGCAATTCTGAATCTTCCTTCTCTCTCTCTCATTCTGCCTTGTTGCTTTAGCTTTTATCACTTTTAGTTCTTTAGTTCTTTTTTTCTCTCCATCTCCAGCTAATCTGGAAAGCAGATTCTTGTTAATTGCTGTTAACCATGCTTCTCTTCCCTGAGTTAAAACTCGTACTCCTCTGCCTCTGTCCTTCTGTGAAATATCCTGGCTTCCTGAGCACAACTCCCTGAGCTCTACCTTCAAACTAAATTTGAATCTCTAAACTATTTCCCCTTTATTTGAAACTGACTAGCTTAGTTTCCCAAATACCCTCCAGCGACTGACTCCATAATAGCTAAAAAGCAAATGAAATACCAAAAGTGAGGACAATTTGGTTCTCCACAGAAGAACAGCAGAACACCTCATCCCTCTCGTGACACAAATGAATGTAACTTCCCCATAGGTAGCTACAAGCCTTACAAATGTATGTGTTAAGAACGTCTCTTTTTTGACCCTATGACAGTACATCTATAGGGTGGCTACCTGACCTGTTTGCAAGGAAAGAAGAGGGCAACCTCTGCACCTTCCCATCCTTGTGATAGCAATAGGAACACTGCTGGAGCAAAGTATAAGGCCGTCCCTGGGATTCTTTCACAGTCTAGAGTCATTACACACGCCTAAGCCAGATCCAGAGCGGAGTATTTAGATGAATTATTGGAACACTGCAGGCAGGGGAAGGGACAGTCCTTAGTGGACTCTTTCCTAACCCAGTAATGTCGAGATAACTTGGCCAGCAACTCCCAGGATTCCTGCTGGGTGGTATTGATGGGAAATCCAAAACACCCGAATGGCCTCAAGCTGGGGAAGGTTGAATACATACACACACACACTGAGGATTGAGGATGCCATTGAACACCATGGGTGCTGCAAGGGAAGAGGAATATCGGTAAAAAATTCTTCCTCCCTTCCACTGGATCAATGAACCTTCCATAAACAAAAGTAAACAAAGGTAGCCCAAAGAAAAAATAAGTGAAAAAAGCCAGAAGGGAAAAGATGGAATTTTCCATAAACAAGAGTCCTGCCATTTGTGGAACAGCATGTCTGGATGCAAGCCAACAACTTTGGTTTGCTGCAGTACAAAGAATGTGATTTGAAGTTGCAAAATGAACAAAAAAAGCCCTGATGTCCCAAAGACTCCATGCCTTATTTATAGAAGGAGCCAGTCTTACTTGACTAGTGTTAGTTCTGAAGAATATCAAGGAGTCAATTATAGTTTTCTTTAGTTAAAGCTGACGTTGTTTTGACAGAACTTGCCTGAATCAAGCAACAAATCAGTAAGAGAAAGCAGATGTTGAAATCTATCAGTTAACATGGAATTATCCTGATAATTATCATTTGTGCACCTACCTTGCATAAAACCACATGAATGCTGGCCCTTCCTTGGGCTTTCTCAGAGGGGCTTCCCTTACAAAGGGATATGAACCCTATAGCTCCCCCTGCCCTTTCTTGAATAGCCAGGTGCAGAGGACCCTTCATCGCATCAGATAATTTCCAAGTAAGTACACTTCAGACTGGCCAGGATAGTGCTCTCGGGTGGGACTTCTCAAGTGCATTCACGATGGCTGGATTGTCACCCCAAGGTGACATCAGGTGATTCACCTTGCAATGGGGAAAGCAGTGGCATGAATCTATCCCCAGACTGTATCCTAACTAGGCACTGAATTTCTTTGCCCACCCCGAATAAATTAGCAAGTAACTGCTGGCAATGAAAAGATTTTAAAAGTTAAAAGGCTAAGATAATTAAATGCATATTTCAACAGTGTTTATCCGGCAGTGATTGGCCAAGGCTACTTACTGTGAAGAGCTGAATAGCTAATTCAAGTGCTGGGCATCTCCTGGAGGAGGTGACCTTGAGGTCATATAATTGCAACCGTAATTTATTTAGTTAAAGAAGCGAATGTGTTCTCAATTAGCTTGGCAGCCATTATGATAACTCAAGTGGGATTTATACTTGCTTATGCCACTTTGCTTTATGGATGAAGTTATTGGGCTTTGTTGTTGTTGTTATCGCTACTGCTGCTTCTGTTTCGCCTTGCAGTTCGTGAGCTTTTTCATTGGGAAGATTTGAAGGTCTGCTCCTTCTGATTAATGGGTGTCCAACCCTAATGATGCAGATATTGGCATAATCACTCCAGAAGGCCCAGGGGACATGTCTGTGTCAGGAGACTGGCAGAAAACAATGTGGCTTAGCTAGCCGTTCCTTTCTCTCCTGATTTGTTTTTCCATTACTGTGTCTGAGGCATCTTAAATTTGCCCCATAAATAGGTGCTGATCTGAGATTACTCCACCGTCAGGCCTCTCTGAAGTTTATCATAGATATGTTATTCTGTGGGGATTTGTATTTTTCCCCCTACTGCTGTAATCTGCTGTCACCAAAGGAAAGGAAAGCAGTAATTCATTTTGCCTGAGCTCTATCTCTGCCGCTTCAATCCTCCTGATCGAAACTCCTTGCTATATTTCTTTTAATTTTAGAAAGCTGACACATTTTCACCATTAGCTGGTCAAGCTGCATGTCAAAAAATGCATAATAGCTGTAATCCCTCGGCTTTCACGTTAACAGGATGTGATTTATGGAAATGTGAGTTCTAGTGGAGTCCATTATCAACAACCTCAATCATAACTAAAGTGACTATCATGATTGTGAAGGAATAGTCTTGTATACAGGCAGGGGAAAGGGGCTCCTAAGCATAAAAGGAGGCTGTTTAGGCCTCTCTTTTAACAGCTGAAGCAGTAGTCAGTCAACTGGGGTTCACTGGGAGACGTAGCTATCAGGCAAGCAATAAGATCAGCATGGCTTTTTACGCTCCACCAGTAGAGGTCACTGTGACATGCATTACATCATTGTCCCTGCAGTGGTGGCATATGGTCCAGACCTTTCTGTGAGAAGTCTCAGCAAAAACCCAGTTTTGAATGTGGATCCTTAAGTGGCCAAAATAGTAAGATCCTTACACAAAAGCACAGTATTATGAGCAAGAGAGAGAGAGAGAGTGAGCGAGCGAGCAAGCGTGCTCCTTAGGAAAAAAGCCAGAAGAAGGGGAACCCACACCTGCTCATTGAGGACTGTCCATACTTTGTGAACATGGTATGCAGACCGATTACATGAAGAAAATGGAAAAAGAGGGAGGGAAAATGGAACAGAATAACTTAAATGCAGGAATGGCTGGCTGGCTCCCATTCTGAACAGGAGCGTTGCTCACTACAACATGTAGGATTTTGTGACTGGGCTAGGGACTCTCTCTTTGCTGACTTTCCAAGGGTTATTGGAATCTGAACGGGAGGACCCCACACAGAAGAGGTGATGGGAGAACAGGAGGATCACAGGGAGCAAAACCCTTTGAAGCCCCATCAAGGTGCAGATACGTTTTGGAAGAGATGTGACAGGTCTCAGGAGAGAGGGAGTCATTGCCTTGCCTGGTCCCAGATCCCATGATGAGGTACTGGGAGAGATGAGCTACCCAGTTGGAGCTTGTAGGTCTTGCTGACTAGCTCTCCTCCAGCAGGAACCACTCTGAGGGTGGAGCCTTCAGTGTTACTGAAAGGAAAGGGTTGGAGAGATCTTTCCAGTTTGGGTTCAACACTCACAAACTCTTTACATGAGCAGAGGCTAACATTCAGCTTGCTAGGGAGACTTTTGGAGTTGTTAGCTGTTAAGCGCCAATAAAGATCTGCCTTTACAAGGCAGTCTGGTGTTAGGGCCTGGGGCAAGGAAGAAGGGAAGAGTCAGACACACAATATTTCATAGGTTTCTTGTGAACTTTGTAAGCACTTTAAATGAAATATATATATAAATATAAAATAGCAGGCCAGTAGGACATATGCTGCACTGAACCTTTGCCTTCTGCAGGGTGCTGATTCTTCCACTGGCTGTGAGCAAATCCCTTTCCTTAATTAAGAGCACTGCGGCAATAGGGTGCATTGTGTGTTGCAGGCTCAAGCGCATGCTTGATACCAGATACGAGAGATAAGCTACATATGCTCATGATCACCAAGACTGAGCACCAATGGGATGATGCAGCAGAATACGTGCCTGTGGCATCATGAGGAACTGGCTGCTGGTAGCTGAAACAACAATCCAGTGTCAGGCGTTTATGTGCAAGAATGGATAGCACTAAGCATGGTAGAGGAAGGATGACACACGATGACTCACATCATGTTGGAAGAAAAGTCTCGGGCCGTGAAAATGCCTCTGATAAATTTCAGAGGGAAATTGTGTAGCGAGCAGAGATGCTGTGAACCATGGTGCTCAAGATTCTGTAGAAAGCAAGAGCCCTTGTCAGACATTTTTCCTCTAAATGCAACTAACACATGAGGCAGGATTGCAAAGACGGGCACACTAGACCCTTTCCTCTCCATCCTCATGGCCCACCACTAGTCAGAGGGACATTGCCCCAGGCAAGGAGTTTTCTCTATTGAAGTAGATTCCCCTTGTAATCTTGAACCCTGGAAAACCAAGGTCTTCCTACAGTTTGCAGTTGTTTACCTCCAGCTTGTGGAGGACACTGAGGAAGGTTATATCACCACCACCCCAATTGAATAGCTAAATTCAATATTCTGCAAGTCACACAGAAAGCAAAGATTTATTTGTTTATTTAAAGCTTTTCTAACCCGTCTACCACTGACATCTTGGGACGTCTTACAACAGAAGAACCAATAAAACAAAGCACAGCATCCAACACTTCAGTATGATAAAACCCAGGTTAAAACCAACTAGCCATTAAAATAATGGGAAAATAAAAAGGTAGCCGTGTTTGGCCCACATGAAAAAGAAAATTCAAAATCCATATTACAGCAGGACCCAAGTCAGTGTGTTTCAGGACATGTGTATCAGCATACAATATCCTCAAATGTGATATCCCTTGGTTTCCCATGACCCTCCACGTGGAACAGAAACTTTTCTCACCTTTAAAGTTCCCTATGATATCATCACATCAAATCTGTCACTCTTCATTTCTTTATTCATCCCTGCCTAATGCCTTTGCTAGAATATAAGAACAGTTATTTACGTATTTATTTATTAGATTTATATCCCGCACTATTAGCAAGAAGTGCAATGCAGGATCAGACCAAGGGTCACCTTGTCCAGAATTCTGCTCACGCAGTGGCAGACCAGCTTCCCACAGAAAACCCACAAGCAGGCCATGGGTGCAACCGTGCTGTCCTGCACAAGTTGCCCAGTAACTGTTGCGCATTGGCATAATCCCTCTGGCGCTGGGGGCAGCCTAGAGCCCCAGGGCTGGTATCCATGGATGGCCTTTTCCTCCATGAATTTGTCTGATCCCTTTTTAAACCATCCAAACTTCATCTTGTGTAAGTGTTTGTGTTTCATCATTTAATGCAGCCTTTTCTCTCTTTTTCTTCCCTTTTCTCTCGAGTCTTCCACCAATCAGCCTCATGAGATGAATCATTCTAGTATTTAAGAGAACTGAACACCCTTCTGACTTTACAGGCTTCGACTACTGAAACATCTTATTTCTACCTATTTTTTACTTGCTGCTCCTTAATGTCCAGGATTCCCTGTCAGAATCCCATTTTGATTTCTTCCCTTTTTGCAAAGCACCTTTTAAATGAAACCTTTTCTACATTCCCTTACTTAGCCAATTAAAACAGGGCCAAGCGGGATTTCTGGAACATGAGCACCACAATTGAAGAGGCCCCATTTCATGTGCTGGCCAACAAAGTATCTGATAGGGCCTCAAATAATGACAGAAGTAGGAGAAATTGGATAATCCCTTTAACTTGCATGCTACTGGAAAATAGATTTGGGGTGGGACACCTGAGTACCCTTTGCCCAGTGCCCTCCCAACCTGCTGCCATCCCTCTAAGAGAAGGCAGTCCTTCAGATAATTGATCCTAAACTTTTAAAGTCCTTATAGTTAATAACCAGGCCTTTGATATTTGCTCAGAAACAAAGTAGCAGCTGGCAAAGATCAAATGGGTTTAGGTGAGAATATTTTGAATTTACATTTCAATGTGGGCTCCTGAAATTGTCACTTCTTTGCACTTCTCAAATGTAATGCATGAATCAGAATGCAATGGTGCCGCGTTGAACTCCCTCCTCCTGTGGTTTGTACACAAGTTCATCCAATAGGGATATGCAAGCATGAAAAATGTACATATTAGGTGAAATGCACTCAGAACCATTTTATATTAGGGAATTCTATATTTAGAAAAGAGAACAAAACATACATTTAACTAAATGTGCACACACAAACACTTGTACAAATTTTTATGTGGATGTTAAAAAAATCTGTAAACTGATACAAAAATGAGAAGAAACAAACCAAATGCAGTAAAAACGATAACCTGAGCAGAATTGAACCTGAGAGATTTGTTCATCCCTAAGCTCAAATAACATTGGAATTATGCATTCCAGAAAGCAGGCCTTAGGCTTGAAACTATTCAAGTCCTGGTATTTGTTCCTATTGCATCTCAGTTCCATTCTTTCTTGTAATAGTTTCTGTACAGTTCCATGTACAAAAGCATTTAGGCCCTGTGATCCATTAACATTTAAACTGCGTCTGCTGGTTCCTATATTTCTCTAGAACAGTACTGGGGCCAGTCGGTTAGCTCACATCAAATTCTTGATTGCAAAAATATTAGACACGGTCTAAGATCATTTTCTCAAAGGATCACCTTCTTCACCATCTAAACACACACAGAGAGAACCAAGGGCAGAAAACCCAATAATATTTTCATTCATACTCTGAGGACAATTAATAGAATCTCCAGAGCATATGCTTAACATGAACACTCAGGAACTCCCACATAGAAGAAAGTACATATTTACAGTCCCAAGCTATTTTGAGAAACTTTCACTTTAAGCCACCCTGAGTGCCATTTTCATGCAGAACGGCATGACAATAAATACATAAATAAAGTTAGTTAGTGCCAATATTGGAAACAAATATTTCCTGGATTCACTGAGACAGAACTGCGGTATCTTACCCCTGCTCTGTCTACCTTGATTGAGATACAGAAAAATCTGCAAAGAAAAACAAGTGTCATGGGTTATATTGGTACATTTTTTAATAAAATTCTCTTACCTAGATAAATCTATGCTCTTCAATGTAATGCTGAGATTAATTCTCCAAGACACATTGTGTTGATGTATTAATACTCAAAATCATCTCCTAAACGCTTGCTTTCATATTTGGCATAACTACTGTAACCACTGTAGAAACTGCTTCTATTGACCTTTAGATTAAAAATATGTTGGATTATCATGATTGACACATTTAAAATAACCCATTTTTGCTTGCCAAACACAGCAGAGCAACTTTTAAACATTCCCTTTTCTTTACAGCTGCCTCCACTTTCATTATGTGAAATATGGCTTTATTATATGCCACCTCGCATTGCCTAACATGCTTTCCCCCCTGAGTTCAAGAAGATTTACATTTGGAGCTAAATGTTTCAGTGATTGCTCTGTTGGATTTCATTATACCAGTGTAGTTAATCAAAGCAAGTCTGGCCTTGCAACCATGATTCATTGCATGTTTTTTTGAACTTAGTCATTTACACTGAACGAATATACACATTATCACCAGAGTACCAGATTTTCCTTAACAGTCTGAACTGTAATGCTTTGGTAAACTGCTTACACCATTTGAGCTCTGCAGAGCCTTTGACAAAAAACAGCCCAGCAGATTTTGATTAGATCTCACCTAGGATTTCCCCACCCAGTGGGCTCCACAACATGAATGGTTAGAGAAAACTGGTCTTCAGCAATATCCATTGGGTTCTTGACATTCTGACCATTTTTAAGGCATGTAATGGTCATGTAGTGGCCAGGTGCCCACTGTTCCCATGAGGAGATGGCAGTATATGACCTTTCTGTCCATGTGCCTGGATGTATCTGGGCCTTTGTTATCTAGCCACTCTTCATTTCTTCTTCACGAGTTTGCTTTCTGTTGCCGTTTCCAACTGTCTCTTGTCTAGTGCCAATAATGTTTAGAGTTTCCCATGAGAAGCTTGTTAATTAATTTTGCGTTTTAGATAGTCTTGGATATAATCTAAATGTCAGCAGAGGCCTGGGAAGGTCATTCAGCTGCAGTATCTGTTGGCCGTATCTCTGTTGCTTAGAGAGTTGTTACCCATTGTCTCAGTGAGTTTTAACTAGATACGGCATTGGAAGCAACTGGTTTTAGGCAGTCCCTCAGCCAGCCTGAATGGGCTGTTTACTGCCAGGTGGGCTAACCAAGGCCAACTGCCTGTGATGGGAATGCCCAGGATGCCTATATATTTCTCTTTTAAGATGCCTTCCCAATTAATTATGTGTAAAATGCAATAATTTTGTCCAGCCAATAGGAGCAGGTATGCCCCCAAAAACCCTATGTGAAGTTAGGAAGTCTTTCCAAGAGCAGAACCTTGAGGCAGACCTTGCTTCAGAAGGTACTTCAAGTCATCCAGGAGTCCATCTGCAGCCATTTCTTTCTTGAGAGGTTTTCTGATAACAGAAGGGAAGTAAGCATTGTGCTCTACCTACCATGATTTCACAAACTTTTTTTCCATAGTTTGCTAATAAAACTCTTTAATCTTTACCCACAAGTGTGCTTATTGTCACTGGATCCAAAAATGAACAGCTGCCACTGGCAGAACATGGTAATCTTGCCTCTGGTGAGCAAAATACGGCTGTGGTCAAAGCAATGGTTGCTGGTCCAGCAAAAGATGAGCCCTGAGGTGCTTTGCTTTCTGAGGCAGAGCAGCAAATGGTGCATTGCCTTGCTGTACGAGAGCCAGTGCTTTAAAAAGTCTTGCTGAACCGTTCAGACATCAGTTCCTGCTTTCATTAGGGATGTATGAAACATTTGTTACAGTTTGTTCTTGATCAGAAGCTGCGTGGTTCACATGTTCTAGAAGCAAATGTGGACACAGATAAGGGCTTGCAGCTGAAGTCCATTCATGTTTGAGCTTGCAATTTAACTCGCAAGGGAACACGTCTTGGTAGAATGCATATACTTTAATAATATGCATGAAAAGAAAATGAACTTTTGAACAATACTCATATAGTTTAATAAATGAGAAAAATGCATACATTTCAGAATGCTTCAATTAATGCAAACATTGGGAAAGATGTGTACAAAAGATGCACTGATTTTCAAGACCAAAGAAATACAGAAGGCAAAGCTTGACCTGCACATTAAAAGTTACACATTTGTGTGGCACTGAGTTTCCCAGGTAGCTTTGTAGCTTCTTTATTTTGTGATCCTTCTGTCACTCTCCCAGAAGGAAAAGGTTTATCCAGAGGGGTTAGACAACTTCAGAAAGGGTTTTCTGTAGTTTCTTGTGTCTTGTGTAAAGTCTTGTCTCTGAAGGACTATCAGTCATTTAAATTCTGCCAAATGGCATGGTGTCAGATCTTCAGTCGCTTAGCCTACTTGGTTCTACATCCTAAGCCTGGGTGAGTTTGACTTGCTAGTCTGGGCTCTGTCTGGAAATTAAGTTCAAATTTGTGACAAGAGCAAGCAGAGCAATGTAAATAATAAATCAACTGAACAAGTCTGCCA
Source organism: Varanus komodoensis (assembly GCF_004798865.1). NCBI lineage: Eukaryota > Metazoa > Chordata > Lepidosauria > Squamata > Varanidae > Varanus > Varanus komodoensis. The sequence continues at coordinate 45,788,158 of NW_025336087.1, read as the reverse complement.
TGAAGATAGGTTACAACATCTGGAATTCTTTTGTTTAGAAAAAACAACTAAGAAAAGACACGATAGTGGTCTACACACTTATGTATGGTATGGAGAAAGTAGATAGGGAGAAATGTCTTGCTTTCTTGTGCTCTGTCTCTTTCATAATTCTAAAACTCAGGATTATCCAATGAAACTGAATGGTGGGTGATTATGGACCTTTTTCATATGTATGCAGTTAAATGATGGAATTCACTTCCACAAGATGTAGCAATGGCCACCTCTTTGCACAGCTTTAAAAGTGAATTGGACATATTCATAGAGGAGAAGACAATCCCTAGCTACTAGCCCTGATGTCAGTATGCTGCCTCCAGTGTCAGAGGAATTTTGCCTCTGTACCCCAGTTCCTAGGGAAGATGAACTGGACAGTGCTATTTCGATCATGCCCTACTTGTGGGTCTCCCGTAGGCAGCTGGTTGGCTACCGTGTGAACAGAATTATCAGACTAGATTGACCACTGCTCTGATTGGCCATGGCACATTATCTGTTCATGAATAAACAAATTTCAAGTTATTCTCGGCATTCTTCCTGGTTGTGTATTCTGTTTCTTTTGGTTCTGCTTTCTCCCCCCACTGTAGCACAAGGTACCACATTTCCTTCTGCTGTCAACAAAATGCAGACTCTGTTTTTCTGTGTCATGTGGCAGAAGAATCAAGAAATGTCCAGATATGATAAGGAGACATGTAGGATAGGATCTTGTACTGTGGATTGTAAACAGGACACATACAGATTACTGCTCTGTGTGTGTTTGTTGAGAAACCGAGGGAAGACAAATAGGCCTTGGAGTTTACTGAACCAGGAGGCTTATCCCTGTAGCAACAAGAGGAACAGAGTGGTGTGGATACCAAGGAAAGTAAGGTCGGTAAAGGACTGCATCTGAGAGGAGACCTGATAGGAAGTAAGTCCCAACTGGTGGAGAGAACTGGAAGCTTTCCATGAGTTTGTGAGAAAGGCAAAAATAATGGTCCTTGTCTTGCTACATCATAAGACCATTTAATTCTATAATTCTCAGATGACTGGAGCTGACAAACCAAATTCCAGATCAAGCCAAATCCTTGCCTAGCCAGCTGAAGCTTGAGAGCAAAACACTGACTAATCTTTCTGGATGATCTCTATTTATCGCCACTGGAGTGGATGTATCCTGTAACTTCCTAAGAACTATTTTCCACATGAATGAAAGGATAACTGCAACCATTTAGCTGTAGAGATAAGAGCAACAGAAAAGAAAGCAGCCTACCAGTCACCATTTTAGATTTCCTTTTCACCTCTACCTGTATCAAGAGTAGCTTGGCAGGCTGAATTTTTATTGCTACAAGTTGTTCCATGAAATAAACCTTGATGTCATGGAACATGCACACAGTCATTCTCATAATATTCTTAGGCTGCAGTCTTACACAGTCTGACTTGGAAATAAGTCCAATCGAACTTAGTGGGACCTAGTTTTGAGTATGCATGGATAGGATGGCGTCATTGGGCATATCTTTCCATCTCATAAAGTAGGTTTCATGTCAAAAGATACTATATGAAAAAGTAACATTAAATGGCTGAATAGTGAATTTAGGATACTAGTTAACATATGAAGAAATGACACAATTTGTCATTAGATGTGCAGGTTCAAGTATTAATTGTTGTGCTTTTGTGTACTGTATGATTTTGAAGAACTTCGTGTTAAAAGAGATGTCTGGACACCAGTATGGAATGGCCACTCAGCCAAACCATACAAACCATCTTGCCAGGTCCAAAGGAAGGAAATCTCCCTTGTGTTATCAGTTGCAGCCCTCCGCTAAAGCTAAAGGCCAGGCCATCTGGATGCTGACAATGCAATGCAGATGCCCTGATCGAGGTCATCCCAAGGCCAAGTGCCTCCACTCAGCTAACCTATTTGATGAATAATGAACTGCCCAAGTGTGCCACTGACAAAGGCCAAGAGATTCCTCTGGAGTCTCTACCCAGCCCGGGAGGAGACACTGGAAGAAGCATATTCCACTGGAAAAAGAAGCTGAGGGTCTTTATCTCTTGGTATGGGGGGCATGGCCATCTCTCTTAGAAAGCAGGAGAGTGTGATGCAAGTTGCAGAGGACACGCATCGGTCACTTCCCGATTAGACTTCTGTAACGCACTCTACATGGGGCTGCCCTTGAAGATGGTCCGGATATTTCAATAGGTGCAAAATAGAGCTGCCAGGCTGCTGACAGGGACTGGTCATTGTTCTCATATAACCCCAGTCCTCTGTCAGCTCCACTGGCTCCCCATTGAAGTCTGGGCCCAATTCAAGGTGCTGGTTATCACCTACAAAGCCCTGAATAGCTTGGGACCTGGTTATCTAAAGGAGCGCTTGCGTCCATATATGCCCTCCCGCCCCTTGAGATTGGTGGCAGAGGCCCTTCTCCGGGAACCCTCCGTGAAGAATATTAGGAGGGTGAGTACTTGGAGGAGGGCTTTCTCTGCGGTGGCGCCCCACTTACGGAATGTGCTCCCCAGAGAGGTCTGCCTGGCGCCGTCATTTGTTTTTCGGCACCAGGCCAAGACCTTTTTATTTAAATGCTATTTTAACTGTTAAGGTTGATTTGTTGATTTTAAACTGACCAGGCTGTTCCCTATTTTATTTTATTTTATTTTATTTTATTTTATTTTATTTTATGTATTTTATTTATTCAATGATTTTTTTTGTATTTATATGTGGGATTTTATTATTGTAAGCCGCCCCGAGGCTTGTGCGATGGGGGTGGCATATAAGCTGTCTAAATAAATAAATAAAAATAAATAAATGGGGATTTTTGTCTGGTACAGTTGTCTCATTATGGAGTTCCCCAAATGGGTGACCTGACACAGACCCCAGGACAATTTCCCCCTTGGAAATAGTAGATTTCCAAAGGACCAGCTAAGCAGCTACTGCAAGACTATACTAGCTAGACTGTATTCACTATTTTATGTGTCACTTCTCACTGAACTACCATTTTAAGCTGCTATAAACTCTTTCCTGCTCTGTCCTCTTTCCTGAATCCTGCTTTACCCTGTTTTACCAGCACCCAAAGTGAGTGCTTTAGGGTGAAAGAGGGAAGGTCCAAAGGGGGGTTCACTGTAACACTGGTCACACTCACACGGATTTAACAACCATCCCCCGTGCGGTGTGCTTTCCTAAGGAGGTGAGGAGGTGGGCGGCATGGGCTGCTTGGCCAGCTATTGCCAAGGGAAAGAGGGTACTTGGACTTGGCTTAACTTCAGTGGTAGTGGTTTCTACCTGGCCCTGTGCCTGCTGTTGGAGCACCTGAGAGTGCCAGGTCACCTCCAACTCAAATGCCTTCTTGCCTTTACATTCACAGCCTCTCTAGCCATCTTGATCTTGACATGAATACTGATGAAGTGAGGCAATATCTTTACTTGAATTACTAATGCTTAACATGCTGAAGGCATCCATTTTTCAAAATATACAACTTCAATTTGCATTTTCAGTTTTTTTTAAAAAAATTAAAAGATGGTGATATACATCTGGACTTAATACAGCCACATGTTCTTTTAAACAAAACACACAATGTTGCTTATGTTATTGCCCTGATATGGAGAGGAAAAGAAGCAGGAATGAACTGTGGGTCCTATTTAAAGCAGTCAGTGTAACCCTGAACAAATGGAATTTGTGCGAGGGAAATGCGCTCACTCCAGGTGTGGAAAAAGTTTGCCAGTCTTCCTTTCCATTATCTTGCTACCTTCCATAACCATTCCTGAGCTACGTCTTACTTTTCCATGAAACCCGGACTATTGCAATCTCGCCAGTGCAGATTCAACCTCCATTGCTTGTTCCTGCTAACATGAGCATAGCAATGCCGTTGCACATGAGCAATTTTCCAGTGTCGGATTATAGCATGTCTGTTGGACATGTGTGCTGATGAGCAGATGTGAAAGCCACCTTCTGTGTCAAATCCAGAGCCTGTGCAGTGAGAATGGAGCAAGGAAAAGCGGGGGGGGGGGGGATTTTATGTTGTTTTAGAACGGGGCATAAGACAGACACAGACGTTTTCCAAAGGTCAAGAACTTTGGATCGACCTAAAGAACTTCTGCTTGCTCACTGCAAAAAGGCTGCCCAGTGAAGCATGGTAGGCATCCACCTGAAGCAAGGCCTTTTCAATAGTAAGGCCAACATTGTAGAATGTCCTCCACTTCACACGGTTTTAGAATAGATTGTCCTTAGCCATGATCTTGGTCATCCAGGAAGCTTTTGCTCAATATGGATTACTTCTTTTACAGACTTTGCTTATAACTGCAGTATTTTTTATTTTACTGCTAACTGTTGTAACAGGATGTGATCTGGAGCAAGAGTGGACATCTCCAAATGTTTTGGACTTCAACTCCCAGAAGTATCTGCTAGTATGGATAAGGGATAGGACAGCTGGGAGCTGTGGTCTAGAGATTTACTTTCAGGCCAGCCCTGTTCTGAAGTTGTTTTTTTAAATATTATTGGTATCCTTCAAGCTATTGATCTATCAACCCTTCTGTCTTATGTTTATGTATTATTGCACTATTTTCCCTTCTTACAAGGAACCCAAACCAGTCCTCGTCTTCCATTTTATTGTCACAAATAAAGGAGATTAGGCTCAGGGTCATTGGCTGGTCCAAATTTGCCCAGTGAGCTCTTGGCTGGGTGGCGATTAGAACCAGGATCCACTCAGTGCCAGTCCAGAACTGATGTTTCATGGGTGCCCTGAGCCACTTGAGGTCTATTTTTGATATTGATATCTTGGCTCACTTGCTCTCTCTTAAAACTAAAATGAGAGCTATTAAATAAGAATTAAGTCATGTCACTGGTGTGTCTGGTTTTTTTCTGGTACATTTCTGTTATCAGAACTGGATGGGGGTAGCCAAGCTGGGTCCTCATCTGCCAACCCTCAGATCAACGGATCCTTCTGTTCCTATTGCAACCTCTACCACTGCGGACACTGCATGTTCCAAGCCAAAAGCACAGCTTTGGAATGTGCTTGTGACCACCTCATTTTGGCAAAGTTACGCTGGCTGCAAAAACACAGGATGGCTGACTGATGGTGCAAAGGTTTAGAAAGGAAGGACTGCAAGATGAACTGGCTTTACTATGGCAGGCTCAGCTGTCCCACATGTTTGAACAGCTTTAGGGGCCTGTTTCTCATGTACGAAGTTGGCAGGCATGGTCTTTCCACCTTATACCCACCCACCCTGCCCACTGTGGATACATCCAACAGTCTGTGTCTGCCTTCAGAGAAATGACACGAGTTTGCCCCTCAAATGTTTTGTGCACATGTGGTGTATTCATTACTTGTATAACCTGTGAAGCATCCTAAAGAACATTTCAAGCTCTTTCATAGAAATCCAAGGCTGTTCCAAATGTGTAAAGTGCTTCCAGGTAGGAGGAGGCAGACAAATAGTGTGTAGAAATATGTGGATGTGTATGAAAACTACTGTATATGTACAGTAAAATAAATATGTGTATAATTAGTTGCACATAATTGTTTCCTGGCTACCTGCCAGTCAAGTTCCTAACTCTTCAAGCAACCCTCCCCCATTTCCCACCTTCTGTCTTGGCATCAAAAATCTCTATTTAAGATGGCATCTATTTTTATAAGCACTTTCTCCTACAGCTGAAGTGTTTTCTGCCTTCCTGAATGGAGCCTATTAGTGTTATTAATGCTAGTCTGGAGAACTATTTAAGAGGAATAGCAATAGTTGTCATTGAAAAAATATATAGCAAATGCTATTCATAAGAAGTTCTTAACAGCAAAGGTGCACTTCGGGAAAGTGTTAAGGAAAAGCTGAAATGGATACAACCAATGATATAGCTGATGTTAAAACTGTTGCAGGCCTTCCTTGTATTACTGTAGATTTTTTGTATTTGTATTTTAATATTTTGGTATTTGGAATAGCTGTATCTATATAAACCTATCCAAATAAAATATAGGTACGCGTGCACACTACACACACACACACACACACACACACACAGAGGGCAGTATCCAAACCTGATTGTGCATTAGTGGGGTCCACTCCTGGCACAACTGGAACATTTAAATGCAGCCTTAAATGAGCAGAAATGTTCCGGTCAGGTCAAATGTTCCTTGAAGAAGGAAGCTCTGTTGACCCAGTATGACGCATACCCATGACTTGAGGGCAAAATGAATCAGAAGATTCATTCTGAAACAACCTTTTGTTACCTATGGAACAGGCAGGTGATGTTCTCTGAAGCAAACTAATATGCCTACCTATAGTATAAGAGTTGACAACTTGAAACCCTCCAGATGTTCTCACCTACAGCTAAGGCTGCACAGATATTGTTACATCCATTCCAGTGTGTTGGATTGTTGGGCATCTTTCTTCTGCTCATTGATGGGATTTTTTAAAAATGAAGATTCCATTCTACATGATCTGATGTTCTTCATTTGTCTATGCTGGTTTCTCTATGATAGTTTTAGGCTCCAGTTATATTTGCTTTCCTCTACTGTAGATTGGGGTTTTAATTTATTATTATTACTATTGATGTGCTTTCTTGAATTGCTGCTTTTGTTTTATTTTTACTGTATTGTAAACTGCCCTGAACACTCTATTAGGAGTAGAAGAAGCTTTTAAAAATCCAGTAAATAAAGAAAGAATATTCTAGCACTGTCTTACTGTCCAGACTGGAATGCCATGTGGTGCAATACAATTTATTTATGTATGGATTGAATGAAAACCCACCTTTCCATTCTTAACAGAGTACCCAAGCCAGTTTATAATGTTAAAAAATACTTTTATGAACATTTGATGAGGTTGAATACTATTGTTCTTACTATTGTAAAAGGATGTTGATATGTTTAGATTATTTCCCCCTCTAACCCACAAACAAAAGCTTAGGAAAAATAAGTCAACTGGATTGCATAGTGGAAAAAGTATCCCCTAGGACTGCCTGTAATTTATTGTTTTAGAGACCTTGAGAATGACCATGACTGTCCCGGGTACAGTTCCCTGCAGACTCTGCAGTGAGATGCTTTTGCAAGGTTTTAAATCTTTCATTGAGCGAAGAAACATTTCCAATAGCAAGGCAAATTATTTCCCAAGGTTTCCAGCCTGTAGGCCCTTTAGGCAAATTAGAGAAAGCCAAGTATTGGCTGCTGTGCCTGTGATATAATTCTACAGCATGTATGTGGCTTTGGGATGGAGGTTGTGCCCCTTGTTGTTTTTGTTTGTCACAAAATAAAATACGGCTCTGTGTTAAATGACACGGCCCTGACTGGGCTGATTATTGCACGCCATGACATTCAAGGGATTCATGTATGAAGAAGAAAAATGACATTTGTCAGGTTCGGATAAAGCTTTTTGTTCCAACCTTGAGGGAACAGACATGATCCAGAACTCTAATAACTCTCCATTATAGGGAGGGGCGGGGGGAAGCAGGGCAGAAAAACCATGAAGGAGATACACAGAGAGAGAGAGTGATTAGAATTAACTGTATAGCAAGAAGATTGAATTCCCTGTTAGGGTGCGATCTCATTTATTCAGCTGGCCTGGGGAACCTCAGAAGAATTCAGATAAATATTCAGATAAGCGGACATGTTATTTATATAGTGTTACACTAATAGGGGTTACATAGGGCACACACAGTGAATTCATATATATGGGAGTTTTGAATACCTGAGCTTCATATCATGGGGGAGTGTTCTGTATTAATGGGCTATATGACACTGACAGATTGTCAGGATGCTGAAGTGAGCACTCTCTGTCATTAATATTTGCACAGTAATAGCAAGCCCCCTGAAGCCCATGTGATCAAATAGAGGGCGAGATCACTGTTTGCACACTCCCATGGCACTCTTGTCAGGATGCCAGAGACCCTGGTGACGCTCATGGTACACAGGAACCTGCAGGGCTGTTCTGGACACAGCACATTCCGCTCAGTTCTGTATCCTTGACACAGGCTGTTCTGCCTGCTCTGGAAGATCTTCAGAACAGTGTACTAATAATATTTCAGGCTGAGACAGTGTACAGTTTCACTATGCTGAGCATCTTCAAGAAGGAACAGATGCTTTGACCCTAATTCATTTTCACTTATTTCCCTACATTTCAGAAATGTGACTAGATTCTTATGATGAATCCAGTGGACTCCAACCATAGAACAGTTCCACTTCTGAAGTCATGTAAGCTAGATAGGGAATAGTTCTCAAAGTTCTCAAAGTTACAGAAGGGCACACCAGAAGCAAAGGAGATCTGCCTGCCTGCCTGTTGCTGGGATTGAATAGGCAGGTGGCTGCAGGATGAACAGATTGGGCTTTGTATATGTGTTCTCATTTGTCTTCACACTAATCCGATGAACAATGGAGGCTGCCATATTGTGAACAGTTCCCAGTGAATCCAAGACTAAACTGAGAGACTGGAATCCAGGTCTCCAAATTGTAGTGTGACCACTGGCCAATGTACAAGATGATGGCCACCAATGAAAATGGCTTCTTGTTCAGGTTGGACTGGTCCAAAATTGTTTAAAAAGACTTTGTCCTGTGGAGAGACGTGTTGCATTTTCTGAGACACTTTGACTCTCACATCTTGTGGTGGAACAGAATTTTTGCATTCAGTGACCCCGGCAGACCACAGAGCTATGTTTTGTTTGCTTGCTTTCAGAATATTTAGTTGCTTAGTGTCCAGTTGCATGAAGCTCATGGCTTCATGTTGCCACGTGTACTCCAAAAGAGGGCTCCTGGGATTTTCCTAGATGGGTAAAAGAAGAACTTCAGCTGGTATGGTGGTTCTCTTTATGCTCAAGGTCTTCTTTGGAGTCATTCAGTGTAACTACAAGTGCTCCGCTGTCCTAAAATGAGTCGGCTGAACCTGCAGAACAAACATCTTTGCTCTTGGAGGCCAAGAATTAACCTGATGGCAGTAGATGCTCTCTTTCATCCAGTGCTTTCATTCCATTATGTATACCTATGCAAAACCAGTAGTTGGAGCGTTAGGCTGGGTCTTGGGAGACCTGGCTCCTGTGCCCACTCTGCCATGCGCGGGTGACTTTGGGCAGCCACGGACTCTCAGCCAAATCTGTCCCACACGGGTGTTGTGAGGACGAAATGGAGGGGAGAAAGAGCGTGTTCAGCACTCCGTGCTTTCTGGAGGAAAGGCAGTGTATACAGGGAACTAATCAGTTATAAAAATAAAGAAGAATGGGCAGCCAGCAGGTAGCAACCTGGAGGGTTAGGGAAGCATTTCTCAATGTGATTATGTACACAGCTATAGGAAAAATGAAAATGTGAAGCAGTGAGTACACATCGCAATCAGCAGTCACTTTTTTTGCAAAGCAAAACACCACCAGCAGCAACAGATACGGGGCTAGCTCCTTACAGTATCGCTTGTTTCGTGCTCATTTTGCTTTAGGTGGACATGTACTCAAGTCCACGTGCTCAAGTATTTGTCCACGTGACCCTGTGGAGTGAGTGCAACATAGAACTGTGGAGGTGGAAGGGAGAACTATATTGTAAAACTGCTTTCAAACTTTGTTCCACGGAACCCAGCTGTTCCTCCGAAACTTGCGAGGCATGCCGCACTGAGGTGCCCCGTAACGGGAGGAATCTTCCCTGAATGGCGTCTTGCCTACCACCGCGGAACGTCTCCCGTAATGCACAGAGGAGGGCAGAGGCAATGCAGTGAGGACACCCTCACATGGCAGTGATGGTGAGGCCCGAAAGGGACATGGGAAACAATCTTATATAAGGTGACTTCACTTGTACATTCAGCTCTCACAACTCAAATTGTTGTTAGAGGTATACATGGTCTTGGTGATGGGGAGTCACCAAGCTCACCCACTTGGCTTGCCCGCTTAAGCCATCTAGATGCAAAGAATCTGTGGTCTGGGAAACATGTCAGTTATTGGAACACTCTACACAAAGGGAACCTCATTCGCAGAATTGTACGTGGGTCCAGAGGATGATGTCTTCCTCTTGTCACCCTCCCCCGTTTTCCTCCCACCATTTCCTCAGTCTGTTTTCCCATGCAGGAGAATCCATTGCGGGGTGGGAGGGGCGGCTGCTAGAACACAATCGTATTCTGCTTGACACAGAAACTGCTTGCAAGTCCCAGCATGTCCCACCAAGGTGTGGTTTAGCTCTATCGGTAGCTCTTGCATTTATTGTCTTGCATCGATCGGTAGCTGCAGAATTGTTTTGTGTTGTGTTTTAATTTGTTAATGTATTGTTAATTACTTGAAAAAATATTTTTGTTGTGGAGTGATTCTTAAATAGAATAGGTTGCACCCAGAATCTGACTCGCAGAAGAAGAAACTGTCATGCCGGAAAGTGATTCTTCATAAGAGAAGGGCCTCTGTTCATGGAAGGCTGCCCAAGTCACTGTTGGGGGATCCTGAGCAGCCCATCCAGCAGGGTCCCTCGACTCCTTGTGTAGCATTTTCACAGGGCTGGAGGAGCTGCTGTAAGGAGGAATGGTCAGGCAAGCCCACTCCTGCCAGCGCAGTTGATTCAGCGTAAATATGTATCCATAAATTTTGTCTGCTACGGCTGGCATTCGCATCGGGTCCCAGGCACAGGCCATTTTCAGAGCCTTCCACCGAATCCCTTTTAATGGGAAATGACAGGGCTTGAATTTGGGACCTTCTGCTCAGGAAGTACAAGCTCTGCCTCTGTGCTGTGGTCCTCCCTAAAGCCCATGCAAGGACAAGCAAATGCAGAGGCTTTCCTCAGCCGGCAAGCTGAGATGGAAGGAGAGCCATGAGGGAGTGAAGTCTGAAGACCAGTGCCGGTTTGAGGATGGGATGACGTGCCTCCAGACCAGGCTTTGTGCCATTTGGAGCAACGGAAACCGAAGTCTGGTACATCCAAAGGGCACCAGAGGTTGAGGGAGGCTGATCTAAAACATTCTGGTGGGTATTTGTCCAACCATCCTTTAAAAACCTCTGAAGGAGAAGATCCCATAACCTCCAAAGGGAGATTATAATGTGGAGGCTCCTGCTGGCTGGAGTGCTCAAATTGAACTAGATTACCTCTGCCTTTCTTTGGGGCTCAGTAATTCATTTTACTTGATCAGATTTTGATGTGTTTTTTTTTTTTAAGGTAAGGTTTTGGAGGAGTATAACGGAAAAAGAGATGAAGCAGGAGTTTGCGTTTAATATCCCAATGTGTGACCTGCAGGGCCTGAGATAAAGCACAACCATTACCTTCTCGTGAAGGCTACAGCCTTTGCATTACTAGCCCTTTCTGAATGACACGGTACAGAAAAGGCCGTTAAGGGGAGGCTAATGCCTATACAGCCAGTGTAATGAAGAAATGGGAGGTTTAGGCAGAGGGAAGCACGGCTCCAACAGAAGGAGCTGAAAAGATAGAGATAAGATTAGTGACATATGTAAAGGCACAGATACTGTGTGACAAAGTCTGTGCAGCTGAATAGACTGAAGCCAGCAGTAATAGGAAGCCTGTGTTCTTCCTAATCCTCCCAGATAAGCTGTTCCATCCAGAATTATCAGCCAACAATCTTCAGGGTATCAGGCTGAAAATGAAGTTTCAGACTGCTTTGATTCCTCATCCATAAATGAGAAAGTGCCCGAAGGATCTTTATTTATTCTCACTCCCACCGAAACACTCTTCAGAAAGTGCCAATATACTAGCAACAGATGCATAAAGCCTCGGCTTGTTTGATTGACAGAACATGATATAAAGCAACCCTCACTTGACATTTCCGTTTCATAAGACTCCTAGCAAGGGGAAAAGAAAGAGAGAGGGAGAAGATGAAGAAAAAGAAGAAATCCTTCAGCAGGAAATAATGGGAATTTATGCAAACTCACAGATAGAGCTGCAAAATGCTTCTCACTTTTAAGTGACTTCTAGTTTCAGGAGGTCACAAGATATTCTGGGTTGTAGGTGATGAGCGCTTCCAATAGTTAGCATCTATAGTGGTGTTGTGGGTCTTAAACAGACTCAGTTTTACCTGATCAGGGAAGGAAAGGGAATCACAGTGTCTTTTCTGCTCAGCATATGCTGCTTGCACACCACCTCATTCCCGTAATTACCATCGCTGGCCATGGGTCGCCGTGTTGTCTGAATGGGGTGGCTTCCAAACCACTCTGCTACCCATAGTTTGTTCTGCAATTCTGGGGTAGTTTGGAAACCACCCTTGCCAGCTTTGGGTGGCACGCAGCAACAGTAATTATGCAAATGAGGCAGGCAAAGATGCCACTTTCAGGGACACAACACTGTGTAGAGCACAGTATATTTGTACCCAAGTAAACACACCCATGATTGTGTGGTTCATTTCAACATTCCTGCTCACTGTTTTAGGAAGGTCCCAGAGCTTGGTGGTGGAGCCCCTGCTTTCTATACATGTGGTCCCAGCTTTGATTTATTGAGTCTCCAGTCAAAGAATAGAAAGGAACTGAGCTGCAAATAACTCTTCTCTAGATCTTGAATACTAGTTTTATTTAAAATTTATTTATTTAAAACTTTTCTATACAGTCCCATACCTGGATGTCTTAGTTACTAGCCTGGGTAGTTAGTGATGGGCTGACTTGGTATAAAGAAAGTTAGCTTCTAATGGTCCAAAGGAATGGAACAGGTAGTCTATAGGCCAGGGTTGGGGATCTCCAGCCCTCAGTCCGAATCTTGATTTGAAAGCCTCAGTTGTCCATACTACAGACTTCTCCCCCATCCAAACTATCACCTCCCAGCCCGTCTGGCTACTGGGGGATCCTCCATGTACTGCTTTCCTAGGATCACTTACCTGTCTCCTGGTCCACGTCTGTGCCTGTGTTACTGTGAGGGAGACAGAGATCTTGAGAAGGAGGCAGGTGTTCAGTGAAGCATGAGAAAGCCACCCATCAAACATGGCACCCACGGTGCCTAAATATGCTCTAGCTGCTGCTCTCCATGGTTGTACGTGTGCCTGCTTGTACATGTACGGAAGGATCTGTGTGTGCATCCATACATGCAAATAGTGTGTGTGTGAACAAGATCTCTGCGTGTATGAATTTGTGTGTGAATAGGATGTGCGCTTGTATGTGTGTGCATGCATGTGCATGCATGTATTCATGTATGTATGTTTTGACCAATCCACTGTTGTCATGTGGAGTCCTATCACTTTCTCCCAAAGGAATACCGGACACTAGGAGAAAACATTTTGCCACCCCTGCTATAGGCACACTGGCAAGTTACTTCCTCTCCCTTCCTCTGTCTCACACACAGGTCTGCAAGGCAAGTCTTTTCCTATTCAGACCTCCAAACAAGAGCCCCATCGATTCCAGATCCTGTACTGCCCCTCGAGCCATTCCAGGACACTGTGCTCCCTGAGGAGAAGCTGGCCCTCTTCATTCCAGGCAGAGGAGCTGGCTGGGCTGGCAGTCGACTCTGACTTCAGCACGGGCGGCGGCAGAGGACTGTGCGGCCCCTGAAAGCAGCCGGCTAACTTGGGGGAGCAGGGCAATGATAAGCCATGCGTGGTCTTTCTGTGCCCTGTCCCCACTCCCTGCCTTCTGGCAATGCCGCCTGAAACAGCTCCTCTCTCTGCTTTATGGCTAGGCTGGCCCAAGCCCATCCTGTCCTACACAGATCTGGTTTTTGGTGGGGAGAGAAAGGGTCTCAGGGCAAATGCGGATGTGTGTCTATGTACTCCTTTGATTTGCAGCCCATAGAACTAAATGTAAAGAGACTTGTGTGTTTGTTTAGATGATTTGATTGCATTTTTATTAATGTGGTTTTCTCAAAAGAAAAACAGAAAGGCTTACCAGACATGCGGGACTTAACTCTGACGTATTCTAACCAGGGGTGGCATCTCACTGTGGTTTCACATGTGGTTTACGCCGTCCTTGCATCTCAGAAGGTCACTAAAGCAAAAGGCCTGGAGGTTGTAGGATGTCTGTTTTAATATACCCACTTTGTGGAACTGAAAGAACTTAATTCGCAAACCAGTAGGAAATGCTACAAAAGGAGTGTGTTCTTAAAGCAGTATCTGAAGCATGACTCCCGGGAGAAGGTATTGTAAACCGCCCCAAGACATCTGTGGAGGGACGGTATAAAAAAGTGTTAAATAAGTAAAACGGGGGGCAACAGAAGAGCCAAGCAACTCTGCACCGTCTGAAACGCTCTTCCTGCAGTCCGGGGTTTGTTGCTGGCTCAGAGAGCTTGACTCCACCACAGTCACGCCCCACCTGCATCTCGTGCCTTCAGGGCCATCGCCCTGTGATGTGCACAGCCAGACTCGACCGTACCAAGCATATTATCGTGTGATTTAGGAGTAAACTAGATGGGTCGCTGAGCATGTAACTTGAAGTGCTGCTGTTGTGTGGGGGCCCTATTTTCTTCAGGACCGTGGCACAGGGGAGGAAGGTTGGCTCTTTTTAGTCTGCCTCAGTCCAGAAGAAAACTTCTCCATAGCAGTCATTAGCCCAGGAAGGCGAGTTTCCATAGGTTCTCTGTCTGTTTGACCCAGAGGTTTAGGTGGTGCCTTCTCTATGGCAAGTTCTGTACAGCAAATCTTCATAATCCAGCAGTGGGGCGGGGGGGGGGGGCAATTGGCCATGCTGGCTGAGACTGACAAGAGAGGGGTACAATGTCCAGAGGTTGCCCACCCCTATATAAAGCAATGGATTCTCTTGTGTTTCCGCATGCATGTGATAATTGCACTGACCTTTTGGAGTTGATTCAGACTTCATCATCCTTGCAAAAGCCCCTCAGTTATTTACATATATGTGGAACTTATATATGCCACCCCTGCCAGGAGAGCGTACATGATCCTTCCCGTCATTTTATCCTCACAACAACCTTGGAGGGGGGTTTGGCTGACAGTGACTGGCCCAAAGTTCCCCAGTAAGCCCCACGGCCAAGAGGGGTCTAAACCCAGACTGGTGCTCTAGCCACTACTCCACACTGGCTCAGTGCAGTCATTGGGTAGACTAACTTCAGGCCCACCCATTTCAGTGTCTCTACCCTGGACTCAGTCCAGTGCGATCAATAGGACTTCATCTCAGCTAAGCTGACACAGCCATGGTGGAGAACATTTTCCATCCAAGGGCAGTGTTGGCTCTGGCTTAACACAGCAAAGGCCACCTGGCCACAGTGGGCACAGGCACGGCCCCTGGCGCGTGAGCACCTCTGCTTCTGGCATGCAGTTGTCCCTCTCACAGGGACAGACACCATTCCCATGTACACACCTGGCATGAAAAAGCGCACCCAGGACGTGACTGAGAGAGCAAGAGCAGGTGCTGCCTAACTATTGTCTTCCTTTTTCTCACTGTCTCTGTTCTGGAACACATCTGATGCCAAATGATCAGTGTGAGCCTCTTAGGCCTCAGCTAGAGAAAATAGGCTCAGATATCATTAGGTTGATTGTATTTCCTTCTACTATGTATGTCACCCCGAGAACTTTAGCTATAGGGTGACTCATAAACTGAAATGATGATGATGTTGATGCTTATGATGCTAGCTAGCGTTTGACAGTCTTCTTTAAATTTAGGTGGCAGAGCAAATTTCTCCTTTAAATCTTCAGCCACTATTTGCAAACAGGAAAAGAGCATCTCCCCCCTGCCCTGCTGCCAACACTCCCTCTTGTTATTGCAGAAAGTTTAATTGAGGGTGTATAAAAAGTCCACATTTTGCTTTCATTATGTAGAATGGGTCTTTGCCTTGCATTTGTTTATTTTAAACATATTACACTTTGTACATTTGGAGCTAGGTTGCTTCAAGCATGATCCTTCCCATGGCCCAAAGCAAACATCTCTGATTTTAGCATCCTATTATGTGTGGATGAAAAGCTAGGCTAATAAGTATTTTTCACCCTTACAACATGCACACCCCTGACAAGATTTAAAATTATTGTCTTTAATGGATGTTTACTAACATCAGCCCAAGGTGGACAACAAGGCAAGCAGGAAAACATAATAGGATCCTGCGTTACAGCGAAACCATTCTTTCCCTGAACACTGTGGAGGGTGGGGGCAGGGGAGCCCCAGAGCCATCCCAGACCTAAACAGCCAGGAAATGAGAAAGCATGTCCTGTGGCAGAGTTAGACCCCTGTGCCAAGCAAGGTCACAGTCTGCCTCTGCAGCCCTGTTCTACAGATGTCTTGGATTTAGTATAACCCAGAATTTCTGGGCGAGTCCCTTTTTTGAGTTATGCCTGGCTTCC
Organism: Varanus komodoensis; assembly: GCF_004798865.1. Taxonomy (NCBI): domain Eukaryota; kingdom Metazoa; phylum Chordata; class Lepidosauria; order Squamata; family Varanidae; genus Varanus; species Varanus komodoensis. The sequence continues at coordinate 45,772,018 of NW_025336087.1, read as the reverse complement.
AGACCCAGCTCCCCCTGTTCAGCCATGACATTGACAAGAGAATGTCAGCACTAATGGTGCTGAAAAGTACGCCTTGGTGCTGTAGTATGCACCGGCTTCTGGTTGGACTTTGTGAGGAATTCAAGGGTTTGAGTTAAATGAAGGATTGTTTCCACCCAGACAGACTTACCTGGACTCAAACAGTGTGTTCAGCCGTCCTCCTCTGAGAGTCTTTGACAAAAGAAGTGAGTAGGTGACTGCTCTGAAGAAAATTTATTCTCTTGGGGCAGCCTGGGTGTAGAATCAGCTCCCCGAAAGGCTCATGTGACACATGCATTGTGCTCTTCTTAACGCCAGGTGAAGGCCTTCTTATTTCCCCAGTCTCTCAGCTTTCTTTGTTTTCAATCTCTTACAGCGTTACAAGCCCTTGCACTGCTACCAGGTCTTATTTTGGTTTTTACTTTCATGTTATACTGCAGTTTTAAACTTTGGTATTGTATTTGTCATCAACTCCCAAAGATCTTTGACTATTGGGCAGCATAGAAACATCCTAAAGAAAGAAATGGTTTGGAAATGATTTACACAGAGCTAGGGTGACCAAAGCGAGACAGGGTTTTACCATGGAGAAGCAAATGTTTACTGGATGCGGTGCAAGCTGTTGCTCTCTCATATGGATCTGGTTACATGAAAAGTTTAAAGATGCACCTATATGACTAAAGATAATGATGAAGGGATGCTGGTAGTTGTAGTCTAACATTTCTGGAGGGCAGCATCTAGAGCCGCAACTTGCGGACAGTGGTTCTAGATGGTATACATCTGAGCGCACACTGAGCACACACTCAGATGTAAAAAAAGCATTAGTTTTAGAAAGACTGAATGAAGAAAAAGAATTGCCATAGATCTGCCACAGAAATTAATTTCCTTCTTGAGGATAAGAACTCCTCTCTTCATTTGTCAGATGACAAATTGGACAATCAAAATGATTAAAAGATGCCTGGCTCCATCTTGTAAAACTGCATACACATCAGTTTTCTGGTTAAGTTCAGGTAAAAGCAAGAGACAACTAGTGCAAAGACGTAAACAAGCACAAGAAGATACTTTGAGCCATATGGTATGCTTTGGATTTCAACATATGTGGTCAACAATGTACTTTCAAACAAAGCAAAACATACACACTTTCCCTGAAATGAGGGACAAAGAAATCTGTGCAGTGCTTTTGAGTAACTTGGCTTTGTGTGTTCTTGAAACTTTTAAAAAATCTGGAATATGGTTAATTGCAAATGAGCCACTGTTAGTGGAAACGGTAGACATCAATCATCCATTCGGAAGAGCAGGGGAAGGTGATGGTTTTGCATGCCAGGGAAGTCCATTGAATCCCATCTCAGATATGGACTTATTTCTGGACCTTGGGCAAGTCATTAAACTCCCCATCTGTAAAATGGAAATAACAGTCGGCCTCATAATAGGGTTCTGGACATCTTTGTTTTTATTTAATGCTCAAGGCAGCTTATAAGCACAATTTCAAATTGATTAAAATAGTGAAATGCAATAAAAGCATTAATTAGAGAACAAAAAATTAAAACAACATCCTATTCAACAGACCCATTTACAAGCCAAAAGCCTTTTAGAATAAAGCAAACCCCCTTCCCTCCCTCAGCAGTGAGTTCCACAGTCTATTCATCATAACTACATTTATTCATATACATTTTCCCATGAAAAATAAGGTTCCAAGTGGCTGATACGAAGCTAAAACACAAACAGTAAGATGGCAGCATGGCAAATATATGTGTGTGTGTGAGTGTGGTATCATTTTAGTTATTTCAGGGGAAAAACTGTAAAGGCCCCTTATTAAATGATTATAATAATAATTATTATTATATCAAAACAGTGCCATGTTAGTGACACTTGACAAAAAGATTTTAGGACAGCAACTCTGCAATACTATCTGATCATTAATCCCATTAACACCCCCTGCACATGCTGTGGAAGAGGGGCACCGAATGTGCAGCAGTCGTCTGGGGCTTGTTTCCTGTGACCACTGGACACTTGGGAAGCTGGGCTCATGGCTACAGGAAAGTGGACCAGAGTCCAGGGAACCAAGCCCAGGGAACGTGATGGATCTCTCTCTCTCTCTCTATTATCTCTCTCTCTCATTTCATTTCTATTCTGCAAATCAGTAGGAGTAGAAAGTGGAGAATCACAAAGCACAAAGAATCAAAACATTAAGTAGCAATAACAATAAGACAGTAATATACATAATCTAACAACCAATAATAAACCCTACCGTAAACACAAACCATAACAGTATAATATACAGTATGATATACAATGTAAGGGGATGCAGGTGGTGCGGTGGTTTAAACCGCTGTGCTGCGGGGCTGGTTGATCGAAAGGTTGCTGGTTCGAATCTGCACAATGGGGTGAGTTCCCGTTGCTCCGTCCCAGCTCCTGCCAACCTTGCAGTTCGCAAGCATGCAAATGCAAGTAGAGAAATAGGTGCCACTTCGGTGGGCAGGTAACAGTGTTCCGTGCACTTCGGTGTTTAGTCACGCCGGCCACATGACCATGGAGACTGTCTGCGAACAAATGCTGGCTCCCTCGGCCAGGAAATGGGGATGAACACCGCCCCATAGAGTCAGGCATGACTGGACTTAATGTCAAGGGGAAACTTTTACCTTTACCTTAGAAAAAGTTTAAATGGTAACCTGAGAGTTAAAAACAATATAAATTAAACATCTAAAACATTCTAGAAAATACAAAAATAAAATCAGTTATAAAAATATCTGGGAAATAATATTGTTTTTGCCTGGCACTGAAAAGATTGTAATGAGGGTGTCAGGTGAACTGCTTGCAGGAGGCTATTCCACAGGTGTGGCACAACTACAGAGAAGGTCCCTCTTCTGTTTGCCATTCTCCTTACCTCCCTGTAGGAGGGCTCCTTGAGAAGGGCCTCTGAACCTGATCTTAAGGGCATATGGGAGCAAGCAGTCCTTCAAGATCCTGGTCCCAAGTCATTTTGGGCTTTATATGTCAAAACAAGCACCTTAAACTGTGCCCAGAGATTAACTGGCAACCAGTGGATAATTCTTGTTCACACCAGTCATTGTGCTGCCCTATTTTGCACCAGTTGAAGTTTCCACGACCAAACTGGATGCCTTACACATCCCCAGTTGTAGATCATTTTTCTGTCTAAACATGTATAGGACCATGCCCTTGGGTAACAAAAACTTTATTCATATTCATTATTATCCACTTTTTTCTCATTCTTTAAACATTCCAAAACTGATACATGAGAAATTACTTACTATTCCTCTTTTTGACCAGATCCTGGCAAGTACATATTTGGTTGTGTTATTTCAGTCTTGAGCTCAGTATTACTGTCATTCAGGGCCATTAACTGACATCAAATGAGTCTAAGAACTTGCTTATAGCAAAAAAGGAGAACGAGAAAGGGGAGAGATGCTATAACACTATACATCCCAAATATGTCCTTCTCCCAGAAACGCTGTACCATGTCAGTGGGGACAAGGAAAACATAGCATGCCAAACAATATTACATTGTTGTATTAAATGTGACTCCAGACATGAATCCTGCAACATCGTACCCAAGTATTGTACCCATCGTACCCAAGATCGCACCCTTGGGAGCCAGCCCATCAAAGGAGGCCCTGGCCTTAATTCCTGAGTCAGGACAAACACACTGAACATCCAATAGTGAAAGGAAGTCCCGCTTCTTCCTTCCCTGCCCTCCCACCTCAAAGGATGTCTGCAAGTTTAAATAAATATTGTTAATTATTTTTCAGTGGCTCCTTATATATTTTAGCATGCTTAAATGATCACTGAAGTACTCTAAAGTAGAATATATATATATATATATATATATATATATATATATATATATATATATATGGACAGAATCATCATTGCAGAATATCCATTTAGCTAAGGATCCTTCACTAACTAACCCACAGGGTCTAATTATGAGGTCTAGCTTGCTAACAGTTGGCAAACTCGTTCTGTGCTAAAAAGTTTCTTCAGTGATTAGTGATTATGGTGGCTGTGACAGCTTGCCTGACTTCCATGGTAGTTAACGTCAAGAGGCACTTGACATCAGGAGCTCCAAGGACGTGTAATTTCAGCCCGGGCTATTGGCAGGCCTGGCATTAGCAAGCGTCTGATTTGGGTGGTCTGGTACATGGTATGTGTGTTGTTCGCTTGTCTCTCATGGAATATCCTGTCTGCTTGCATCTCCCTCTCACACGAGCTGGTGCTCCCTTTGTTTTCCCAATTCGGGTGAGATGTCTATGTCTTGATGGAAGCTACCTTATCTCTAATAGCTTCCTGGACTCTTCTTGTTAATCATGCTGGTGGACTTTGTGCTAACGTTTCTCCCCTGCGGTATGCACATTATCTGCACCCCTGTCGTTTTGAATGATTGCCAAGCATTAGGGAGGGATTGAACCCTCAGAACAGCAGTGCCTTCGCATGCTGCATTGCAGGATCCGCTGAATAGCCTATTCAGTCCAGCATCCTGTCTCCCATAGCCCAAGCAACTGGGCTGAGGGACTTGGATAAGGGGACAACCGCTCTCCGCCTCTTCTGCTCTGCCATTGCTCTCAGGAACAGTCTGTTGGTCCAGTTTTAGAGGATGGCATCCTAGGCATTTTCATTTATTTCATTTTAATACCGCCCAATAGCCAAAACCATCTTTTATGTAAGTATTTAGTGTCAAAAGAAACTTGTGAACTGAAGCTTTGTTTCTCTATGGGTAGAACATAGTGTATGTACACCACACCTCTGTAAAGACCGTAGTAGCTTGGTGTCCTTAATATGCACAGGTTCCTATGAGGGTGACCAGATTTCTTACAGGACAGAGGACAGTCCTGTATCAACCTGAAGTCATCCCTTAGTTGAAGGGCTGTCCAGTACAAAGTCCAGTGTAAGAATGAAGAACCATAAGGAGGTTCAATCAATAACCATCAATAGCTAACGCCAAGACAATAGCTGCATAAGCAAGAGCATGCTTACAGTCTTAATACTATGGTGAGATGGATTGTTTTTCTACTTAAATACAGTAGTTATTTCAGATTTTGCATCCATATATACACATCTATTTTGCCCCTGAATATATAAGTCAACCCATGCTATTTGCATCTCTCTATATATACATTAACAGATATTTGTGAATGATCGAAAAGAAAAGATCAAAAAGAAAAGGACAAAAGAGGATGTCTACAATCATATAAGTTCACATTTATATCCAGATTTAGGTGTAACTTATAATTTAAATTCTAATTTGTGCATCTCACTATTCTGGGAAAAACTGTGAATCAGGAAACTTGTTTGTCTGCTTAGTCTACTGACCAAGTGATGGGCAGCTTCAAGGCTCAGTTCTTCTTTCTCATTGCTCTTCATCTTTAAAGTAGACATCCTTTCAGATCAAGGAGACCTTCAAAAGAGAAGACAGTCTTCCAAGATGCCCTCAAATAGAGGACTGCCACCTGTAAAAGAAAACATGTGTCCACACTGGGTTTTTATGCAAGCACCTCTTCTGCTGTCCTCTTGTTTTCCTTCTTCTTGGCAACGCATCTTTTTCTGACTACTCTTGTTCAGATCCAGGCTTGAAGACACTTGGGACATTCTTGATAGCAAGCTTCTAATAGAAATACGATTTTCAGCATCAAATGTCACCTCAGAAAGAAATGCAGCCATTTCTGATGAACTGGCTGTCTGGTCTTTAGGTGAGAATTGGTGTTCAGCTGGTGCCGCTCTCTTTAGACAGGAGGATTTCTGAGTTAAATTTTGAATTCTTCATGCCCAAAGGCATGCAATACCTTGAATCTGATGTGCCAATATGGACGAATAACCTGCAGCTATACAGTACCAGCTTTGCTATGATCTTCTCAGCTGTACGAGAGGCTGGACTGGATCGCAGAGTGAGGGTGTCACTGAACCTCCATTTGGATGCATGTCAAAAGAATGCTGTGCAGAACCTGGGAATTTCCTTGAGCCAGTGCCCCAGGCAATTTCTGAGCAATGCGGAGGCCATGAATGGGTATTTTAAACAGCACAAAATCTCTGACTCTGAACTGGTTCAAACCTACACTTACATGGACACCTCAAAAACATTCCTATGGAAGGGCCAGCCTCTGGTTGTTGTCATTTTTTTAAAAAGGGTGTTTTAATTTTTGTTCATGAATACTACATATAAAGCAATAATACTGTAACACAGTATCTAATGACAAAAAAGAAACACAGCCTACCCCAATCTAATCAAAATTAACACCCAATAATATTAATAACAAGTAACATTAATAGTACACAACTAGAGACAATATATAAACATCTGGCAGAACTATCCCAATTCTCACCAGGGCCTGAGTGAGGGAAGGAGTTAGAAGGGGGATGAAGTGCTCTCTGTCAACAATTTTCACCACAGAGCCCCCTAATTAGCCTGTGGACACAAGCATTGCACTGGCGGTAGCCCCACTGAAAGAAGGGGCCCTTCTGGAATGTTTAAAGGGAGAGCAAGAACAGCCTTGATTCTTCTGGATCCAAAGCTCTCTGTCTGGATTTGGGCTGCTCTGGTGCTCCATCTGGTGGCCAGAAGCAGAACATCCACCTCAGAATTTGCAGGATCCCTCTCCAGCCCTGTTGGCGCTCTCAGCCGCCTGATGAGTGCCAGTTGAGAGCCCTTGCCACATTTTTGTGCCACGCCGTGACTTGCCTTGCTGCATTGTCGTGCCGTCCCTTGTTCTATCCTGCTGTGTTGTGCCTTGCTGTATCCTGCCATGCCCTGCCCTGCCCCACCCCACCACCTTGCTGTAGAGCATTGCTTGCCACTCCTTCATTGCTCTGAAATCCCGCCAGTGATCCTGCCTCAAGGTACCTGCTCCTTACTCATTCTTGACCCTTGGCTTGTTCATGACCATGTCCTCACCTTGCCCTGATACATAGTCCTGGTTTCTGACCTTCTTGTGTCGTCTGTCACTACGATTTGGACTCTGTATTGCTTTGTGTTCCGTTGCTGTGGTCCTGGTGCCTCTGCATTGTCTCCTGCCACCCTCCCCTACGACTCCCTCTTGCTTTCCTAGCTGGTCCCGAATCCACAGCAGCCTATGGCTGGCTTAGTAATTTCCCCTTCCATTGATTTTAAGGGGAAACTTTTTTTAAAAAGTGGGGTAAACAGCCTGGTTGCAGTGGGCTATCAGTGCTTTGGAAATGGCCAATATTCACTATGCGTGTCCCATCCCAGCCCAAGTGAATTTGCTCTGTTAAAAATGGAAACCAAATGACATAGCTAAATGAATACGTTTTAATAATTTAAAGATAACATAATTTCTTTGCTTCTTACCTGGACTGCTTGGCAAATGATTATTTTTTAAAGAGGAAAACCACTTTGGCCTGCTTCTGACAGCATGGTGAACCAGCTTCTGATTCCCTCCTCACTTTCTGCTTCATGATGGCCACTCTTTGCATGACGTCAGACTTGCTTCAACTCAATATGGAAAGTCTGTTCTGGGCATGGTTTCCAGTTCTGGTATGGAAGTAAACTCTGGTTTGTGGGAAAAGTTTATTTTGGAATAGTTTCCTAGTCTGGATGCCACTGCAAACTATACCTACTATGAAACATGAATTGAATTGGAGCATGTGAAGGGGAAGGAAGAAAGAGGAGACGCATGGGCCCTGATCTTATTCACAATGGCCAAACCACGATTTGATTATGATCTCCAAGTCACAGGTCAAAGTTAAATTCATCTGACTAGCTCTGGCCTTTTGGAAGTCTCAACAGAAGTGTCATTGCTCCCACATTCCTTTTTACTTGCTCTTTGATTACAGATTACCTTTCCTACACTAGGATATTTCTACCTTTCCTACACTAGGATATTTCTATTTCTATCCTAGTGGCATCGAGTCATTATTTCATCACTTTTCCGCTCATGACGATCTTGCATACAATCAGGTTGAAGTTCTAAAGTCAATTTTAAAAAGAAAAAGGTGAGCTGATTGCTGCAGACCAAGATTTGAATGCTGGAAACAGCTTCATGTCAGCTAGACAAATGGTTTAAACTGTGTGCACAGAAGAAATCTATTTTCATAGCTAGCTAAAACATGTAATAAAATAAAATCCAAACATCTCTTTCTGCATGGAAAAGGATGTTGAATCAATTTATCTGACCAATCTCAAACGTTGAGCACTTTAACTCATGTCTTTCTAGATTCTCTCTATTTCAGCTGGATACAATAAGGTTCACATTCTAGCTAGGACTGTTTGACAGAATTAACAGGGCACCATTCAACAGATGCTTCTTTTTATTTCTATGTCAGATATAAATAATTCCTAGATTTATTATTTCTTGTCTCATTAGCATTCAGGAAACAAATTAGAACAGTACTTTATGTCATGAGCTGGTCCCTTCTTTCTTTCCTTCTGTTTATCAAACTCAAGACAATCCTTTGAAGTACAGTTCTTTGATTGAAACTCCACAGATTACAGAACTGTATGAACTCCAAATATCCTTCTAACAAAGTTGCGGGAGTAGGACCCCCCCCCCCCATAACGGATTGAATCCAAACTGGAAATGTTCCCTCTGTCCCTCCCTTTCACTAAAGCTTCTGACTCTTGCTGCTTGAGGGCAAGACTGCGGGAATGGCAAAGATCCTCTAACTGGGCAGCTGGTTTCTCCTGCCACCTCGTTACTGGGTCAAAGCCTGGGTCTCACATAAGCTCCACCTCCTCACTTGAAAACCTTTCCAAAGCGGACTAATTCTCACACTCTGAGAAATTCCACCAGGTAAGCTTGAAACTTCAAAGTCCCCCCCTGCATGTGCTTCTCCGTATCTTCCTCAGAATCAGATGTATCTATTTGAACACTGTAATGAGCAAGACATGGGCCCACTCTTTACAATTTACTCAACAGGATTCTTTTCCTCTTAGCGTAAGACATATGGGCCAGCATCAGCTTTATGGGTGAAAATGGCTTGTTTTCAAGGAGAGACTATTAGTTGGTAGATCTGAGAAACTGCTCTGGTTGGGAAAGAAGGACTTGGGGAACAGTAATCAGTCTAGGTAGATATATAGATATATTTCTGAGACGAGAAATCATTCTGCTCTCAATGCCCAACAAGTGAAGGCTTGTGCAGCAGACCAGCTCTCTCAGCAAGCAAGGTACTTAATTCAGAATTAAAACTGAAAATGCTGTCCTCTTGCTCACAGTCACTTCCACCTGTGCAGGTAGCATTGTACATTATGTAAATGCTACCTAACTAATTAAATTGGGTCCTTGCCTAAGTAAAGCGGCCATCTAATAAGCTTAAATTGTCTCTACTAGTTATTCAGTTCCAATCTGTGTAATACAGAAGAGGCTTATCAAATGGGTGAACAGAAGCAAATCCAATGGCCTTGCTTATTTGTAAGTAAGGCCATTGAATGTGCTCATTTGTAAAGCAGTAATTCCCCTGGGAAAGTCCCCATTCAAAACATACACATGATTAAATACTTTTTTCCCTCTCTGCAGCTGGTATTGTTTTGTCCTTTTATGCGTATTTCTCTGCAGGTATTGTATCCCATCAATTGCTCACCATGGTGTAGTGGAGCCAGGGCTTGCAGGGTCAAAACACTATGACTGTTTTATACTGGCAATGATGTCATCTGCCAGCGCAGCCCCTGTTGCCTGAGCTCAGCACTTAGCCATCCTTACAACAGCTAGCGGGATGTGGATTTTTCCAGTTACAGTATGCAGATGTGAGCTGTCTGTTTCAGGCTGAATCTTGTGTGGGTTGACTGATCTGAGCTTAACAGATTCTCTCTGTGTATGCATGTATGCTCAGACACACACATTTACAGATACTGATCAACACAGTTGCTTGCATTTTTGGACTCTCCCAGGGGGTGTGGTAGAAGACTGTCATAATGAGTGCCTGCGAGGAATGTTGGAGAAATCTGGAACCAGTTCAAATGAGATTGACTTTCGCTGAAACTGACTTGCAGATTTTGCATCAGACTGGTTTCTCCTAGGTGCGCAGAACTGACAGACTTGATACTATTTGCCCACTGCAGACTTGCAAACTGATTTGCACAAATTTGCACTTACGCTAAGGTATAGAATACTGATATGCAATTGCACAAGTGGAACAAAAGTCTCATACATGCCTAAAAATAATTTGAACCTGTCAGTAAGTGGATAATGGAACAAAAGGTGTCTGACAATCAACAAAACAGATGCAACTGGGTTAACAAAATCCATACATTTGAAGCTCCAGCGCTTCAGAGCTGCACCCCTAATTTGATCATAATTTGGAGAACAAAAGGATGAAGGGAACCGAGCCCAGTCAATTGGTTTCAAAGTTGAAGAGGGCTCGGTGACTTGTGGCCTCCAGATATTTGGACTACAATTCCCATCAACCCTATCCAGAAAAACTAATGGTGAGGGATCATAGGAGCCGAAAGTTACCCATCTGTGTTCTATATGGAACACATATTCTTTATTCTTATGCGAGCATTCAAAATATGACCACCCTGCACTCTGAAATGATACGTGATACTTAATTTGCATAGTATCACCTAAAGGCTGCAGTAAGCTTTGGGGTCATATATGGGAACATGTAAATTCCGTCTAGGATTGCAAGGTGTCTTTATATGTTTTAACTTGTGCACATATTTATTTATTTATTTATTTTCCAAAAATAATAGACATTATCATCTTCCCATTAGCAGGATGACTCTCTGGGAGGTTTACAAAATATAATATCAATAACATACACAATAAAACAGTAAAATTACTTTAGACATATATAGTACAACAAGAAAACCCCATACTAAAACCTCACAACAACCACAATTCAATTAAACCGGAGGCACAGTAGTACCAAAAAGTAGCACCAAAATACCATATAAAATCACTTTGAAATTACTTGAATTATTAAAATATTGAGTAAATAAAAAGGTATTTGCCTGGCACTGAAAGGAGTAGAGAGGGAGCACCACTCCAGAGGAGTGGAAAATCTTTGTAGAGCAGGCTCCAGAGTCGGGGTGCCAATACTGAGAAGGCCTTTCTCCTAGTTGTTTTCCTTAGGGGGTACCCCCCAAAAAGGCCCGCAGATGATGATCTTAGGATCTGGGTAGACATAGATGGGAAGAGGCACTCCTTTAGACAACCTGCCCCCAAGCCATTTGGGTCTTCAAATATCAATGATAACACTTTGAATTGGGTCCGGATTTCAATTGGTATCCAATGGTAGAGGACTGGCGTTATATGTTCGTACTGGCCTGTCCTCATCAGCAGCCTTGCTGCACTTTTCTGAACCAGTTGAAGATTTCAGACTGTCTTCAAAGGCAACCTGCTCACATACGCGTTCATATAGCACATTGTGGTAATCTAAACGAGAGGTTAGCAAAGTATGAATTCCTGCTGCTAGCTTCTGTTTGCCCAGATATGGTCACAGCTGGTAAATCAGCTTAAGCTGATAAAAAGTACTCTGGGCCACCAAATTCACCTGAAATTCCAGTGCTAATTCAGGGTCCAGGAGCACCTCCAAACTATGAACCTTATTCTTTTGGGGGAGTGTGACCCATCAAGGACAGGTGTAATGTCATCCATCTGGATAGAAGATCACCTTACCTTATCTTGATAAAGTTACAATTTATGTGCCCTCATCCAGTCATTATCAAGCCTGGCCACTGCTTCATCTAGGTAAGATGAGAAAAAGGTAGAGCGTGCTGATGACACCTCAGCCCACACCTCTGGATAACCTCCCACAGAGCTTTCGTGTAGACATTAAATAGCAGGGGGGATAAAACAGAGCCCTACAGAACTCCATAACATAAATGCCATGGCACAGAACAATAATCCCTGGGCATCATTGGCCAGTTAAGTAGGAATGGAACCACTGTGTAGCAGTGCTTCCAGTTCCCAACCCAATGGTCCATTTCATCCAAGAGTGCCTGCAGCTGTTCAGCCACCACCTGCTCTAACACCTTCTGTGGGAAGAGGAAGTTGGCCACTGGCCTGTACTTGTTCACATCTTCTGGGTCCAAGTTAGATTTTTTTCAGGAGTGGTCTAATTATAACTTGTTTTAACGAGGCTGGGACCACATCCTCTGTCAAGGAGGCATCTACAGCCTCCTGGGCACAGATATGCACCCCTCCTTACTTTTAGTAATAAGCCAAGTTGGGCAAGGGTCAGGCATGCAGGTGGTTTGCCGAACTTGTCCAAGCACCTTGTCCCCATCCTCGGGCCTTAACAATGGAAACTCTTCCAACAAAATTGGACCAGACGGTGCTCTGGAAACCTCTGTTAATGGAACTGTGTTAAATGTGAAGTCCAATGTGTGAGGAATCCAAGCAACTTTGCCCTCTAAGTGCTGTGCAAATTCATCACAGGAAGCTACCGAAGGTTCTACCATATCTTTCCCTGGCCCATTAGTCTGTCCAATGAAGTTATGACCTTTTCCTCTTCCATATTTCATCTCCAGGCTTGCCTTTTTACATTGCCATGGCAATTACTAATGTATAGCATCATAAATATCATTAGAAGGAAAGCTTGAGCTTTTTCTATTGAATTTTTATTCTATCTCTTGATTACTTGGTTTGCTGACACTCAGTTTTCAGCGGGCACATTATGAACTTCTCCAGGGACTGGAAAATGTGTTTTTTAAGTAAGCACATAATGTTCTGATAAATCAAAACATTTGAATGAGTTTGCTATTGGGGAGCAAAGTCTATTTTTATAATAAAATAAGATTCTGTTTCTAAAGTAATTGTAATAAAAATGGATGTCCCAAAAGGCTAAACTAAATTTGACATTCATTGTTCCCATGGTATGCACACTTTCTGAGAACTTAAATTGACATAAACATGCAAACAGCATTACTTGAAACTAATCAGAGAATATTGAATTGGCATAAATTATAAGCACTGGTTCTTGAAGCTAATCAGAACATTCTGTTTTGAGTAACCTGGAATCATGACATTGTATGGTCTCAAGCCCACGTGATCCAGATGGGGTGCGTAGCTTCCCCTCGCATCAAGCCTTTCGATTACAACTCATTTTGTTGTAGGCTGATGATGATGTGGTCCAGCACATCTGGAGGGCACCAGGTTGGGGAAGGCAGCTTACAACATTCCCCTACTCTCAGTTTTAACCTCACAGCAACAACCTTGTGAGGTAGGTTGGGCTGAAATATTGTGACTGGCTGAAGGTCACCCAGTGAACTCCTCAGCTGAGTGAGGGATAGAACTCCATTCCTCAGGGTCCCAGTCCTGCACTCTTAACCACTACACCACAAGACTCCTGATGTTTTGTACTTCAATTCCCAGAGGCCCTTGCCAACATGGACAGTGGTCAGGAATGCTGGGATTGAAATCTAAAACATGTAGCGGTCTACTTTCTTCTCAGAAGACAGAAGCATTTCTTACTTGTACATCTGAGCTTCCTCTGGTCCTACCAGTGGAAATGGCCTCATGCTTTCTAGATGCTTAATTGTGCACCAGTACTAGCACTCTTGCTTGTGTGTTGTGCATTTGATCCATCCACAGATAGGCCTGAGCCATTATTTATTTGTCCGTGATCAAGATTCATTGCTTGCATGGAATAAATACAGAACAGAGGGGCAATTCAAAGATATTTTGGGCAGATTCGACGGGTCCAGCTGCATAACCAGACCAGAAGGTAAGGCAGTTATGTGAACATCTTTAAATTTCTCTTAGGACTTTAATTCACTGCAAAGACCTTTGATTTTATAGAGCTAGTACAGTGTAAACTTGTGATGTTTGCAGTCCCAGCAACCTGATATTTGTGAATTCTAACATTTAATAGAAACTGTTCTTACCCTGATAGGGGGATTATTATCCTTCTGAGTGAAAAACAAGTAGGGAGGGATGGGAAAGAGATATGCAGAACTTTGACAATGCTGGAGAGTGTGTCTTGGTATTTTACTAGAATCTCTGTTAGATGATATCAGAGCAACATAAACATCTGGAGTTTAAGTCGCAAAACTGTTAGGCTGATGTCAAAGATAAGGGAGATGAACTATAACAAAAGTCGAAATGCCATCTGAAAGCATCTGTAAGTGAAAGAACATTTTCCTCCCTTGCAATGGCTACTTGTAATAGGTTATTGTGTTAGGAGCCACAGAGCTGCCTCCAGTTAACTATAATTTATTGTTGCAATAGCTCATGTTCTTCAACAGCCTAAAGAGCATTTCCCACAGATCAGTTAATAAGATGCAGTCCAGAGAAAGGCCCAATGAATCTGTTTGTTACAGTCTACTTAGCGATGCTCTGGCTACAATATACCAGGACTGCAGTCAGGGCGAAGGCACTGGCACACCACGATCCGAGGAAATGCATGCTGATACAGCAACGATAATACTTTGTTTAGAGAAAGTAGGAAGTTCCAGAATGATCTGAGCCAATTTTAAGTAAACAAATAAACAAACAAAGCTAAAATAGACAAGAATGGGATCAGATACCAAAACCAAACAGAGCTTTGTTATGAACCAACACAAGGACACTGTTTATAGTTGTGTAAAATGTGCATACTTTAAGGTAAAGATCTTGGCAGAGATAAAGTGCTACAGAAGAGTGACAGAGTTGATGGATATACAGACCCTGAAAAACACACATACATCAATTACTTGTTTGGCTCCAGTCCAGTAATTTTTATTTGGGAAAGCCACATGTGAGTGCGGTTTTGATTGCAGGAAGTGAGTGGCTGTTGTTAAAGGATACTGTTTCATTGATGTCCTTTGGCTTTCCTCCCCTTGCTCTCCCTCTCCCCCCCCCCCCCGATAGGGATGCTGATAGGATGGGAACGCTCATGCTTTATATAAAGAAAAGCAAGTCAGTCTTCTTGGTTTGCTTCCAGTGATCTGTTGTCTGGGCCGATAATCATGTTCCAGGTTTGAAGACACCTAGGGAGACTCTTCTACATAGCATCATCTGCAACCTCAAGGCCTCCTTTTCTCCCAAGGACTGTTCTGTCTAATCTGGCTTAAAGGGAAAGGACTGTAAGTGCTGTTTCCCACCAAGAATTAGCACCTGGGCAGCAGATGGACTGAACCGGCAGGCCCACAAGTCACCGTCTCCTACTCTGGTTTGCGCAGATGTGCTGCTTTTCTCTTCAAGTATAACTTACATTTATTTATTTATTTATTTATTTATTTATTTATTTATACCATTTCCAAATGCACATGCATGCTATGCATGCTCACACAAACAAATGCAATTTCTATGCAGATCCATCCATGCCTCCTTTTGTCCCCTTTCTCAGCAAGTCATAATGACCACCCTACCTACAAATGTGTGTGTATCAGTGTGTGCATTCTGTTTTTTGGGTACTGTCCTTTTGCCAGTATCCTTGATTTGTACAAGCTGTTGCTATTCAGTAAAAGGGAATGGGTTGACTGGTACATTTTTAAGAGCTGTTTTCCAGCATTAGACACAAGGAAGAAAAAAGGCAAGGGGGAAGAAAGAATAGCATTTGCAAAGGCGAACCCTTTAAAATAGTGGGATGAGGCTGGTGAGTTATGTGTGCCACGCCTTGCAGCTGTGTCCTTGGAGCTATCAGGTAGGTGCTCATGTGCCTGGAACCATCTCTCTCTCCAACCTAAAGCAATACATGAGCTTGTCCAACATGTATGCCATGTTCCAACATGACACTGTGGGTTCATTCACCCACAGAATTCCATGAAGTCCAGTGGCTGCCATTTTGCATGTGCAAGCCACGGCAGAGACACACTGTGGCTTGTTCTGTCATGCAAATCTGGCATGGATGGGTTGTTGGCAAGAGTAACAAACCACTTACAACCTAAAACAGCCCACGGGTTGTGCATGGCTTCTTACTCACACCAACAGCCTACTCTTGCTGAGTTCTCATGATGCAACCACCTGTGGTTCACCCCTGTTGTGTCTTTCATATGCAACATGGCAGCTAGTGTACTTTAGGGAGTCTCCGGAGTGAATTTACCCACAGAGGCAGCCTGTGTCATGTGAAGCAAGTAACCAAGTTTTTAAGCTACTGCAGTTTGAGCTGTGGAGGAAACATGAGTTCCTTCCAGTGGAAGCATGTGTTGGTGGATGTGATCCTATTGCTTGATCATCTGTTACATTTATATACCCTACCTTTCCTCCAAGGAGCTCCTGGTAGTAGAAATTACTTCCCACCTATTTCTTTTGTCCTCACAACAACCCTGTGGGTGGGTTAGGTTGAGAGTCAGTGACTGGCCCAAGGTTATCCAGGAAGCTTCATGACAGAATGAGGACTACCAACGGGGTCTCCTCAGTCCTAGCCCAACCTTCCAACCAGTACACCACACTGGCTCTTACTGGATAATCCCTGTTGAGTCTCTTCCCATCTTTCTTCCAGATAACATCTGAAAAGTAAATATAGCCTTACTTCTGTGTATAATCCAGTGAAATCACAATTGACACGAATTTTATCACATCCTGCATTGCATTACAGTGGCTTCCTTGGAAACTTCCTTGGAAATACTCTTTCACTGGAAATAGTGATGGAAGACCTGTTTCCACAAATAAACAGAATGCATCATCTTCAAAATCAACAGATTCCTGAGCAGATAAGCATTGATTGTGTACATAATGCAAGCTTCTGCCCAAAGGGATTTACAGCATAGAAGCACATCCATAAAAATAAGTGCAACAAAAAGAAAGAAACCTTGCTGGGCCCCCTGGTGTGTTCTGCTTTTAACCCAAGATGCTTTCTGAATGGTCTGCTCATAATATCTGAGAACTCCATTGAGAAATCTGCATATCCACCCCTGTTTCACTTTCATAGAAAAAAGGAAATGGAGGGATTATTCTTTGGGGAATAAAAATGTATTTAGGCGGAAAGGCATTTGGTTGTTCATGAAAACATAAACAGTGTAGGTGGATTAGAGTTTCCATCTCGTTCTGCACAGAGCAGTAAGAAAGGGCTCAGTGGCCACTTCTTAAATCAGTTCCTCTTCCTAGTTAAACTCCTTTCACAAATAACCTTTTTCATGGGAGAGATACTTTATTTTTCTTATTTATGATCTTCTCACCAAAGGAAAGAATAAGGACAATCAAACTCTTCCCTAATGCACCTATCAACAGAAGCTAAACCTTTTATTTCCTAGTGTTCCTGCTGAGTTGGCGGACCCATAACAACATGTGGGTCAACTCCAATATGTAATTGAGGATTAAAAGAGAAATTGTGTCCTTAAGCTGTTAAGAGAAATGAAGAAATTAGCAGTAGGCAGTATAATCAACAGAGGATGAAAATCTTATTTATATTCTCCATATCATTATTTTTTTAAAACAAAGGATAGAATTCCTTGTTTAGCATGTGTGTTGACATATGTTTGTTGCCTTGCATGTAAAGTTTCAAGGAAAATCAAGGCAACATTACTCTTTGGAAGTGTATTTTAGAACTAATTCTGATGTGCATGTTTAACTTGCTATTACAGCAGGTCTGACATGGGTCAAATTCAGACAATGCTATAACCTGGCCTTATTTGTTGATCAATCCACAGATGATCAGGGTCATGATGAGTTGCCACCTATCCTTTTCTTGAAGATATGCCAGGGGACTCTCCTACTTTCCTTTCCTCCCTGCAGCAAATGTGACCTCTTTTATGGTTGTCATAGCTTGTTTTCCATTTTGGAGGCAGGAGACTGATTCTTGCAGCCTTCAAAGAGACAATCACTGACAGTACATTCAGAGTGTCCACGTGGCACACTAGAGTGACTGTTTCTACTTTTTTTTTTTTGAGGGGGGAGTTTTGCACAAACTTGTTCATAATGTTTATTTGGTGGGTGGGTAGATTTGAGCTGCAGAGGTGTGCCATTTTGACGATCCCAAATGCACTGCTTTGCCTTGTCAATGTCCTAGATATTGTCATAATATAGGAGATGCTGTCCATGAGCACTGACAAAGCAAGGCCACAAATGAGTGCATGCTGTTTACTGGTGAAAGGAGGTAGCATGTAGAAAACCCCTTTCCCAGCAAGATTTTTTAAGTTTAGGGGTTGGACATGACTGTTCTAATTGTCCCTTACCCTTCCTCAAGACTTAGGACTCAGAAAAGTGGAACGATCTGAGCCACTCCTCACAAAAAGGTTTTGACGGGGTAATTAGGATGTTTTGACAGGGATATATGCAGCCACAAACTCTTCAGATGTCTCTGTCCAAAATCAAGCACCCAACCCTGCCAAACATCCCATTTTGAAAGGACGCCTGTGAACAAATTGTCAAAATTCCATAATCTTATGAATGGGGTAGCTCATACTTTTCTACCTTGCTGGGAACCAGGAGTCTCAAGAAAGATTGGGAAGGACAGTCAGGATGGAGGATGCTGTCATACTAGCCAAAGCTCTTTGCCAGTAGGGCTTTGAGTGGCATAGACAAATCGAAGAGCACACCCCGGGCATGTTGCTGTTTATGTAGGGAGAGCATAACCCCATATAGAACAGGTAAATTACTCAAGTCCCAGACACAAAGACTGCCCCCCCCCACAGAGCTTCTATCTTACCAGGATTCAGTTTCATTTGACTGGACCTCATCTAGCTGATTATTGCATTCATCCCCTGATCTAGGTCACTTGAAGTAATTATAAATATTAAAGTTCCAAATCTGCATTTTATTTATTTTTGTTAATGTTAAACACAATGTAAGAATCACCTACAACCAGGTTATAAACTTCTCCAATAATAACGTGTGCTCCAATAATATGGACCTACAACATATCAGAATTACGTTATTAATTTGAAATCCATTTGGAATTCCTCAAGTGGATTTGCATCTTGCTCTAAATTCATCCGTCAATGCATGCTTCAAGTGGTTTCATGCATGGATGCAGATTTCAACAGAATTCGTATTGTGACTGAGGTTACAGAGGTGATTGCTATTCTGACAAGGATGTGTACATTTGCAGTGGTACATCTGGAACAGGTTACCTATATTACACTATAGGATAAAAATGTTTTCCTCTTGGTGCTGAAATTAAGAGTCATTCCAAACCGGATGCTTCTCTAGTAGCAACACTCAAGAGGGCAGTGAGTGGGTATGTAGTCCAGAACCACACACGTATCGCTGTTTTGAACATATGAAGCTCCGTATCTGCTAGTGAGTGGTGAAGCCAGCTTGCTTGTTTACATACACACAGAGATCGTCCTAACTGGAGTGAGACAAAAAACATCTAATATGCAAGTACTAGCAACAGGACAGCTTTATTTCTACAGTTAAGAACAAATATTCTCATATGTTTGGATACTTTAAAAAAATGAATCAGTGAACTCCAGCTGGAAATATTTTATTTCCCATCTTTTAAATTAATGTGAGAGACACTGATATATTCCTCCTATTAAGAAGTTTATAATTCTGCTATAAAACCTGGTGTAGGAAAGAAATCTGAAGACCATACTAGTAAAACTGTCTAAATCAAGAGGCACCATGTTGCCAGACTTACTTCTAAGTTCTAGGCATTCCAACAGAAA
This sequence comes from Varanus komodoensis, assembly GCF_004798865.1. Lineage (NCBI taxonomy): Eukaryota > Metazoa > Chordata > Lepidosauria > Squamata > Varanidae > Varanus > Varanus komodoensis. The sequence goes on along the minus strand of NW_025336087.1, from coordinate 45,752,562 downwards.
TGGGGAAAAAACTCTTCCACATTGATGTCAGTGGAATTTCAAAGTGCTTGATTTCAGTCATATTGTGCCCAGGTTTCACAGTTAATGTATTCTTGGAGAATCTCTCATTATATACATTCAAAAGGTACATTTTATGTGTCTCCTGAAGTCCCTGAGAACACAACAATAGGACAATATTTCATGAATGCCTATCAGACAAAACAATCCATTTTAACTATGGCTCTCAATGCCCTTCCTTCCACAATGGATAGGGAGAGAATTAAACAGAATACATCTCAGTTTTTTTTTTAAGTGAAAGCCCTCAAGAACTCTGCAGGTCCTTCCAAATATCATAAAGTCATTCTGCTAATGTAGGTGTCTTCCAGTGAGGGAGAACATGTGGATGCGTGCATCAAAGATATTGTAGTTGCGGATGCAGAAAAGCACTTAGTGCAGGAACCATCATGTAGACGTGGTTCTGCCTTGTCCCGTTGAGCACTACAGTGCAGGAAAACAGGAGAAAAAGGAAGCTGTGTGCAGTCAGAGGGAAGACAATTCAGCTCTGTCCAGCCCCCATTGAGTTGTTCCTACTATATGTTAGTAGTGTTAAGTACTATCTAGAAAGCATTTTCTTATTATTTGCAATTGTAGTTTCTGTCTTTTCACTTTGCCGTCTTTTAATTTCCAGTTAATTAATTTGTGGCTTCTCATTTTGCGGTTCTTGACTTCATAATTTGTACTTCAAAAATTGCGATAGTGTGGTTTATTATTTTGCAAATTAACCTTTACTGTGTGGCTTTGAAATTCTGGAATAAATTATTATCTTTGATGATGATGATGATGATGATGATGATGATCATCATCATCATCATCATCATAGCCAAAGTTTTCTGGCCAGTTTACAACAGAATATGTGAGAACTAACTGGCAATGCACTACAAATGGCAACCAACTTACTCAGTTCTGCCTTCTTGACCTGATTGGCCCTCCTGACTGCGGGGATACGACTCCTTAAGACCAGGGAGACAAAATGGCTACCACCTCCAAACAACCATGGATGCACAGTGTGAATTTGTGTGTAGCAATCACTCTTGCACTTCGGATATGTGCAGCCTGATTAAGAAATGTGTTGCCTGAGCTATCCACAGCAACTGTGAGCAATACACAACGGTCCCCTCAGTATATACATATAAGAAGTCCTTAGCTTACAATTAGTCAGACAGGGCTGGGGCAAATACTCTCTGTCCCATTTTAATTGCTGTTCCATTGAACTTTCACATTCATGTAAGTTCATGAAACGGTGGGAAGATCTGTGGGCTCTTCCCATACTCTGCAACATCTAAATTATAGGTAAGGTGTCCTGTAATGAAAGGCACCACCCCTGGACTTCCTCCAGTTACAGCCACCCTTACAGCCTTCTGAAAACAGCAACTAAGGGGATGTTACATAAAACAAGTGTGCCAGATCTACTCTGGCCTCTCTGACACCGGCGCTCAGATTTATAAAGATGATTTTCCAGGGCTGGGCTTATGGAACATGAGTAAGATATTCTGACAAGTATGTGAAACAAAGCAAACAAACACGTAGGGAAAAAATGAACAAGCTTTTCAACACAAAGGGACAGGAGAGTCTTCCTACACTTCATGGAGCATCTAATGGTGGTGAATTTAATGAACTACCTGGAAGGGAACACTCCTCCAGTATTTAGGTGTTGAAGGGAGTTGCCGCCTCACAGGCATCAGTTGGAAGGTTGTAGTGTTTGCATTAATGGGAAGAGGCCTTTACTGTGGGAGTATTACTGCTGCCAAAAGTACTAATTACTCACATATAAAAGAGTCAAGAATACACACCCTCAATTACTGCATTGCATGAAGTAACTTTGTCTGTCTCAACTTGCCAAAGCCCAGTCGTGGGACACTGTAATTAGGATCAGTCGGCAAATAACAAGGCAGGAAGCTTTGAGAAATGTGGGATTGCTTTCTTCGTATTTGCTTGATAAGCTCAGTTTCATGGCTTAGCAACATTTCCTGGGTTAATGACTTACATTAGAAGTATATGATGGCTGGCCGGGAATGAGGTTTTGGCACTGGAGAGGTTCTCTACGAGGGCATCAGTCGAGCACTAAAGAACAGAAGCCTAATTATATATTGTTACTATGAAGGCGACAAGATTCTCAGATCATCTCACAGTTAAACTCTAAAGGCTTTTTCTTTGGCTTAATTTCAGAGTGCCCTACGTAACCCCTTCCCTAATCAACAAGAATGCAGGTGTGCGTGGCAATGTCAGCCCCAGGTTTGTGAGTGCTCTTGGACAAGACCCCTCAGGAGAATCCCTCCCTCAGGGAGTCCGGTGTCTCATCACCACCAGATGCTTTCGCTCCTTCATCCTTGTTCTCGTCATAGCCACCATTTGTTGGCTTAGAGGCAGAGAGCCAGTAGCAAGGAAGCAGGGGCAGCTTCTGTCCCTCTCGCCACCTCTGAGGACTGGGCCAGAGGGTGGAAAAGCAGTAGGAAGGAGACACAAATCCAACAGGGCCTTTGTTGGTGGACCCCTGCTGGAGTCTGGGCCTACTACAGGTGCCTGACTGAACCTAGCCTTGATGCCGGCCCTGCTTTGAGTGTACACATTTCGCTTCTGTATCACTCTGGGAGCTCCTCCTGCCCTTCCATCCTGGGCACAATCCTACAGGAATTTCTTTATTGATGAGCTAAATTGGAGTTGCCCATGAGTAGCTGTATACTCCAGCATACCTTCCATATACTTCAGTGAGTGTAAGAGACATTCTTTACTGTTTGGAGATACTAGAAGGAAATGCAGTAAGTTCTTCTTTCCCAAGTTTGACTCTTGGATTGTTAATCACTTTGAGCTTCCTGTTCTTGGTGACAGGTATTGTACAATTCAAGTCAATAATTAAAATGCAGAGGAAACACTCCTCTGTGTAGAAAAAATTTACACCACAACTGCTAAATTTATACTACTCTCTACTTCCAGCTTTTCAGTGGTTATATGGTAAAAGCACCAGCACATAATTGCTACTTCTTTTTTGCACAAGTAGACGCGATAGCAGAAGAGACAGTGCTTTAAAGCTAGATCTGTTCCATTTGTGTTTAAAATAGAAAAGTGTATGTGTATAAACCCATAGGTGGATGAAACATGGAAGGAAAAGGCAATATGGTAGTCATTGGAAGGCGTGGAGAAGATCCAGCCATGTGGCCCTTTTGTTATAAAAATGGGGCCCTGTACCCGTTATATCGCTCTTGTTAAGCCCAGATTTAACAAATGAATCTGCCATTATCATTTCTGGTTTGAACTTACGCTATCCAGAAAGCTGTTCTCCAAGTTAATGTGATTTGGAAGATCTTGTTACAAATTCCCCAGTGACTGAGATACAGAACTTCAGGTCTTCAAAAGTTAAAATAGGATACAGGTAGGTAACTTGAAATGTTATGCAAACCCCCCCCCCCCCCGTTACATTTGCTTAGAAACCATGGTAAGCAAGTCTATGGTGCATGAGTGAGGGTTGCTCCATTAAAAATGCCCAGACACCACCCATGGGAAAATAACCTCACTGGTTTCTTCATTATCATTGGTATGATTCCACTGGTAATAATCCCCATTGCACACGCACTCCATAACTTAAGAGTTGTTACTGGAACTCATAAAAAGAAGAAATAACGACTTGGGGGTGTTGACTTAGCAAGAAAAATCTATCACCAGTTCTCTAATTGTGTGCCTTCTCCCCATGCAGTAGTAACACGGTCCCTGTTTTCTAGCCATGGGGTGCAGTGCTGATGCCAGCCTGCATTTGCTCCACATGAGCTGTGCAGTGTTACAATGTCCTCTTTGTTCGGATTCTCTTGTGTGCCCGCAGACACACAGATATGGACAACAAGGGTACCTACACTGAGCTGGAGACACTTTTTTCTTGGTTACAATTTTATTGATTTTTGAGGTACAAATAAAAAAATATTCTTTAGCCCATAGCATTTGCTAGCAGGCCTGGGGTTGCTGCACAAAGTCTGTGTTACATTTTATCGTGATGCTCTGATTCCGTCTCCCTTCCTCCTGTACTGTCATTAGAAAGAGTAATTGGGGCCCAGTTTAAATCAGTTGTGTGAGCTTAGGTTATTTTGGACAGTGAGTGATGGCTATTAGCTGCACTGAACGTTTGTTTGATGGAAGCAGGCTTGCTTGATTTAAAGTTACATAAACGAAGAAGTCTCACAAATGAGGTTTTAAGCATGCACCATGAAAGCCACTTCTTCGTAACTGACTGACAGCCAGCACAGCATATCCCAGCAGAGAATCTGTTGATGTCAGTTCACTTACGGCCTAATAGTAATAGCTTGCTTTATTAGGCAATTACTTGCATTTTGATAACATCCAGTGGCCAAAGCAATCTTGCAAAGTTCTGTGAACGCATGAACTTGGGTATAAGCTGAAGCATATGGAGCCCAAAAGAAAGAGCTAGATTATCAGGCTGTGGCAGATCTTCCTTACCCTTGAAAAGAATTACTGTTTTCCTTATTTAGTTGCACACATTTGAGGCACAGGCCTGAAAGACATGTGGCTGGACGAAATAGCTTTGCCAGCTACATTCATCCAATGTGGGGCTAGACGACTCTGGTGGGTACAGACCCTCCTACATGATACATTGCTGTTGTGCTGCCAAAATTCAGTGACTTTGCAGCAGCCAATCCCGACTCTTCACAAAAAATGAGAGTTGCTGAACTTTGGTGACAAACTGCTTCAGAGGATCTAATGTGGGTATTTCAGCTTATTTACAATTTCAGCAATGTTTCAGCATTGGAGACTGAAATTAGAAGACAAGAGGAGGTGTATTTTGTGGGGCACCCCTGCCCACCGCCTGAAATGGGTCATCATCTCTTATATGGCCTACTGTTCTTAGTAGGGCCGGAAGGCAGCAACTATCTAGACACATCATACCCATAGTAAGCAGTGCGTAGAATATAAACTTCAGTAGATGGATCTCATATACCTATCTGTGGGACCTGCCCAATCAGGATCCCTTGACACATGTATACAGAGGTTTAAAGATGTGTGGGCATCAGTTGTGGGAAGCATCAGCACATCCGCAGTTATCTTCTGCCTGGTACAAATTTGGGAGCTGTCCTAACTGATCCAGTGCACACTTAGATGTAAGCCTCACTCTGCACAATGGTGCTTTCTTCTTCCCAAGCGATTGCACAAAGAACACAAGATTCACACGAGAGAGCCTTCTAGCTGCCCTACAGCTCAAGGTTCATGAAAAAGCCACGCGAGAGCTCAAGCCGAGTCTCCGCTGTGTTCTAGCTTTAAGCAGCAGCCTTTGTCAACATTCCCCCTACACTGCGAAGCTTCCAAAATTCTTCGGCTTTCACCTTAGTCTGCAAAATGTAGTCGCCTTCCATCTGATATACATACATACACGCAGGCAAACCTGCCAGATTTTTAATTTTTGTGAGGGCGGGCGGGCGGGCAATGAAATGAAATGAAATCAAGACGGCTGAACAAGCCAGCCCCAGACTCCTCCTGCCCTTCCCTCCTCCTGCTTGTCAGACAAGGGTGTGGAAGAGAAATCGACTCCATCGTTTGCGCGACCCCCGGCTCCCCCCAGCCCTCTCTCGGAATGAAGAGCAGCACCCGCGACGGTCGGGGAGCGGAGGCAAATGCTTCGCCGCGCGATGCTTTCCCAATTAACCTCGCGCGCGGAGCCGCCTTGGCATCCGAGGGAAGCCCCCTGTTCGGGGGCGTCTAGCTCGCTTTCTCGATCCGCCGTCGCGCCTCTCCCCCTCCCCGACGGAGCACTGCTAGGCCGCCGCCGCCGCCGCCGCCGCCGCCGCTCTGGACGGAGGTCATTGGCGCTGAGTAAATTATCTCTGGATAAATTATTCGTTTGAACAGCCTTCATTTCCTTCTGCCGTCTCTCCCGCTCAGTGCCAGGGCGTCTTTGTGCCCAATTAACAGCCCCGTCTTTTATAGCCAGGGAAATCCTGACATCTCCCTAAATGGAAGAAAATGAAAAGATCCCAATCTCCCGCTCCGCTCGCCCACCCCCTTTCCCCTCCTCCTTCCCCGCGCGGCTCAGTCGCCCCCGTCTCCCGCTCGCTCGCTCGCTCGATGCAGCGATTCAGTCCCGTTCACATGAAAATTATGCCAGCTCCAGTGGCGCGTAAAATTGATGTGAACTGAAAGAAGTGGGATCAGTGTGATCTTCCCTCTCTTGTCTCAACAGGGGTTTCGGCACGTTACACAAGGCCGAGCTTGTCTCTTTAAGGAGACATTGGCCCCTAATTAGTCCGCATTCCTCCTGGTGCGGGTGATACAGCGGCGATGAGTGGCACCGGGTGGGGGTGGGCCGCTGCGAGGTTCAATGGATCCCCCGGTCCCGCCGCACACCTCCCTTGTTGTGCCACCACCCAGCCGACAAGAGCCGGCAGCAGTAGCGGCGGCGGCAGCAACCACCACCCCACGTTACTTTGATTGACAGCTGAACAAATGTTTCCCCTGTTCGAACGCCGGCGCAATCGAACGTCAGCAATCTCAAAGCTCCACCTCAGGCAGAGCTGAGGAGGGAGAGTTGGGGGAGTGCCCCTTCAAACGGAGCCGTCCGATTGGCTGCCGACCCAAACGGCGTCTGGGCCCCACGTGGGGAATCAAAGCAGAGCCGCCCCCCCCGCCCCAGAGCCGTAAGCCCATTTGTCAGCGGCGAAATGATGGGCATTAATACAGAACGGCGATTAATGAGTGGCCACTGCTGATTGGTCGCTGGCGACGCCCTCCGTGGGAGGAGCAGCTGGGAGGGGGAAAGAGACAGGAGCCTAAAGATGTTTTGTGCTTCCTGATGGGAGTGGTAGTTTACTTGATTACACAGAGCGCGCCAGCCAGGAAGAATAGCTTCGTGAAGGACTACGTATCCCGGGATGCTCCGCGGCAGCCTTGTCTTCCGATTGTTGTGAATATGTATCAGAATGTTAATGATTTGCTGCTGCTAAATTTGGTCAAAGGAGTCACCTCGCCAGAGCGTGTTGTTAGAGCTGTTCCGAGCGGTGGGTTTGGGCTGCCGCTGCGGTTTCGTGTTATATTGTTCTGTGTTGCTATTTGCAAGAGTTTGCAAAGGAAGAGGAGAGGATAAAAAAGGGGAAATAAACAACTCAATCAATCAAGATCCTGTTTCTTTTTTCTAAAAAAGATTTTTTTAAAGGGGGAGGGAGAACAAGAGCCGTTTAAAAGGGAAGGAAGAAGGAAAAAAAGCCACAACAAAAGGTTATTGCACTTAGTTCTTTGAAGACGCTTATAATTGCTAAGGGGGAAAGACGGGAGTAACAACATCCGATTCGTTTCGTCTCGGGAGTTTTTGGTTGCTATAAAGACACGGATTTCTTCTTTTCCTTCTGCCTCGTTGCGAACGGCCAACAACTAAGATCAATAAAAGTTTTCAAACGGAAGAGGCGGCTGCGGGAGGTATCACTGCGGGAGAGGATCGCATTTGGTATGAACGGAGTTTCCCTTTCCCTTTCCCTTGCTTGCCATCTAGGGGAACGGCAGGAGGGTCGATCGCGGTGAAGGGGGAGAGGGCGAGAGCAAGCCGACCCTCGGAGCGCAACCGAGGGAGCCGGCGCCGTGCAGGAGAAGCCTTCGCACGTCGGGACCTCGGAAGAGGGACTTGTCCGAAACCTTCCGTCGCAGGCCAACAGCCGCTTGAAAGCTCGGATCGCTCAGGGCCCTGGGCGTGGGAGCGCCGGAGCGGGCTGAATTGGCCGAGGTCTCTTCGGCGATGACGGACGTCGGTCAGTGACAGCCCCTGTGGAATGTGGCACGGGCCCCCTTCTGCCGGGGATATCGCCGCCGCCGCCGCTTCCTCCTGCTCCTCGTCGCCTTGTGTGTTCCCTCCGGTCCCTGGGGTGGCAGAGTACGGGCAGAGCCGGAGACGCTCCTCAAAGCACGGGCGTCGGGCAGCTCCGTCCTCCGCCGCCGCCTCCATCCGTCCTCTTTGCATTGTTGCAATTAAAATCAATGAACCGAGTTTTCCTTCTGGCCCAGAGCACCCACTAAATCGGTTTGGATGATTCGCGATCTGAGCAAGATGTACCCTCAAACCAGACACCCGGTGAGTAGCGCCGAGCGAGCCGGCGTGACCAGGGCTGGGGGCTTACGACTTGTGCTGTGCCGTGTGTGGGAGCCCCCCCTTTGCCGATGCCCTTCTTCTCCCCCCTTTCCGAAAGTCTTGTTTACAAAATGGGAGGGGCGCAACCGCGCCGCGAGTTTTGGAGGGGCGGGGGGAGAGAAAGAGAGAGAAAATAGACCGGAGACGATCGGCAAGAATAAAGACAAATCTTCGGCCCGCTTTGCCTCCTGCGTTGAGAACGCAAATGCGGGGAAAGGGAGGGGGTGAAGAGGAGGCGGGAGGGAGAGTTGGGTGAAACAATTGAGTTGTAGCCATTTTCTTATTGTTGTCTTTGGCTTTCCGAGCTTTACGATGTCAGGGAGATGTTTATAGTACTTCCCGTCTTGCTAGCGTTTGAAAGGATTTCGAGGCCAGTTTTGCAGAGAGCGAGAGCCGAGGTTCCTCGCGCTTAATTCGTTTTATCTGGCAGCGCGTGTATTGCCCATTTGTGCCTTGCGATTTCCGCGCCTTTGCCCCCTTTTCATCCCTTTCCGCCTTTCTTATCCCGGTTAATAACAAGGGTAGTAGCGTTTCCCTTTTCTTTCCCAAGCCTGGAGACTGCGGGTGGTTAGGTGGGAGTGGGGAGATGAGCAATCGAAGACCAGGCGCTCCCTCAATTAGAGGCTTAGAGAGGTGTGGGGAAGACACTTTGTGCGTGTGTAAGGGCGGAAGACTCTTGTGATTGAAAGACAGAAACACTCTGTCTTGCGTGTGTGTGCGCGAGAGAGGGAGGGAAGGAGGTGGGGGGGGGGAGAGAGAGAGTGCGCGCGCATACACTCAGGAAAGTCAGTTTTAATAGCTCTTTTCATTAGTGATGTATGGGTGACCTCGCCAGGCATGTTTGTATGTGTTGTATGCACCAGTGGGCTGGCTTCGCTGAGGAGTAATTAAAACATTTCATTCTCATGACCGCTTCTAGGCACCACATCAGCCTGCTCAACCCTTCAAATTCACCATTTCTGAATCTTGCGATCGGATTAAAGAGGAGTTTCAGTTCTTACAGGCTCAGTACCACAGGTAATGATGTTTACTTTCCCCGAGCATTGTGTTTGCTTGTCTCTTGCCACTTTTTTCTTTCCCCATCCTCCTCTTATGGAGGTGAGGAAGACAGGTATAGAGGTCCCTCTCTTTGGCTGGAGTAGAAAAAAAAAAAGAGAGTATACTTGTTTTTTTCTAAAGATGTGACCTTTCCCCCTAACAAAAACAAACACACACACAGGTCGTAGCCTTGATACCACTGTGTCATTTCATCTCCTTCATCTTGCCCAAGACAGCTTGGCTTGAGCTGTGACCAGATCCCTTGACTCGGGAGGTTTCAAAATATTATGAGTGTACTTTTAAACATGCCACTGAGTGTGTTAAAAAAACAACACTTCATTGGAGGTAGTGAGAGAGAAAAACAAAATCCATCCCTCTGAATTAATCCAGATGGGGGCTAGCCTTCTTGGCATTTCTGACACCAAAACACACGTAAGAGGTCTTATGGGGAGCAGGAAGCAGGAGTAGAAGATAATGTGAGAAGTGAGAGGATTGGCAGCTGCTGGACAAGGATCCCTCCCCACTTTAGGGGCACAGTGGGGGGATGATTTTTTAAAAATTTCCTGTGTGTATTTTTGCTTAAATGTTCTTTGGGAGCTGCCCATCTCCTTCATATTGTGTGTGACAACATGCTGCATCAGGTACTGATAAACTGGAATTGGAGCTGGAGTGTTCTTTCATTATCCTTAAGGCAAAAGTACTTCATACTCTCTTTGAGAAATGAGGTTTCCCAAGATTGTTGCACTGGGCTTTTAAAAATGAGGAGGGGGAAAGCGAACAATGCAAAGGATGCTTTATTGCTCACAAGGTGTCGCTTGTGGATGCTGTTGTGCTGCTTTCTTTGACATTCTAAAATCCTTAATGTGTTTTGAGTAGTTACTCAAAGTTACATCATCTGTTTAAGGGCAAATAAGTTCACATGTAAAAATCAGCTTGTATCATAGTCTTTTATCGTTTTGTGATAGTCAAGCCTCCTAACAAATCATCTCTGTGTGCGTGTGTGCATGTGTTCTTTCCTCCTGGTCCAAGGCATTTATTTCCAAACTTTCCTGCCTTGTGTTTAAGTAAAAGTCTAGTATACCTACTGGTGACGAAAATTATAGAGATTTTTAAACTATTTGTTTTTGTCTCTTTATGAACATTACAGAAGGTGACATATAGGGGAAGACTTCTATATTACGAGAAATAAAACCACGACAGCATGTTTTTGTGTTGCCTCAAACTCATGGATGTTTGTTTTTCTTGAACAGTCTAAAGCTAGAATGTGAAAAACTGGCCAGTGAAAAGACAGAGATGCAGCGACATTATGTCATGGTAAGCAAGCAGCATAATGAATTCAAAATGTCTATTTTATTAGTGTGGCCTATGAATAGGAGAAATGCTCAGATTGCTGGAGGCGGCTAGCTAGTGAGCTTGCGATGGAGGTACTCTTATGACGAAGGCTGGAATTCAAAGGCTTTATGTCCATTTAGTATTGATAGTTCTGATGTGAAGTTTTCCTTTCATGGTACAGTCCTCTTGGACCTTCTTCTGTCCAAGCCTCCTTTGAAATAAATAGATGTACTCCAACTTGCAATATATCCTGTAGAGCAGTAGTTCCACAGCATTTGTACCATACATATTTTAAATGTATAGAATCCCTTAACTTTTAATATATTGATAAAGATCTATTCCATGAGTCGGAGGCAGATCTACATTTTCATACTGGGAGGTGAAAGCTTTCAAATCTGCATTTCCTGCCTCACTCCTTAACTTGCAGAATACATCTGTGTTTCAAAACAGGAAAAATATATTTTCAAAGGTAAGATAAAAAGGACCAGCAATTTAATAAAGTCATGCTACTTGAACCTGTTGCTTATGAGGGGTTGGTTAAAAGCTTCATGTTTAATTGAGTCTGTCAGACCAGAGTTGGAGAAAAGGCCCCTCTGCCTCACTTATCTGGGAACTTCTCTCAGCAATAATCAGTGTATGACGAAGTCGCTAAACACATATTTTTTTAATGTATCATGATACCCAAAGAGGTTTTTGTTTGCTCCTCTGTGCTTATGAGAGGAAATAATTACTTTCTTTATGTGATAGAGTGACTCAGTTTTAGGGAGGACAATAACCTTGAGAGAGACGCAGCCTTCTAGCCAAAGCACAAACTATCCATCAAAGCTTATATTCTGGCCTTCACATGTCTAATGTGGCTAAAGCATGCAGTGCTAAGAGGCAAACCCTGTGGATATGGGGAAAGAAGGCTTTAACAATGGGGTATCTACTTCAAATTAGTGTCGTTGGGCAGTTTTGTTCACAAAGTCTGTATTTAATTGTAGTTATTTTATATTTTAATTTAAAATGTTGAAAGAGAATTCTTTTTCATGCTGCTGATGTGTATACGACCTAGACCTTTTTCTAGCATTTATGGCATTCTAGCAACTTAAATTTGTGCTGTGGAACAAAATGTATCTGGGGCTTGCCTGATCTTTAATTATGGCACTTGCTATTTTTCCTTTCTGGTATGCATGTGTGGCTCTCTCCTTTCTGGAGTAGTTGTTTAAACGTGGTAGAATTAGAAACAGATGAACAAAAATTAGGAATGTGTGATCTTTAGAAAGACAGGAAGTTTAGCTATCTTACAATGCTTTATGCCTTCAAAATTGGATGCATTCATGTGATTACATGTTCTAAAATCCATTTTCCTTTCTTCTTAGTATTATGAAATGTCGTATGGGTTGAATATAGAGATGCATAAACAGGTAGGCAAAGCATTTTATCTTTTTGTATAAAGTAACATTTAAATTACTCTTTCATTTGTAGTCAAGTATTTGAATAGCTCTTCTTCTGTGCGGCAAAATGTGAACCTGCTGTAAGAAACTTGTGCAGATTGACCTGTCTGGTCCTCATATTCTGGGAGCCACATACCTGAGGGAAACTTTCTGTTCTGTAATGATTAATGGAATAATTTCTTCTTGCAAAGGTCTATAGAATACAAAGCAGGATTGGAGGTTGAAGCTATTCAATTCGCGCTGTTACCTTGTTGAGATAAATAACTACACTGAAAAGGTCTTAACGTCGAAGGACACATGTCTTTATTTTGTTAAATTGCAAATAAGTGGAAAACTGTTGGGATAGGAAGACTGACAAAAGAAAATTGTTGAATAGGGAGGAGCCCCCCTCATTTTGTTTAGGTGGATCTCCTCAAAAAAGTCCAATGTCTTAGTGCCAATCATTCTTCATAGTAAATGAGCCCATACTGAGATGCAGCTCTGTCCTATAACTAGCAATTAGGCCAAGATCAGTAGCTTAAAGTGTGGTGTAGTAAATTAGATTTCTTCTCTTGATAATTCACAGAATGAGCTTAACTGTTCCTGATAGAGAACTGGTTTTGGCTTGTTTTCTAGCAAGATTTTTCCCCACTTGATTTACAACTATGAACTTGTTCCAGGGAACATGCCTGTATGTTATTAAAGTTTATTAGAATTGTGTACTGTGGAAAGAACTAGAAAGATGGCAGTTGACATGCTGCATGATATTTCTGATCAGTGTTTAATTCCATATTTGAGCATTTGTCTTTGGAATTTTGTTTATGGTTTGGTAGCATTCCCCCTCTGAATTTACACTATTAAGAGCTTGTCACAACTGGAAATCTGTTTTCACTGGGCATAATAACACAGTTGGAGCATACATCTCCTATCCTGTGATATACATAGAGCACAGCTTGTTATGTCAATTGTCTTCATGCCAGTGTTGAATGTTATGTGCAAATATTCACAGTTTCAGTGGTTAACAGTAAAATTGACAAGTGGGTGCTATAAGTAATTGGGAACAATTGGGAGTGTCCACTGAGAGGAATAAAGTAGGATCAGGATGTTAAGCAATGGAAATTTCTTTTATATGTTGAATTCAGTGCTAAAATTCCAACTGTTTAAAAGGTAAAGACAATATGGCATCTTAATGTAGTATATATTAACAAAATTAGTAACCAACATTTCAATGGCTCAGCTTGATGCATTTTTTCCAAGGGGTTTACCTACAGAGTGGTTAGGTAGCCACTCCACAGTATATCCAGAATAATTAAATATGTATCTAGATTTTTTTGTGTATATGGGAGGGGGCATATTTTGGAAGGAGCAAAAGTCTAGGTGTGAAGTCAGTGACCATGCGACTGTGATCGGGCTGCAAGTGGGTGGTACAGAAAGAAGTGGTCAAATTTAAATCAAAATCAAATATTTTAGTTTGGAAACATTATTCAGCAGGTTGTGCTGAGGAAATCATACATTTAATTTTATAAATGTGCCAATTTTGTAGGATTGAGTTTAATTAGAATATCACTTTTTCCATTACTGTCATTTCTATTCAGGTTAGCAGTGTAAACACTCCACCCTCGCACCAAACACTTCTTAATAGGTTTTATCGCACGCTGCTGACGCTAATGAAATACAACAAAGAAAGTTCTTCATAGAACTATCATTTTAAAAATCTTATCTTCTCATCTCTCTCCGCTGTGTAATATGTGGGCTTGATAATGAGGATCAGAGAACTAACTCCCTGGCCTTCCAGCTTAGAGGCTGCTACATCCTGTTTCATCTGCCGCGGTGGAAACACTGAAGGCCGCACTTTCAGAGACGTGCATACCCACTTCTAAGTAATATCGCCTTCAGGCTGCTGCCTTAAATTCTTCCATTTTACTCTTCCCCCACACCCGCCAAACTCATTCTTCCCAACTGGGACAAAGTGATCTGCTTCTGGGATTATTTGTGGGTTTTCTTCTTATATTCAATCACATAAAATCCCGAGGGTGGTTTATCACATTATGGAATACTTGCAGCTCTGCAAACCACCTACTGATGATATTTTCTTTTGTCCTGCCCCCTCCAGCTGTACGCTCCCCACCTCCCCACCCTGCCAAACCTAGAGGCCTATCTATCTTTATTTGTTTTCCTAGGCAGACAGCCTTGGTTCCTCTTAGCTCCTTTTCCAGATGTAGTTGCTGGATGCCCTTGTAATGGAAAGCAGGCAATAATGCAGCGGAGTTGCCCTGAGGCATAATTGGGTCTAGTTCTCAAGATCAGGTTAGGCTTATTCGCTTATTAGATCTGCGTCTCGGAGGGTTCAAAAGAAGGGCTCCCTGGAGTCCCTGGAAGTACCCTAGTAATTGGTGGCCCTGATATTTGAAACCTTTGTGTATTTTGCTGTTCAAGCGTCTGTTCTTCTTGGCTGCTCCCAGCCATAGAGTATTTATTTTTAGAGAACTTTTTCATTGGAACAGAAAATGATTGCTGTGATGGAGTCATGACTCTGTGATTTAGCAAATTGATAAAAGGATAAATGCGCATAGCTATGTACGCGTGCGCAGCTCAGAAGTGGGGTAGGGTTAAAGAGAATGTTATTTCTTTCCCCTCCCCTTTTGCAGGGCTGATCATCCGTCATCCTGTGTTGATTTTGATAGAAGACTATTAAAGGGAAACCTATGGGGAATTTGTCATTCTGAAAGGAAAGCTAATGTAATTAGTACCAATTAAAGTACATTTAGTAAATTGGATTTAATCTTAATTAAGCCTGCATAATGTTGCCAATTTTTAACAATTATGTTTGAGAACATAATTAATTTAGATTTTGGTAACTGAGTAAATAGCATTAGACTGATAGCATTAGTTCTCTGAATTTTTGTTTGTTTTGTTTCTACCTACCACTAACAACCCTGGTGTGTGGCATAACAGTGTAAAATTTTTAAGCAATGATTTTGCCAATGGCTACTAAGATCAATAGAATTGGATAGATCTGCTGGGAGATGCTGGATGAAAAAGTGCACTTTTATCTGGAGTGGGGGAAAAGTATTACTAACCATTCTTATGTTTAGATGCTATTAAGTCTAAATTCTTGACTATACTTACCAAGGAAAAAGTGCCTTTTAGGTAGTAATGGGGCTTTCTTAGTAATGTCCTCTTAAACCTGTTTACTTTATTTCATTTATGTACTTGTTCAATAGCAAAAACTCTCTAGGCAGACAGTACCATGGCAATTTTTCTCTTGTTAAACCATACAGTATTTTCAAAAAGAAAACAAATGAAAAGTCAGTTAAGTTTGGGTGTGCTAAATTGCACTTTTCTGATGGCTTGGAATCTAGTAATATTTTAATTGATTATTATGCATTGTAATCTCATGTGGGGAAATCAAATACTGGAGTGTCTTTATTCAGCTACTGGCAATTTATCCCCCAAAATAAGGCTTGACACTTGGCTGTAGATAAAACACTTGTGAATAGGACCAGTGGTAGGAGGGAAATATCATTCTGGGATGGGTTTTTTTCCCTGACTTGAGGGAACAGTAGTGCTTTGTTCTTCAGTTAAACTCACTGTAGCAGAAAGAATTCTCAAAGTGATCTCCTTTTCCAGTGTATTTTTTTTCTTTTTGTAAGAAGATCAGACCTTGAAGCTGGACATAGAAAAATGAACGACACGTGTATTTCTTTTTAAAATCACCACTGTAGCCCCTTCCTCCCTCTTCCTCCATTTCAGTGCAATCCATGTAAATTTTATTACACGTCTTAGGCAACAACCATTTGAGTGCTGCTAAAATATTAATTGAGTAGAAATGAAAGGGCTCTGGCCAGCTGATAGGATATCATAATCGTAGCTGCAGTAGTCGATGGTAAATGATGATAAATGGCATTAGGAACCTTTTAGCAAACTGTAATAACTACAAGGAGGGAAGTGGTATGGATTTGCATTATATCTGATACCCTCTGGTACCAAGTGGATTGCCAATACTGCTTGTTTAGCATTTTCTAAGGGCAATAGGATATTGATTTCTGACTTACAAGGAACAGCTCTATTTTCACCATTGAAAAGTATTGCAGGTTGTTAAGAAGAAATTGACTTGAAGAGGCCTGACTGCTGCCCATCATGGAGCAAATAAAGCAAAACTGCCGAAGCATGGTGGTGCAGTGAGATGGGGCCCTCAGCAATTTGTTGCTATTAATTTACCATGCTCGACAGCAAATCAATCGGCATCTACTTCATCTGCTGGAGAAAATGCTGTCCAGGGCAGATAAAAGGCCCCGCGTAGTACAGGGAATAGACTGGATTGGCCAAACGGAGGCTGCAGTTAATGTGTAAATAAGTGAAATCAAGGCCGCTGTTGTAGAGGAAGCTGTTTTTAATTAGGTTGGGGCTTTATAGTGAGCTATTTAAGAAAGTAGCATAGAGCTTGGAGGGAAGGGGGAGATTTATTGCTGACTGGGTTAATATATGGTTTGTATGACATTCTAGCCTTGAGTCTGCTTACTGCTTATGCTTCAGTAAATTATTTTGGTAAAAGACTAAAGATGGGAACCCATTTGTTTAATTTAGTGCCAAGTTTTGGCTATTCTTCATCTTCGTGGCTGCAGAATGTTTATTGTTGAGAATCTTTCATATATTATCTAGCCTATATCATGCAGGGCCCATTGGGCATGACATGGTTGAGCAGCTGCTGAGGCCTCAGTTGCTCAAGGAGAACCTCTGGCCTGCCATAGCCGCCATCTTAACCAGATGCCCCTGTCTCTAGCTTGCAGCAGAGTTTGTAAGAATGGGAGGAGCTACTACTCTGTCCACTAGCCTGTATGCTCTTCTTTTTGCCATTCCTATTTCCCAGAGATTCTGAAGGGATCTGCCACTTTTGCTTTGCTTGCTTAGCTGCAAGTGAATGGGGCAGGCTGCTAGGATTCCTTGCAAAGGACACAGGCCTCAGGTGGAGACTCCAGGCACTGTTGGTATCTTCTCACTCTCAACTGAAGTGGTGGCAGCTGCTGGCAGCAGTCACCTGTTGGAGCTAGAGAGCAAGCAGTTGTCAGTGGCGGCTTGGGGTGAGTGCCCACTGCCTACTTCTCAGCAGTTTTTTCTTGCAAATGATAGGTATGATCACCTGTGCGCTATATAGGAAGGATGTTGCTGTATATGGATGGGCGCAATGGTAGTATCCCAAGCAGAAGGGGAAGTTCTGGTTTCATCTCATTCATTGCTTTCTTATACATCCTAATAGCCAAAGCTCCCTGGGTGGTTTATGGAGATTATGATAGTATGATAACACATAAGTATTTGTATGCCACAAATGCGAAATAGTTCTGAAGGTTCTATATGAAAAATCATAGGGCTTGTTAAAACAACTTACAGAATACCGTCAAACGTCTGGAATATTTGAAGTGCACTAATGTAATGCTTTTAAAAAGGCACTAGGTGGACCTTACTGGGGAATTGTTCCATAGGAGTATCCTACCACCAAGAAGGACCTCTCCCTTGTTGCCATTCTCTGAACCTCCTTCAGCGGGAGACCATAGTGTTTGAATAGGGTCATATTGCAGGAGGCAGTCTCTCAGGTCTTGAGGCATATAGATTTAATTGAGCAATGCCAGCATTTTGAATTGGACTCAGCAACACAGAAATGCAGTGGGTCCTTTTTCTTAACAGTATGGAAACAGACAACATAAGACTATCAGACTCTTGGTGAGTGCAGTCTTCCCAGTTCACAGAAGTATTCAGCATGGTTCAGTCTACATATGTTAGAACTTCATGTATGAATAGCAAAGAATTGGAAGGAGAAAAGGGATCTCCAATTAATTGAATAGTATAAAGCCGTTTGGAATATAGTGGTTAATGACAAGTTGATGTATAAGATGAGTGAAAAAAGAGTTGGTAAAGAAGAATGATTTTAATAATATTCAATAAACATACCCCATATATGTATTAATAAAATAGGAGGTTGCAATTTTGGTTGGAAGGGGGTATCTTGGAAAGAATGGAAAATGAAAAACAAGTCAAAACTAGGCAGCCATGGTCCAGTGGAGGGGTGCACTAAGGGTGATTTCTGTTTTTAAACTTCATTTTGTGTATTGTTTTCCTTTATTAAATGTTTTTGTAATTGTATTTTTCTGAAAAAATTAAAATAAAAAGAACTACATTTATGCTTTGGTGCTCCCCTGTTCTCCACGAGCCCCTGCTTGAGAAGGGTTGTCGATTTCTCTAGCTGTCTTTACATTCTCACTATACATCCCAGTGATTGGAGGAAATTTTGAATTTGTGCAGTGTTTAAATGACATTCCTGTTTGTTTGACCCTCCTGATTATCCAAATGTCTTGGATTGCAAATGAGGTTGGGTGTGTGAGTAGAATTACAAAATGTGTGTGCATTGTATTGATCTGTGGCTGGAGACGTATTGGCCTCTATTTGAAGGAAAGCTGGAGAACCAACTAAAATTACACTGCTTGAATTTTCTCTCCATTTATAAACAGTAGGAAAGATTTGATCAAGATACAAGCAGTAAGGGAACAACAAGCAGAAGAAGGACTGAAGAGCTTCAAAGTAAACTAGAACAGAAAATGTGGAGACAGTGGCATCTTGCAGTGTTAAGGGAAGGGGTGCCCTACTTGTAAGAGGGTTTTTTCTCATCAAATTCCAAAATATAAAAAAGTGGGATGACAATTCAACATGGCAGCCAAGGCTTATCTGTCCTAGTTTAAGTTATCTATGTACTGTGAAACTGGTTCAGCCCATATAGCTCATTTAAAGCCCAACCTAATGTCTCCCCAAGCCTGGTTGCTTCCTGCTGCCCTTCTGTGAACACAGCTCTCTGGATTTGGAAGGATGAGTGACAGGAGTACAGCAGAAGTAATCTTCTGTTTTTGAAGACTTCTGTTTTCAGGGGAGGGAGAGGAGGATGTTGGGGACTAGATTATCCAGTTAGTAGTTCTACAACTCAAGAGACTAACTTAAAATGTCCCATTTTGCATTGAATAGGGTCAAGAGTCTGTTGAAACAGTCCAGTGGAGGGGTTCATGTGACTAAAGCTTTTTTACAGAAGTTTAAATGGTTATGAAATACATTCCAAAAGCAGTCCTCATTGTGACAAAATCTGCTTTCTCCAGTTTACTGTTCAATAAGATGGAAGATGGTGGTTATACTTTGAATGAATCTCTAAGGCTATAATTCTATGCACACTTATCCAGAGAGTAAGCTCCACTGAACACAGTGGGAATTGCTTCTGTGTAAACATGCATAGATTTGAGCTGGAATGTATACAATAGAGCATACTGTGGTATCATCTGGCAAACCTCGAACGTGTGTGGCTATGAGCAGGTGTTTGCAGCTCTGTACCTGGCAATTGTAGGGTTAACTGGATTGAAGCCAATATATTCAACATGACTTTACTGTATATTGCTAACATATGCAATTATTTTCTGTTCTTTTTTCTTTTTTGAAAGACTAATTTCAAAGCTGCATCATTCTGTTTAACATAAGCCTCATTTACCTGTGCTGTTTGGAAGAGAGTGGAATTATTTGAATAATTAGAATTTCTTATAATTGGGAAGATGTGTTTATATAAGGTCACACTGTCCCACAGGGATACATGGTGAATAAGGTATCCAGTTTCCATAATTAGGAGTGGGGAGCTCTAGTGCATTCATATAGGCCATTTGTTCATCGGTTCTGTGTTCATCCTGACATGAATGTTTTGCTTTCTTTTAAATATATCTGCAAAGGTTGGAGCTGATTTGTCACTTAGGGCAGCTCCATATGCTTTCTTGATTTTATTTTTAATTTGTAACCTGCTTTTTCTGCCAAGAAGAATGGTGCACAAGCTGGCTAAAAGTGAAAAAAGCAAAATACACTTGTTTAAAACAATAAAAG
Organism: Varanus komodoensis; assembly: GCF_004798865.1. NCBI lineage: Eukaryota > Metazoa > Chordata > Lepidosauria > Squamata > Varanidae > Varanus > Varanus komodoensis. Next base: position 45,732,732 of record NW_025336087.1, on the reverse strand, counting down.
TAAATTAAAACACAGTGAAAACAAAGTAGCATAACAACCACATCCAACCCAGCAACCTGTTTACATGCTAAAGTCCTGCTTCAATGGAGTGGTCTTTGCCTTCCAGTGGCAGAGAAGGAACAAACCTCCCCTCTTTTGACCGGGAAGCCTGCAATCCTGAGATCTGAAGGCAATGGCAGGGGGGCAGGGGAAGGCGCCTCAGTTCTTAAGACCTGAGCAGGATTTGCATGGGAGAAGATGGTCTTTCAGGTTGCTCTTGGTATGTCAGTGCCTTTCAAAGCAAAAAAACAAAAACAAAAAATCAGTGTTTGACATGCCTGCATCATTCTGCAAATTTACTTCTGTGATCCACGTATGTACAGTGGTCTTACAAGAATTCTAAATGCCATTTGGGTAGGGGAGCAGGAAAATGGTGAGTAATTGGAGGTAACGCAGGGACACTGAGGGCCTTTCTGTGGGCTGTGTTAGTCCTGTAGGCTGGAAGGTCTTAATCGCTGAAGTACGTAAATATTTATTAGTAGTAGATTTATATCCTATCTCTTAAAAAAAAAAAAAAAAACCTCAAAGCAGCTTGCATCATTCTCCTCCTCCTCCTCCTCCACCTCTCAAACTTTTTCTCACAAAAACCTTGTGAGGTAAGTTGGGCTGAGAATCTGACTAGTAAAAATCTACAGTTTACGTATGTCTGTGGAGTGGCTTGGGGAAACTGATACTGCGTATATCAATAGCAATTGTGTCTGCAAGGGGAAGTGCCTAGTCATTCTTGCAGTCACTCCCTACTTTATGCAACTCCACTACATTTTTCCATGGCAAATACAATGTGAACAGGGTCACATGGCGATAAATCAGCTTAATACTTGGGGTATCTCAGTCAAAGATGACTGACTGGCAAAGAGTCTGCTTTTGATGCTGTGAGTTTTCCATAATTTTTATTGAATTATTTATTTTATTGAACTAATTATTTTATTAATTAACTGCCAAGTTTTCATAAATGGAAATAAGGTTGATTGGGTTTAATTCGTTCTAATAATTATTCAAGCACTTCTTTGCAGGTAAGTAAGCTCCATAGTTGAAACATGTGCGCATATGAGAGAGCAGGGGAGAAGGCCATAGCATAGAGTAAAGCACTATTGGTTGGGCCTCCTGGTTGGGGCTGATAGGAATTCAAGAACAGTTGGTGGACCTCCAGTTCCCTACCTCTGCTGTAGGTACTCTGTGCCATGTTTGGACCCCATTGAGTCAAAATGCACTATTTCCCCCCAAACCTATTGGCTGTAAGCTTCATGGTGATAGTTTTCCTATCGGTTCTTTGATAAACGTGGTGTCTGTGATACGTAGTTCACGTCATTTCTTCCCTGCTTCCATTGCTCTACAAAGTTGCACTGATCTCAGCAGGTTTGATGATAATTGGCAGACATACATCAGCTCCTAAAGGCAAACTCCTAATAAAGCCTCTAATTTGCTGCTTCATTGATGAGTATAAACACTGGACCAATTGTCAGCACACTGAAGTGTATACCTAAATATTTGTGCTAGCAGTGTGAGAGTAGTCCCCTTTGGGCTGGTGTGATATCATATTTATGGTCATGCACTAGTGTAAGAATAGACACGATATGTCTAGACACACATAGTGAGTGTGGCAGGAAGCCTTTGGATTTGAAATTCATATTTTTAATTCTGGCTAAAGTAGTATTGGGGATCTCTGTGTGTGTTCTGCTTGGCAGGGCTCCTTATGTTGTTCCTTTATCTTGATTTTTGTATACTGACCCATTCCTGTAGGCTCTGGGCACTTTACAAGAGATTAAAATCAACAAGAGATTATGTTGTGCTCTTTAGCCATCCACAGAAAATCCTTTTTCTGTTTAATTCAGATTTTCCTCATCGGTGTTAAAGAGGTTGTGTAGCTTTTATCTGTTTTCATTTACAAATGAACAGGGACACTTCCCCAGCTTACTATCTGGAACCATTTCACCAAAACCACTGGAGTTGGTCTAGATGAGAATGGGAGAACTAGAGATTGCAGTGCAAGGTAATCTGCTGCTTAGTGGTTGCGTGAAATTTTAGTTACAGTATAAAAATATTTAACTTAATTAGAGGGAGAATAAACGTTTTGAGTATTCATATTTGTAAATATATGTTTATATAGTAACTTAATGTTTCTCTCTAGTTTTTTAATGTAATGCAGTAGCTGTACTTTAGTAAATCTGCAACACCAGTTGTGTCAGGTGTTAGGGTGTTGACCTCTCATGAAGCATGAAATCTAACCTCTGCTGTCTGCAGAATATAGCAAGTTTGTTTCAGGGAGGGGGCATAGCTCAGTGACAGAATAGATACTCTGCATGCAGAAAGTCCAAGGTTCAGTCTGCCAAAGTTTGGAAAGAACCCTGCATGAAGACCTGGAGGGCTGTTGCTGCCAGTCAATGTGGGCGATGCAGGGTTAGATTGAATCCTATATTCTAAAGTCTCAAGGGTAAACAACATTCTTGTTCCTATTCTAGCTGAACAATACTCAAGATCAGTTTAAAAAACTTTCATAATAAAAGGATATAGTACTCCTACTGTACCTAGTTTGGAAGGACCGATTTCTACTTTGAGCCCTAGATGTAAGGCATTTGTGGAAGTCATAAAGTATTGGCCTCCAACTGGTTGATTGAGCTCTTCAGTTAAGTCACAGGTTATGCATGAGGTTGAAAAATATAAAATGGATCCAGTAATGGAAGTTAGGATTAAAGGTGTGCCTTGATTTTTTAAAAAGAATACTGATACAAATAATTTTTGTAATGTGATAAGAGCAAATGCATAGATTTTAATGGTGCTGGGTGGCTTCTTAACCACAGCAACAGGCCATTCTTATTGGCTTTTCACAACATGGTCACATTTTCTCATGTGCTAGTGAGAGTAGTTGTGCACATCTGACCAGCACGTGAATGGCATGTGTGGCCTTGTCATGGTAATATCCTGCACATACAAAAAGGTTGGAATGTAAAGGCCTATGCCAGTGGATTTAAGAAGGCAGGTTACTTGTACCAGTTACAAGTGAACATGGGCATTAGCTACCAAAGGCACAATTCATTGTGATTCTCCTCAAAGTCATTAACAGGAGGAGTATAACATCTGTGGCATTTGTTGTGTACACCAGTGGTTTTCAACTTTTCCACACCTGGGGCCTGGCAAAAACAGGAAAACCACCTTGGGGACTGAGACGGAAACAAAAAACACCATACACATAATACAGTCTGTGTATCAGTTTCCAAACACAATACCAAAAAGTGAAAATTCTCCAGAATAACTAGAAACCGAGCAATAAAACATGCCAACAAAAGAACAAAATACCAAAATCGCAGTTTGGCTCCCACTGAGCCCTCTCTCCCCTCCCTGAGCCCCCTTGGTGACCCTGGCACACCTCCCACGAATGCCATATCAACCGAGGAATTGGTGGTGAAGCACAGCCAGCCCCTGAACGGGTCTGTAGTGAGTGGGATGCGTCCCCCACTCATAGACTAGCAGGAAATCTCCTGTGGACCAACCGGTGGTTGAAAACCACTGGTGTACACAAGGTTATTTCCATTCCTCAATGTTATCGTCATCCTCAGTACTAGCTGTTTTAATGGGTCATGTATATGCTATTAAAGTTAATACTAGCATTATATCCCAGCTCTGTTAATTACTGTGAAAGGGTGTTTTGTATAAAATCTTAGTCAAAGGGATCATGCGGAACTGATAGAGAAGATGTACGAGGAATGGTTTTGACAGAAACAATGCCTTTCAAATAAAAGAAGCCTGGTCATTTCCTACTTCTCTTGCCTTATTTTGTGGTCCCTAGATTTAGCCATCCCTTCTCTTTCATGGAAAGGGTATATATATTCTTACTAGACCTAATCAGAATATATTGCATGTGGTAAGCAGACACTTAACTCTTTATTCTTGGGTATGCAATTGAGAGAGTTCAGATTAATTTCCCCTCTGACAGAAACCATGTATAATCTTTCATTGCAGCAGCTAATGAAAATGTGTTCAATGTTTAAAAAAATGCTAAAAGCCAGGAAAGTTCATGGTTCCTGTCCTGGAACTTGAATCGGTCCCTTTCTAGGCATACACATTAGTGTAGGGTTTGATGTCCTACTAGAAGAGATATATATCAAGTACATTTTAGTTTATCTTACTATACTCTTAAATATGTATACATGTTTCTTAGTAACTTAAAATATTTTAGAATAGCACTTCAATTCATCAATATTTTGGAATAACCTCTTTATCATTTACTTATCGGTGAAATGCACTTATAGCATGGGCTGGTTCGGGAGATTTTGTCTCCAGTGTTAATGGTAAAACTGGTATTTTCTTACAATCATTTTTCATGTTCTTGCAATTGCATTTTAAGAGCTATTAGGGAGTAGGTAGAAAATGATTGGTAATACTCATCAGGATAATGTGCAAATAATAAGATGCTATCAAATGTGGTAGACAATTTGAAGGAAGTTAGCCAGACATGTTCTGAAGCTCCATCTGACTACTTGTATGTTCCAAAGTGGGGCATCTTTGGTAACTTTGTGGCTGTTTCTTCATTAATTTTAAAAGCATGTAAGAGGAAAATGGAAAGTAGGCCTTGTCTGCCAATTAAGCCTGCATTTTCATGTTCTAAAATAGCTAATGACTGCTGATATTTCTGGAGATATTCAGTCCAAGGTCGCCTATGGTGAATGTGCATTAGTTGGATGAACATGCCCAATAGAAAAAAAGGACTTTTTCTTCTAATCATTAGGAGCTTATTTTGCAATTACTTTGGGGAAGCATATTTATTCCATTTACATGCCCAATCAAATTCTTTTAGTGGTTTGTGTGCCTTTTCAGAGCAAAATCACCTCCTTGTATGTGGTAATGTGACAACATGTGTGAAAACCCCCAGTGCTTGCTTACAAGTTCTGACCATGAATGTCACTGCAGGTTCAAGCATGTGTAAATACTTGGTGAGAAGTTTTTATTTCAGTGGGAATTCTTTCCCTTTGATGCCATGTCTGCTGATGTTTTGTTCCGTTCCCCCATTCCATTGACTGAGTGGCTCAGTGGGCCCTGGCTTGGCTGACCATGATATGCTTCCTGGCCAGTCCTTGTAATTGAGAACTTTTATTGTCATGGTCAGAAGTGCAAATCATGTTCTGAGAAGTAAAGAGTTTCAAAACAAATTTAATGATCTAAACTCATTACCAGTTTGGGTTCTCCAGTGTATTTCAACTATGTTTGCTGCAAAAGGCAAACATGGTTGAATATATCTATGTACAATACGTTGATGTTTGCATAATACGTCGTATCTGTATATTCTGAAAATATTCTCAAAGACTTTCTCCACATGTAAAACAATCCTATGCATATTTACTCAAATGTCTGCCCTATGACATTACATGGAGTCTACTCCCATGAGAGTCAACAAAGTTTTGCAGCCTTAAACCAGATTCAGACACATGGGTAACTTTCACCAGCATTGCTGTTGTTTCTGCTGCCAGATTTTTCCTGCTTGAACCCTGGTGCAAGCAGCAGGAGCAGCTAAAGCTGGGAGTACCAAACCTTTTCTTGCTTGTGAGCCAACCTCTGTTTTGGAGATGCCCCAGTGGTAGTCAGAGACAAGAGCATATATTGTATATATTCTCCTGAAGCGTTTGGTGACAGTAAGGAAGCTTTAGGAGAGGTCTCTCACCTTTCCCAGAACAAGGACACAGCACAAAAGCTGGACATCACCACACTGTTAGTGGTTGGTTGGAGAGGAGTGAAGGGAAGTTGGCATGGCCATATGGGGAGCCTGGGCAAACTGGATTTGATTCCCAGGGCTGAGATTATGTGCTCTTGCTCTAAAGAACTCTTGGTCAACTCTGTGTTACAGTAAGCGAATTGGATCTTAGTCCTGTACTTTTGCCACAAAGCTGGAGCTTCATCCAACTACCCTATGTGCCATAAACAGACATTGCTAAAACGAATAGGACTTTTTCTAGTGAGTTTTTCTTTTCAAGTTCAGCATTCAAATCTCTGTTATTTTAATTCAGTTTTCAAATTTTCTTCCCTCTTATTTGGGAGAAGGCATCCAGTAAAAATTAAAAGCTAACTAGGGCTGCTAGTCTGCTGCAGCCCTCTTGCCTCACTGGTACAGAAACAGTAAATAAGGCCTATGGTAATACTGCGATTAATCCATCAATGGTGTTTCGATTGCATCCTTAGGCCAGGGATGCAGATTTACTGTCTTAGAAAAGCAGTTCTGAAAGCAAAGGGACCACTTTCCCCTTGCCTTTTCTGAGTTTGAACCCAGAATCAACAAATCAAAATACAACAAGACCAGCATATGCTCTCTGCAAAGACTTAATAAAACATTTTGGTACTTGTAGGCAGTGACAGCAAAAGCTGTTTGGAAATTTAATACTGCAGAGGGATGGTGAAATAGAATGGGGAAAAAGGGAGAGAATAAGAAAAAATGCACCAACTACATGAGGCTGGGTATCGGAGAGAGAAATGTAGTTGGGGAGTGTATTAGGAGTTATGATTGCTGCTTATGGAGGGGAGGAGATATCGTGCGAAAGGCCAGGAGGCTTTGCAAGTGGTCTGCTTCTTTTCTTGATGTTGCACAGAGAAAATGGGCTACAGAAGATTAATTTCCCTGTTGAAAAAGTCTGAGCCAGTCAAGTTGATCGAACTTTGCCTTCAGTGATCTTTCAGTTCACCACTGTGTAATGGTGATAAGTTCAGAAAGTGCAGCTTCTCCCATCATTGCACTTTTGTGAAAATTTCTGTTCCTGATGTTGGAAAGCAGGATATAAATATCGAGTAAGTGATATATTTGCAGAGTCCTAGTTATGCATTAAAGCGCTCTCTGTTGGTCTGGAGTTGAACACCTTGTCAGTGTTCAATAAACATTGTTGAATACAAATCCTTTGTGCTTTGGAGATTCAGCTTGGCCAATTTAATTTCTGTTAAAAGAAATGAATACCAACAGCACTCATTTATTTTATTAGTGGAGAAAAAATGGATCCATGTTTGGAGTGTGCTTGTGTGCAGATTAGAAGGGACAAAGTATAGTTTCTAGCTGGAAAGAAAAAAGGAACAAAGCTCTGAAATGCCTCTGGAAAGTGGCATTTATTTACAATACTTAACATGTTCAGTGTTTAATGTTTCAACATACGATCTTTACTGGGAAGGAAATGAAAATAATACAAGATCCTTTTTCACTGCAGGTGAAGTCTGTGGCTGCATTTAGAAGCACATGTAAGCTGAGGCACAAGTCTCTCCCAAAAAGCTCATTCATATCTTGACTCTTTAATCCTTAATATGATTGTTTGAACCCAGCCTATCTGTGGTATGTTAAATATAAAATAAATCCCAGCTTTGCTTCCGGCGAAATCCAGTAATCTCTGCCTGCTAACAGAGTAACATCGATCAGCAAAGTTGATTCCTCCCACACTCTGTCTGCTCCCCGAATCTGCTTTAGGGGATAATGGTGATGAAGGAATGGTGGATCAGGGGACCGCAGGGTAAGGCAAGGATCCCATTAAATGGGCGGACATCTGCTTGTGCAAGATCGGATGGCATCCCTTTTTCTCTTTTGACTTTTTAGGGGCATTGTAGATGAGAACACTAAAGAGATTTTAGCATACATAGCAGATTTCTATCTCTTGGTAATTGTCCCCACTGAATGAATTAATCCTTTGAAGGACTTCTTCTGTAGGGCATGGGGTTTGCTCATTTTGATTATCTTATGGTTTGGAAAACATAGAAATTACAACTGGATTTAGAAAGTGTGGAGAAAAGCACTTGAGGGAATGGTTTGGCAAGAATGAAGAAAGTGATCAGGGAAGAATATTGTTCTGAATGAAAAGATAAAAATAACCCATCAGCTGAAATAACAAGGATGGAGGAAGGTAGGCTGATGTGAGGAGTAGGAGTGTTAAGTGATACCATTCAAGCTTAAAACAAGATCTGAAATAAATATTGGCAACAAACTTTGATAATGTGAAGTTTTTGTTCAAGCAAATGAATATTATGACTCTTGTGAGTGAAAAGCTCTGTTGCTTTATTGTTACAATTAAAGTATCATGTGTAAGCTATTTTGTAATAAGCTCTTCTATACAGAGCACAGTATTCCAATACCTTGCATTGTAGCAGGTTTGTATATAAATAGTTTGTTTTAAGTACAATGTAATTATTGCGTACATGTATTCATGATACATGACAGCATGTTCATTAAATCACTGTGGGGATTTCTACATCAAACAATTTCATGTTTAGCTTGCTCCATCACATTTGCACTATTTTATTTAGGGTGTATACATGTTTCCCTATCGCAAAAATTGCAGTGCAGCTCGCACAATCATGCCATTAGTTTTGTATTTAGCAAAGAAACATCTTAGTCCCCTTCAGGTGTTTCTTCCAGACAATTAACTGCAGGGAGCGCACACATGCATTTGGAAGGCTTGCTATCACAGCTATAAAGGTCCCTCAATGGTTGAGCAACAAGAGTGCTGGGGATGTGATGGAGTAGAGGGGCCAGGAGGCATTTGCTAATGGTGTGAGGGGGAACTCATGAAAGTAGTGCTTGTTTCACGAAGCCATGTAGTATTCTCTGTGTCAAGCTATTCTGTTGGTATGAAGTATAGGGGAAAATGGTGCACCAGAGTGGATATTGTGTAGTTTGACATCAGTGGGCACTGAATAACACAAGTGATAAAACGGGTTTTGTCAGCAGAGCTAGCCATTTATGGATTGGCAAGTAGTAATCCTTTGCAAATCATTTCTCAAATGCTCTTGTTTTTATTGCATCCATGCTTTAAAAAGTTGGTACATGGGTAGTATGCTATACTACTTCTCAGAGTATTGAATGCTTAAGGTGAGAGTGCTGAGTTGTTTTTCTGTGGAAGTATGATGACACCAGTGGAACTAAGTAGTAGCCAATCATGAAAGATATAAGTCTAAAGGTATAAGGACTGGGAGCTGCCCAGAGAACCTTTGGCTATGGGTTGACATGCAAATGAGATGAAAAAATAAGGGTGTAAATATTGAACTGGCTGCAGAAGTGTTAGAAAAGTGCTGAAAGATTCTGAACTGCTTAGCTGTGATTAAAATGCAATTGCATTTTTACAAAAAGAAAGATGGCGTGCCTTTTCCCTCACTCCAAAATAGTTTATGGAGGACTAGATCTGCCATTATTCTTGGTTCTGGCCAAACCTGTTCAGGTTGCCTGATCATCGTCCATGCTGGCTAGTTTTAACTTGAAGCCCCAAACACCTACAGAGTGCCAGGTAATGGAAGTCTGTTAAAACGATGAAAAACTCCGGGGACATAGACACATCTATTTGAATTTCCTGGGCAATTGGAGGCCTACTGCCTAGAATGTCAGTGTTCACACTGTCATGGGCCATCTTGGCTGGAGGCTACAGCAGATATAGGCCACTTGACCAGATTAGGGAAGACTGCTCCAACCATCAGACTTTTCAATTACCATTATGCTTTGAGTAGCACTATGTCTGGTTGTTTCTGGTTCTAAGACTGGTTGACGAACCTCTGGGTTGGGTTAAGGCAAGAGTTGGGTAACTTGTAGGCTAGAGTATCTGAAGAGATAATCTATCAGCCATAGCCAGCATAACCAGTTGGTGAGGGTTGATGGAAGTTGTGATAATCTAGATGCTTTGGCTTAGAAGTTGTCCACACCTGGGGTAAGAGATGGAAGGAGTGAAGTGGGGGAAAGAGAGAGGCTATAGTCTCCTGAGTACAAGGGAACAAAGCCTGTGCAAAGGAAATTATGAAATGGAAAGGAGAGGAGGGAATAATCTGGATGGCAGTGGAAGAAGATTGGTATGAAGAATAACAAAGCCTGCTTTCTGAACCATTGACAAAAGGGAAGACAGAATGTTTGGGGCCCTTCCTTTCTGCATCAACATGCCTGTGAATAAGCCTTTCACTTGCTCTCTGGTAATGAGAATCTAAGGATGTTTCCAGATGATGCCATTGCGCTTCCTCATTCACAGAATTTTACTGGGGGGTCTGTGGACATTCTCATCTTCATCTTGCAACCCTCCTGTGTTCCCACTCCTTCCCCATCTAATGTTTTCTTTCCACAAGAAATGCATATTAAGGAAGAAGTAGAGAGCTGTGTAGTGCCTTGACTTGGGAGCCTTCCATCTGAAAGTAGCCTGGCAAAGTCAGTGTGATGGGGAAGAAATCAGAACCTTTTTAATGTGCGTGTGTGCTCTTTTTCTGCTGGTACAAGCCATTTTGGCAAACTGGCCGATGTAGTTATCCGGGCACAAAGGCCACTGCACATCAGACTTAAGTCAATCAGAGACTACACTGGAGTCTTGGTTTGAGGGAGGCTTACAGTGAACAAGGAGCGATGGAAAGAAATTGCTTAATTAGTTTTCTCTACACGTCTCCAATTTCCCTGCAGTACCATTCACTCTGTATGACAGCCTTCCCATTTCACAGTACTTTCTTTGAAAGATGGCAGTGTATTAGCATGTGAGACAACTGAATGTAAGGGAAAGAGAGAGTCCAGCACAGCAACGCCACTGTCTGCGCTCTTTGTTTTTTTGGAGAGTTAGGGAAGATTTAGAAAAAGGGAAAAAATGTGACAGCTACTCTTGAAAGAAATGCTCAGATTTGGCCAATGACTGGTAAACATGCAAGAAAATTTGTTTGTCTTTGTGTGTATATCTGTCCCAAATGTATTGAATCCAGAGCTTAAAAGTTACATGTTTCCTAACTGCCTCAGCATATGCCATACTTGTAATATTGTGACTGGCTTCCAAATTTGTAGGCTTACTCATGCATGCATGTGTGCCTGAAGTAAGCGATTATGTGTATGCCCTCAGACATGGGGCAATTACTGCCTGCCGTTCACACACTAGTCTTGTTGGAAATGTCAGATTTGGCCCTGTTTTGGTTCTAATTGCACCTCTGTCTTGGCTCTGTGTGTGGTCTTCAATTTTAGTCACAGCACCAAGCTGGAGATAACTGTGACTTACCAAATAGAGCTGTCTGGGACAAAATGTGAAGGAAGATTATTATTTGGCCTCAGCCTTAGGCAATAGTGTTCTTTAAAAAAGTGTGATGAGTCTAGTACACTAAGCACTACTTAATTACTTAGAGATATAAGAGGACAGAAACTACAGATTTAGCCTACACATTACTTTAAGCATAAGCCACACTGAATACCATGGGATTTTTTTTTCTAAGTATATGTGCACAGGAATCTTCTTTCAGGAACAGGATACCATACTTGTAAATGGTATGGTAAGGGAACATAGAAAGAGGCTTGGTAACAAGAAGGCAGATGACAAGAAGGTTGCAGGGCCCACAAATAGGCTTTCAGTAAGCCTGTTTTGCTCTGTGGCAAAAAACCACAGCGATAGTTTAAAACATTAGACAAAGTTGTGGGTTTATGTCAGTCTATGTGCCTCTTTCTGTCCCCCAGTGCCTCATGGTTAGCTTTCTCAAGCCTAACCAAAGCTTTCTCATTTCTTCTTCACATTCTTGCTTCTGTTTCAAAACCAAAGTATACTTTGGTTTTTTAAGATGTAAAGCAAATTATTTTAGAAAAGATGTTTATGCATCTTTTACATAATCAAAGTTTTTGGTGCCAAGTTGACGGATGATGAGGTTTTCAGTGTGACAGACGTTAGTGCTTTTGGGCTGCAGTGGTTAGGGAAGGAAGGAAGTCTTCCTCATTCTAAGAAGGGGTGTGATTGTTGAAAAAAGGTGCTGATAGAAGAGCTATGAGTAATGTGTCATTTCAGTGCAGCTTGCAAAGGTGGGGTTCACATCTCTCTTTCTCAGGTTACTGCTGGGGAGATGTGAATTTACTCCTTTTCATGTTTGGTTGGAAACATAAGCAGATTTGCACACATCCATCACCAGTTCCATGAAGATCGGCACTTGCCCTGAGCAAATGACCAAGGCAATCTGTCGTCTGCTGCCGCAACAGAGCTAGTATGGTCTGGTGGCTGTAGTGCTACATTTGAAAATAGGAAGCTCCAGTTAAAATTTCTGGTCAACTGTGAGGTTCACTGGGTGGCCTCGGACAACTCATCTCTCAAATCAGCAAGAGGGGCAAGGTTTGGCTGTTGACAAGGTATTAATTGGCTAAACCAACCTTGCCAAAAAGTTTGCAGAATCTGTATGATTTTCCCCCTCCCCAGTAATGCTTCTATAGACGTCATGGGTTCCTGATGGCCATTCGACAGCCTGTGTTTTCTCTTTTCTAAGAATAAGTTTCAAGTCCTCATGATACAAATACTAAAGCATTAGGCACCTGTGCAGTTTGACATACTAGTACTCTTGCATTTTGCAATTGTTAAAGGCTGATGCAAGTTTCTAAAATGTTTGAATGAAATATAATCAAATTATTAGAAGGCTGTAGCTAAATATTTTGCTGGCTATTTTCAATTTATAGGTGTATTGCAACCTTCTTTACTTGTGCAGCTTTTTGTTATTTTCATCTCGCTTCAGCTTTGTCCCTCTCAGTAATATTACCCTACCTGCAGAGTTCTGCCTTTGAGGACTGTGCATCCTCCCACAAACTGCCTGTTGCAAGGCCTCTGATCTGGCTTAGAGCATGTGTGTGTGTTTGTTTTGCAAGAAGGTAAAGGTTTTAAACCGGGGGGGGGGGTGCAATTTGGCAAAAATATCCCCTTTGTTTCAGATTGCAAATTGCAGAGGTGTAACTATGAGTTGACACTGATTACAGTGTGGGCAAATGGATTAAAAAACAACAACAACCCTCACATGAGGACCTTGATCTAGATTCTCGTGGGCCCCCTCCCATCCCAAGATAATTTGTGAAAATAACAATTCTGTGCTCAAGGCCAGAATGACATCGATGAGTTAATTTATAGGTACCTAATGGAGCACTTCCTCAATTTCCAACCAGATAGTTTTTTCCAGTCTTCGGCAGATGCCCTGCTTATGATCCCATCCATAAATGAGGGGTGGAACGTTTCTCTGTACTGCCTACATTTGTACAACACTTTCCCAGGAGAGATTCAACTAGCCACCAGTGTGACTATTGGTGAATGTTAGTGAAAGATCTTTTTATTTACAGAAGCATTTGGTCCCTGGTTTGTTGGTTCTGGTATTTTTATTGCTGCAGTGCGATTTTACAGTGATTTCATTGATACACACTTAATACAATATACTACTCTGTAGTATTTTGGGAGGAAGTGTCTGATAGAATTTTTTTTAATGAAATAGATACTTTAATAAATAGCTTGGTTCCCTTACATTTCTCCAGCTCCTAGGAGCTACTCCTTTTTTTCAGTCTTACTGTCCCATGGCTTCCTACTTCTCTTTGTGCTGTCTGCTCAAACCTTGCATGTTCTTGGCCTGCTGCTTCTTTCCTATACCTCTGCCTATTTTGCTAAAACCAGTAATAGCTAGAAATCTTTTTCTTAGGTTGGCCTAGGCAGTCTTTTCCTTTTCCATTCCATTGTAACCTGAAGACAGTCCAGCCAATTGCTGATGGCATTTTTATCACCATGCCCCATAGTATATTAGACTAACAGAGCACACTGTATCCCATTCATGTCCATCTACTCATTCTCAAGCTGTGCTATATATGTGCAAGAACATGACGTAAATTCTTGTTATCTACTACATGACCTTCAGTACTCAACCTGTTTCTTTTCTGAGCATTAATATGACCTTGGAATGCATACACTTACCCAATTTCTCCTTATCCCTTGGTGTGGTAGGTATCTGGCTGTTGGTGTCAATCACTTTTCAGCTGGAGCAAGAAACACTGCCTTATGAGTAGGTGGTAGGAGAAAGATGGATTACTAATGCTGGTAGCATTATTGAATCCCTGATTATATGCTCTTCTTTCTGACCTCTGTTGGATAACATGCCATTTTGAAAACGTTTCCATCTTTTCTCCCTGAAATAGGAAAAAAAATATTATAAATTGGTGGGTGCATTGGGAAGGAGGGCAAGAGGATCATATCTTCCATATACATTTTGTATGTACGGTTTTGTACTGTTGTATACAGACACAAGAAGGCAAAAGAAGAAGCTGAAGAAGGAGATCAAGAAGTTTAAATTGTCTCTAAGCACTTGGAGATTACTAAAATATTATAGGCACAGATAATATGCATACCACAAGTGAGAGAAGGTAGCACAAAGTCCAGGAAATTACTAGCATGGCGAACACAGAGTCAAAGAGGCTGTTTAAGGAGAAGACAGCTTCCTTCAAAAAATGGAAGTCTTGCCCAAATGAAAAGGACAGACAGGACCACAAACTTGCTCAAGCAGACTAGCAGAGAAACAAAGAAACTGCTTGAGGAGCACATTGCTAACAATATCAAAGCTAATGATAAAGGACCCTTCAGATAGATCAAAAGAGAGAAAGTGGCTAAGGAAGCAGTTGGGGCAATGGATGATAACGGAATTGAATGAGCACTGGGGGGATGAGGAAATTGTGGAGAAGTTGAATGCATTTTTTCATCAGTCGTCACAGCGAAGGATGAAGAGCAGATACCTGTTCCTGAGCTCATGTGTTCTGGAAGGGAGTCTGAGGAATTAGGGAAGAAAGTAGTGACAGAAGATTAACCTCTCAACCTTATTGACAAGTTGAAAGTCAGCAAGGCACCTGGTCCAGCTGGTATCATTTCTAGGGTCATCAAAGAACTCAAGCAGGAAATCGCTGACCTTCGTACCAAAATATTTAACATGACTGGTACAAGGGCTAATATTAGAGACAATTGGAGAATGGCCAATGTAACACCAATTTTTAAAAGGGGATCCAGGGGGATCCAGGAAATTACAGGCCAGTTAGCTGAACATCTGTTCTGGGCAAACTGCTAGAAAGCATTATTAAAGATAAAATTAGTAAGCATATAGATCAGTGGCCAGACTTGCTCAGTGGAAGAGCCAAACATGGTAAATGTGTGAGAACCGCAAAACATGAACAAATATTTATTTATTTATTATGTATTATGACTTTATGAAAGTATGTTCTTGTTTATGAGGCACACAGACACCTGGAGCACCAACTATGGAATGCCTTTCCCAAAGAAATGAACTTTTAGAAACAAGAACTACTCAAAGCAAATGTGATATTAATAAAAAATAGCAGGGGTTTTTAAAACTGTTGTCACAGACAGAATCCTGGCAATTAAACTTTAGTTCAAAGTGTGGAGAATTCTTTGTTTGGATGTAGTTTCAAGTTAGAATTCAATCGGGGACCTGGATGGCTTTAAAAAGGGGATTGGACATTAGGGAGGAGGGTCTCAGTGGCCACTAGCCTTGCTGGCTGTGTGCCACCTCCTTTACCAGAGGTGGCCTGCCTGCATACACCAGGCACTGAGGAGCATGGGCAGGAGGAGGTCTTGTACCCATCCTGCTCAAGAGATCCTGTGGCAGCTGGTTTGCCACTGTGTGTACAGAGTGCTGGACTAGATGGACCTTGGGTCTGATCCAGCTTGGCTGTTTTTATGTTCTTACTTTATGTAATCCTTTTAATGTAATCCTCTTTTTCCCCCGGTAGCTCCTCTAAAAGTTAAATAGACATTTAGGCCTTGTTGTGACCCTGTTGAAACATTCACCAGATTCATGAGAGCTAAAACTGTGTGAAGGAATGGAGCTCTCCTGCCATATCACGCCTGGACATGTTCGGTCTACCTTGCCCCTTCAGCTCCTCACCTTGTTGCACTGACGGGCAGTGCCTGCACCAGGCACCCACAGCTGCACCCTTCTGCATTCAGTGCACATGAGACTGGACATCCTGATCCCCCCTCCCATATGAGTGAGGAGGGATTCTGACTGGGCAGTGATTCTTCACCATGTGGTAGATATTGCATTGTGCATTACTGTGCTTGTAGAACTCAGTTTTTTATGTTTGAAAAAAAGATCTGACAAAAGCTGGCCTGGATACTGTGTAGAGTAGGGCCAGACCTTTGCCGCTTGTCCCGCACATTCCTTCAGTGGGGCCATCTACATCTTCCTGTGGTCCATTTAAAAGTGTGTAGGAAAAAGGCTAGATGAAAGTTAGAGAAAGTAAATGAGAATGACTTTCAAAATAATTCCAGGTTACATGAAAGTTATTCTGCAAAGACAGATATTTGAAGCTTATGCTATAGTTCTCATTCATTTTTCTGGTTGCTACTTCGTATGTCCCAAGCAAACACAAGAAATTAAATGAATGAAGACCTAATGCAGGATATGCTGACTTTGCAAATGTATCCTTCCTTTCTGAATCAAGGGGAGATTATATCTATGGCAGGTTTCTTCTTTCCAAGAGGTAACTGTGTAATATCCCTAGACTAGAACATGTAATAAGACAGTGAGGCAATATCTCTATATAAGCACATCGACTGATTAGGCATGCAGGGTAATTCCCACGAAGTCTTGTGGCTTACTTACAAGCAAGTCAGACTGGCAGCATGTGAAGTCATGTTGTAGCCATGATGTATTCTGACGCTGAACTTCAGCCAGGAGCATTACATTCTGTGGTGCCCTATAGAGCATGCTTCAAAGCTCTACAGCACGTGCTCTGTGTGGAGTGTGGCCATTGGCATGGGAATTATGTATGTGGCATACATCCAGCATGAATCATGAAAAGGATAGTAAGGTGTAGGCCACTACAGCTGGGGTGGTCCACAGACATATAAGCTCCTAGGAAGCATGATACCGTCTCCAGAGAAACATCTGCTTTCCAAACTTTGGACTTGTAATTATCAAATTGAACTTTGGAAGCATTAAGGCACTATTGCCCTTTAAAAGTTTGTATGTTTTGTGACTCTGGATTCAATGATTTCCTTAAGATGACCATTTTCATCTTATCTTACATACCTTATCTCTTGTAATGCTGAACAATGCATGAATGTATTTACATTAAGTTTGATTAGTTATGCATTTTGTAATATTTTGACATAAGGTTGGTGACACCTTTCAATTTGGGGATATGTGATCCAAGTATTGAGTTTTAATCACAGTTATATGATAATGAGTTCTTAACATAAATTAGCATGCAAAGCTAGAAATTAAAAAACTATAGCTCACTTCAGATTCTACTTGTAAGCCAACACAAATTATACTGAAAAGGGTAGTATAGGAATGAATTATAGGTTGGAATACAAAGACTGCTTTATCTTGATTTAGATTAATCTTGGGTGCAGGTTAATTTCTAATAGCATGAGCCAGATTGCTTAGCTTACAAAAACTTATGTAATTAAAAAACTAGTCGGGGTTTGGTTAAAAAAAACACCCTTAGAAAATAGCATACAATTACATGAATACAAGTAAGCAACCATGGGGAATTAGAGGTTGTTAGGCCGTTAATTGATGCCAATTAATACCTATGCCTGCTAGCCAGCTGTAGATAAGGAAAGTAGAGGAAGGATTGGGGAAAAGGTTGCAGAGTCATAGATAACAGAGTTAGAAAGCAGAAAAATTCCCTGTTGGTAAAAAGTGTTTGTGTCTAATCTTGCCTCAGCCATCACTTAGTGTAGTCCTTGGCCTCCCAAATCCAAGTGTTTGAGGGTGGGTGGAGAAAGGCATATAGTGTAGTCAGTGCACTGAAAAGTGAAACTCAACTTTATGTGAACTGTGATGGCGAGATCGTATAGAACATGCAATATACCTGAATAAACAGAAGACAAAAAAGTCCTGTTCCTGAAGCTCAGCTGAACAGGACAGACATAAGAAGGGAAGGAGAACTCCAGAACTAGCCCTGTCCTTTAGTCTGTTTGTTACCCTCTACTCTGGTAGGGTGACTGTGTGATGAGGAGGGCCTCTTGGGTTCATGGGATTTCTTCAGATGAGTCAGAAAGCTGGCAATCCATAAGAACTGAGTGACACATGTGATGAAAGATGGGGTGGGACTGGTGTTCTCCTCCTCTTCCTCATGCATTTGCCCTGCCCAGTATGCCTGGCTAGGGCTCAAGTCTGGTCTGTGTGATTAGAACTATAGCAGAAGTCTGCATTCTACATCAGCGGCCAATAGTGATCGGGTGTCAGAATAGCATTGGAGAGATGTGGATTCAAATCTATTTTGCCAAGAAACTTTCCCATAAACTTGGGCCAGTCACTGTTTCCTGTCATGACCTACCACACAAAGTGGTTGTAATGATAAAAGTGTTGGGAGGGGGAGGAAGAGCTGCATCTGCCACCTGGAGATCCATGATGCAAGATGGGAGATTCCTGTAATAAGTAGATATAAATACATATATATCTCTGTCTAATAATGTGGTAAGAGTTTAAAGAGTTTGTGTGGTTGACTGTGTTTTTTGAAACCTCCTTTTCGAAACATACCCAGGCATGGCTTTTGTTTTAAAACTTTAACCACAGTAAAACTGTCTATTAGCAAGCATTTTAAGACATTAAAGCATCTTCTCTGGGTCATCACTGGTGTGTTTTTATGCAAGGGGAATGCTTTTGACTGTTAAGGGAAAGAAGCAGCAGACATGTATTTGTTAATGTTTTTGACAAAGTGTGGCAGCACAGGCTATCCTTTTTAGGTTTTGGCATGAACAATCACCCTTTTATTGGGCCATTAATGCTCTTTCGGAACATTGTGCCGCATCCGCAGGCAATAATTTAGCAGCTGTTTATCAGAAGCTTTCATAAAGCACTGAATAGTCTTCTAACA
Source organism: Varanus komodoensis (assembly GCF_004798865.1). NCBI lineage: Eukaryota > Metazoa > Chordata > Lepidosauria > Squamata > Varanidae > Varanus > Varanus komodoensis. The sequence continues at coordinate 45,714,119 of NW_025336087.1, read as the reverse complement.
TTCAGTCACCCTAACATCAGCATTTCAGATTCCATGCCTGCTTTAAATGGGAGATCTGTGAATGTAGTTGCTCAGGGATGCGTGACCCACATAACCTATAAATTTGATTGGAAGTTACATTGCTGGCATAGGCTGATGGGTAGCAGATTAGAACCCTGATTAACCATGTGATTCGCAGGCTGGGAATATATTGTCTAAGCAAGATTCATCAGATGCAATCAGAATTTCAAGTGGTCAGATGAAATTCAAATGTGCTTTGTGGCTCTCCCCCTCTTGTGCTTTTCTTCATAGGTTGCCTTCTCTCCCCTCTCCCCCATCCCTGTTTCCAGTGCTGAAAATACTTCTTTGATGAATCTGCTCCTCACCCTAAAGCTGTCTGTCTGTTGTTCATCAGAAAGCAGGTCGCAGTTCAGTGAGCAGAAGAAAAGATTTTAATAGAAGCTGTGCCAAGGGCTGTAATGCATCATTTTAGGGCCCTAATTACATTACAATGACAAATATCAATGGTGACAACAGCAATAACCTACATCCTTTAATGGCTATGCTGGAAAAGGAGTTTGGGCTCTGTGCCATTAGATTAGACTTGGTTTCAAAACAGAGGCTATTAGAAGTGTGTGTCCACAGTATTATTGGCCGATAACTAAAGCCCACTGGAAAGCCCTGTAAATAAATGCCTCTCTAAAGCATGGCCCCATGGGACAAAAGAAGCAAAATTAGATGACCATGGAAGCAGCAGTGTTTCCGAGGCAACTTTAGCTTTCAAAGTGAAGAATTGGCTACTTAATTTTGTGAAATCCTGCTTCTCCCCCCAGCTCCCTCTGCCTCTTTCTCTGCTTCTTGCTGCCAATTAGGGAGATCATAAAAACAATTGGCAAAAGCATCTGAATGAAGAAAAAGAGCATCTTAAGCAAAAGTTGTTTCCATAAACATCTTGCAGTACAGAAGCATTGATTTTATACACATACGCAAACGTATATACAGTAAAACCCCAGTATCTGCTCTTTCATTTAACACTGTTTCACTTGAGTGTGGGGGAAAAAAAATATTGTCAGTCCAAATTTGCAAGGGCTGGGGCACAGGAGCCCCATGAAAGTGGAAAAACTGCAAATATATCTAGCTGCCCCCCACCCAAATTCACCAGTGGCTCCTTCTTTCAGCATGAAAATCCTGGGGGGGGGGGGAATGTCCCTCTCTGGATGGGTGTGGAAAGAAGGCATGCTTTGTAAGCCCCCTCCCTTGCACTTCCTCTCTTTCTATGGGAATGCCAATTTTCCACAGTAGCTGCAAAATTCAAAAAAAATCCCCTTTAATTTTTGATGGCAAACTTGCAAATAATCAACTCTGCAAATTTATTTATTTATTTAAAACTTTTATATGCCATCTCCTCATGCCTCGGCATCTTGGGATGGCTTACAACATAGAATTAAAACAATAAAACAGTAACAAGTTAAACCCACAAAAGTCGCGTTTGCTTTGCTTCAAAGGGATTTTTTTTTTGGAGTTTTGCAGCCGACTGCAGATAGATCATCTTCACCATAGAGAAAGAGGGAGGGCCTTCAAAGCATGACAGAGACAGAGAGGAAGCGAAAGTGGAAAGAGGGAGGTCTCCAAAGTGGACTTTCTTCCCCCACCCATCTGGAGAGGGAAATCCCTCCAGCATTTCCTTGGTGCAAAGAGGAGGCACCTGTGAGCTTGCAGGGGTGGGATTAGCTATTTTTCCACTTTCATGGTAGTCTTGTGCCCCCTATTCCCACAATTGTGCAGCGTCAATGTATAGTGTTGCTACTGTCCATGGTTTCAGGCATCTGCTGGGAGAATTGGAACCTATGCTCTGTCGATATGGGGGTCCTACTGTACACACACCCAAGTAAATTTGCTCCTGCTCTGTAGTTAAGCAAAGCTGCCATACATATTAACGTAGTGATAAAGGTGCACCCTGTATAAATGCTCACTCTGAATAAATGAGACAAAATTATTTTGAGTACTACTTAATTTTTTCTGTAGAACCGGCTCTTCGAATATTGATATCAAAAGTAGAGTTCTTTGCTAAGCTTTCTGAAAGACATCAAAGTACATTCTTTTCTATCTTCTTAGTGCAGCCACAGAAATGCGATAAAAAGAAGGTCTATTAACTATTCTATACCTAAAAGCTTTATATTATGGCATTTGCAGTGATTCCCAAATGGTGGGTTGTGAGAAACTATCAGTTAATGTAGTAACATTCACAGCAGTACAGTTAGTCAAGGGTAATGTAGCTCTAATGCCTGATCAGGTTTAATCTCTAGCAAAAAGGAGTTAAAACAGATAGGTGGGCTCCCCGCCCCACATGAGATAGTATTTGATGGGGGGGGGGGGGCTGCTGCTAGAAGTGGCTGCTAGAAATAAAGTGAGCCTCAGTAAAGGTTGCCAAGCAGCTACAAAATGACGACGAATCAGCCTGGCTTTTAGTGTGTGTGCGTGTTCCAGAAAAGCAAGGAGCAAAGGTGTCCTTCCCTCTGCCGTCACCAAAGTTGGGGGCTTTTTGCATGACACAACAGCCCACTGGTTCTGTTCAGCAGTGGTTCCTGTATTGTATCTGAAAGTAAACCTGGTGAGCCTGGGTTATGGAATGGTTAAAGAAGCCTCACACAACCCAAGCCCTATTGTACAGTTATATTTGAGGGCTGTTTAGCCTCACATAACCAAGCAGGACTACATGCTCAGCTTGGCTCCTGTGATCCAACTTGCTTTGCTGTGACTGGGTTAAATAACATGACGAGCTCTGTGTGTTGCCCAAACCTGGTATCTGACAGTTTTGCAAACAGATGGTTCCTTTGGCTAAGCACCATAACTATTCCATCTTTGAACTTACTCTGAGCTCTGCCCTTTGACTCTACCCCTGGGCCTGCCGACTGCCCATAGACCTATATTTTCTTAAATACTGTTAATAAAATGCAAGAATGTTTGAGTTGAAGATTGTACACCCTAGGATGTGCATACATACGCACATGCACGTGCAAGAGAAAGAGAGAGAGAGAGAGAGACTGTGGGTAGATCTGGATAAGTTGTTTTCCTTGTCTTAAAATTCAAGTAGGTTTACTACCGAGTTGGTGAAAGCTTGTAGAGTGTTGCTACTGATTGCAAAGGGTAACCATGCAGGATCAGTTTGGGGTTTAAAAGGATTTATTTGGAATCTTAACCCGAGAGTTCAAGGCGTGTTACAGCTCAGCCTGTCTTTACATATAATTACAATACAGCCAAACATCCCTACTGCCAAGCCATAGATGTGTTATGATTCTGTCATCCTCTTTAATAGGATGTGGAAAAAATGGACTGGGGAATTGCTTCACGAGTCTGGAACACAGGAATAATTTATATGCCACTAATAATACCTTTATATGGATTGTACAAATAGAACAAAATGAAGACTTGTCTTGTGGCCAGGGAATTGTACAATATTTGTGCTATCCTTTTATAGGAGAGCAATGCCACAGCATCTGTGTGCTTTAGTTTCAAGGCTGTATTTTTTCCCTAGGGCGAGGCTCCTTTTTGCAGGGATGGGGAAGTACTTTGAATTCTCCCTTTGTACAGGTTTCCTCCTCTTAAAATGATCTGCTTTAGCAGGTGGCAGGTTACAACAAGTTTTCGGTGAACACATCGAACAACCTGTTTATTTGCAATAAACTTTTATTTGATGGTTAAGATAAATCTTTGGCTTTGAGGGAAGGATTTAGACAGGCTTCTGGGTGGCCAGCCCCAAGCACTGTAAAAACAATGAGTCAGCCACCCAGCATAATCATGAGAATTTAAACAAAAAGTAAATGTAGCTTGTCATTAACTTTTCTAACATACAGCATCGTATAGAACTTCTGTCTACCTCTTTTCTTATCCAGGATAATTTAATTTTTTTCACCACAACTGCCTGAGATTTTCATCGCTATTATTTAACTCAAACCATAACAAGATGTCATATTTCTAACTAATGAAGTTTAGTATATAAACTTTTAAGGTGTTGTACTTTGATCTCATTCCAGAACAGTTCAGTTGGTGTTGTCACAAAATCTGCAACCTGAACAATAATTTTGGCAATTGCCATCTTGGGGAAAGTACAATCAGTACAAATGGAGGTGATGATAGTAAATTAATCTTCCTGCAGCTGTTCTTTAGCCTTTACTGGTCTGTACCAGTATTATGATATTTTGTCACTAGGGTTATCTAGGGTTGTAAGAACTATACTCTGTTTAGTTAAAACTTTCCTCCAGCGGATATTTTTTCCAGAATGCATAATGCAAGATAAAATGGTGGTAGGAACAGAAGTAGTTGTTCGTATGGGTATGTTTACTAAGTGTTGATGGCCACCATCTTAAACACACACAACCCCTGTTGTGTGTGTGTGTGTGTGTGTGTGTGTGTGTGTGTGTGTGTGCATTAGCCATACATATGCAAACATATGAAATAATTCTTGAATAAAACTTTCCCACCTTGTCTGGCATTCTTTTTCTACTTACATTAGTACTGAATTAGCTTCAAATTCTAACTACTGTTTCTTTTAATGAAGAGGGAAACTTAAAACTACAGGGTTCAGACAGCATCCCTGGGTTGTTTAGCAGCCCTGGCTGGCATGGAGAACCAGGTAGGAGCATCTGAGCAGTAGATGCTAATATGCTTTCATAGTTTACAATAACCCGTTTTTGTTTTTGTGTTTTACGCTTGTGATTGTTGTACACGAGGTGGCCCTTGTTTCTGTCTTCTGACTGTGGTCCTAGTCCTTAAAGATGCTGCAGCTTTTGTACAAGTGAATTCTGTTAGTGATCATCATGAGACCTAAAGTTGTGCAGGTAACCTATATTTTAAAAGGGTGTTTATGTAGTTGCAGCAGAAATTAAGAACATTCATTTAGTGATTCAAACCATATTATTATCTCAGCATGCTCTGCCTGTTTTCTTAATGTTACTTTTTTAACCTCAGCCAACTTCTGTTCTTTTTCACACATCTTCCTTCTAGAGCAAGGGAAACCATATCTCACTGCTTTCCAGGAAGATGACCTTCAATCCTTATTTTTCTCTTCTGTAGATTCTATCTTGTCTCTTACCTTTGAGACAGGGAGTCTTTTAACTAGTGCACAATACCTGATTTTCCAGTCTGGAATTATGGAAGAGTAGATAGCTTCAGAGAGGCACTGACTGCTATAATTAAAACTGGGTAAACATTTTCATTACTCTTGCTTTTCATCAAGCAGGATTTCCTTTATTACAATAATTCATATCCCCCACACTTCAGGATTAATTAAAAGCCATCGAAGGTGGCTCACAAGTGGCATAAATAACTTTAAAAAATAAACAATGGGCAACGTCCAGTGTTGTCACAGAGCAAGCACTGAAGATATTGCAGGAGTATAAACCAGTGCTTAGCACAACATCAAAGGCAAAGGAAAAGCAGTGGTAAACCACCAAATTTTGGTGATGCATTACCGCATGTCTCCTTTTCCTAGCAAATGCCAGTGACATAGTGCTGGCATTAGTTTATGGTAGTCTAGCAGCATTAGCACTAGGGCTGTGACATTACTGGAGAATGCCCTGTTTCATTAACTGTAACTCTCTATTGACTGGAACCCAAGGAGCAGAGCAGGCTCTTGTAGTGCTGGAGAGGGTACTTGGGTGTGATCTCAGGTCTATGGCCCTTTGCATCTCACTGTAGCACAGTGAGACTACACCTCACCTGTATTACCAGCTCTGTGTACTAGAAAACCCCAAGACCATTCAGAAATACATTATTCCTTTAGTCTGCTGAAACGAACCATCCAATGCCTCTCCCCTACCATCCCCCCCCCCCCCCCCCCCATTTCTGCAGGAGGGAAATAGTGCTGCAAGAACTTTCAAGGAAATGATCTGACCATGACAGTGGAGTTTCTTGGACCTCACTCTTCCAAGTTTTTAGACTGCTGATCTCATTGCAAGATTGGCAAAGGCCAAGCAGGGATATGCTCTACTTCATGTGCATAGCCAGTGTCACACTGAGTACCCAAATGGGCAGAGCTGGGTCAGGTCAGTGCCCCCCAGCTTACCCAGTAATATACACCAGATCAGCCTTTCTGTCCACAAATCTATTGTAGGTGAGTGCCATGCATATTGGCCTTCTCAACCATGATTAGGCTGTGCATGAGTGTGGTGCCCACAAAATAAAGCCAGTGGTGTACACCTAATTAGAGGCTTAAGGTAGGAATAAAAAGGCTAAGGCAGCAATCTTGTTGCCCCATCCTTACAGGAGGAGCTCTGCTCTCTATCATGGGCATAGAAGCCTTTGCTTTCCTGCCAAAAAAGAATCATGGTGGATAAGTATTAGCAGAGGCTTTGGATGTTTAACATCAAAAATGTTCCTGTTTCTTCATCCTGCCCGCTCCTCAGCCTCCAAAGTGGAGGAAAGCATCCCAGCCCTGCAGCTGATAGGTTTATTTTCTCTGTAGTGACTCACCTAGCTTCCAGCTTGTAGCATGAGCCTAGCAAAGCTTTGTGTTGTTTGGGTTCTACTGCCACAGCTTTTGGATTGTTCCATCAAAGAGTGATACAGTAATCCACTTGATACCAATAAGCAAACAAACAGAATAAACTTAAGCATGACCAGGATTAATAGAAAATAAGCAAATGTCAGCAATGTTTGAGAAGGGTAAATGACAAAATTTACTAATGATGAAATTGGGGGTGGAGAGGGGGAGGGGAGGATTAAAAAAAACAGGCTAAGTTCTGGATTTAAAAAAGGAGAAGTGAATATGCCATATCAGACAAACAGAAGGAATGGAAAGAAAAAAGTCTGGAGGAAAAATTAATCCTGTCTGTAAAAGATCTTGCTTCAAGGAATGAGCAGGCAGCTGTGAGAAAATAACAACATGACAAGATGGAAGATTAATGGATGAAGAGGATGACACAGATAGGTAATAACTAATATTGTCAGAATACCTGATATTGTCAGCATAGACATAGGGTTGGATCCACAGACCTAGTCACACTTACAGTGGGCTTATTGCAATCCATGTATGAGTATTTTATTACTAATGTCTTCCAGATTTCATTGGACTGTCTGAAAGTCTGAATCCAATCAATAATGAATGCCCAAATTTGGAACAAGAGAGCCCAAAAGACAGACTGAGAAATAAAACTTGTAACAAAATCTTGAGGTGCTCAGAGAGTTTGAGCAAAAGGAACAGAGACATCTAACAAAATATAGTAAGTGCCGGAATCCTGAATATCTATTATATACACACATTCAAGAAAGACAGTCAGTCAGTCAAGAAAAAGATTAGAATTCTCCTGATGCTATTTCAACAAAGAAAATTAGTTAAGGAGAGGAAAGCATTCTTGTTGAATAGTAGATGCAAAACCAGATTGGTAAGATAAAAGAGACTTATATAAAAGAAATCCAAACATTGAGGAAAGAACAACATGTTCAAACAATTTAGAAACAAAAGAGACTGAATGATAGGTAGCCACCAAGAAAGACTCAATAGTAGATATTTTATAAAACTGGCAGAACTGAAGCAGGTTGAAAATCTACAGGAAATACCAGAAACCAAGGGAAGTTTAAAATACAAAGAAATGAAGATATGAGAGAAATAGGATCAAGAGCAAAAGTAGTCTTCAATGGAGGCAAAGGAAGAGAGAGATCATCTTAGGTAATTGTGGAGAAAGAGAAAGAAGAAAACGAAGAGGTTGAATGAATCGGACCTTTTGGAAAAAAGAGGTCTAGAAACCAAAGAAGACTGGGTAAAAGAAACAGAGGATCAAAGAACAATAGATAAATCATTGAAAAGAAACCTGAGCAAAAATGCTGAAGCTATCCTTTGAGATGGGCAGACCTAGGAGGGTGGAACAAAAATGAAAACTGATTAAGCTTGAAAATAGGTTTAGGAAAAGAAAGGGGAGAATTGAAGAGTAAAGCAGAAATTGTACTGCAGAACACTGGAGTGTACTTCTATGATAAATGTTTAGCTGTTCGGTGACATGAACAAAGAATATGCAATTAACATGAGAATGGAGAATGAATCCTTAGAAGCAATGGCATTCCACTGGAGGGGTGCAATAGCCCCACTAAGGGAAGGTAGAAATAGGTGGCGGGGAAAGGGCTGTGAACTTCCTGGGGGACCTTGCCAGACTCCACTTGGTCCACTACTTAAGTGCTAGCCTGCCACAACAGCCATGCCGTCAGATTCCCACTGATCCTGCTGAGAAACAAGGAGCAAGGGAAACTTATCCCTTCTTTCTGAGCGCGTTTGTTTGGCAGGATGGGTGCGAGCACAAACTTGCTGGGAAGTAAGGTGCACGTTCTCGTCATATCTTGTTTCCTGGCAGAATGCAAGTGCATGTGTCCACTCCTGGTTGCAGTAGAGGCTGCAGTTGTCAACTCCTGAACTAGGGGTTCATGTAAAATTGAAAGGAAGCATAAAGAAAAGCATGTTGTTTTCAGTCAATTCAAAGGAGAATTAATCTAATCAAGAGGCAAGCAAGAAAAGGCTATTAACTGTTCTGTTTCATGCCTTGCCCCATAGGTGGACCCCAGAAAATATTAAAGCTCCAAATTATCAGACTGATCAGTGTGGATATTATAAATTGTAACTAATAATAATATATGTAATTATTAAAAATCCAATTGTTTTATTTATCATTTCTTAATAAATTATTCATTGATGTATTAATAATTTAATTAGCTTGGATATTATTAATAAAGTTCAAAGTAGCAGAAGACAACAGGGTAAGTCACAGCAGGATGAATATTTATGGGTGAAAACAACAAATATACTCAACAAGAAAATATAATGAAGGAAAAGTGTAGAAGAAAAGGCAGTGGGATGATAGAAGAAAACCGCACCCAGCTGTTTAAACTAGGAGGGAGGGAGGGAGGGAGGGAGGGTGTGTGTGTGTGTGAGAGAGAGCGAGAGAGAATATAGATAAGAGAAAAAAGAGGAACAGGAAGAAGATGAAAGAAGTGTCATGAAGAACTGTAGCCTTATAAGCAACAAAATGACATTTCATCTATTTTCTTTTCCTGAATTATTCTGACCAGGGAACAAAGATCAAGTTAGACAAGAAAGAGTGAATTTAAAGAATCACTGCCTGCTGGTATTAAGAGACAAGGGAAATTAATAACATAAGTAAAGTAGGACCAGGCAAAAAGTAAACACTCATGTGCACACAGAAACCACCATGCACACAAAGAAGAACATGTCATAGTTCTCATCACTTTGTTTAGGCACTCCAGGATAAGGTACCCATGCTTATTTATTTGCTCGTATCTCACCAAACATGGCTTAGTGCTCATTATTGAGTCTATTCTGTGGTGGTGAAGGCAGCAAAGAAGCGCTTTATTGCTGTTAGCATCGCATCCTCATCATCATCCAGTGGAGCTTTTCCCAGTGGTTCATGGCCTTGGCCCCAAAGGAGACCTGTTGGAATCCTCAGAGACCCACTGTGATAAATTTACACAACATTTTGAGTATAAAAATGCTTGGATCTGTAGTGACTGGGACCCCACAGTTATCCAAGTTCTATTGGGGGAGGTGTCTAGAGCACCGTCTTGTTCTATTCTGCTGGATGAATTTCAGCTGTTGTGGTCTGAGGATGGGGACGGTGCTTGGCTCTTCCTGGGTCATGACCTGCTCACTCAATCCTTGCTCATCATGGTTAATTGGGAAATTTGAAGAGGGGGTGTCAGTTTGGGTCCAGGAGGTTGTCGACATTTCCTTAAGAGAGAAAATGGTGCCTCTTGCTTTGAAAACTGCAGTTCTTACATCACTCCTGAAGAACCTAGCCTGGACCCAGTTGATATGAACAATTTTAGACCAATTACCAAAATCCCCAATTTGGGCCAGGTAATTGAGTGGGTTGTGGTTGGGCAGCTCTAGGCTCTCCTGGAGGATGGATTTTCTAGATCCATTTCAATCTGAATTCCTTGGTTGCCCTGTGGGGTGACCTTTGCTGGGAGAAAGGCTACAGGTGTGTGACCGTCTTGATATTCCTTGACCTCTCAGCAGCTTTGATACCATCAATCTTTGAATACTACTGGAGATGTTGGTCAGATTAGGAGTTGGGGCCATTGTTCCACTCCAGTTTGGCCAACCATCTCCAGATGGTGGAGCAGGGGGACTTTTGCTCTGCACCATGGTCTTTGTGCCATGGAGTCCCGCAGGGCTCTGTCCTGAACCCCCGTGATTTTCAACATCTACATGAACCCGCTGGGAGAAGTCATCAGGAGGTTTGGGCTGAAGCACACTGATGACACTCAGCTCCATCTTTACTTTCATTAAATCCAGGCAAGGCAGTGACTGCTCTAACCCAGTGTCTGAGGCTGGTAATGGACTGGATGTGGGCCAATAAGCTGAAGTTCAACCCACATAAAAGGGAGGTACTGTTGATGCGCATTCTGTCTGTCCAACTGGTGAATTTTCAACCCATCCTGGACAGGGTTGTGCTCCCCCTAAAGAACAAAGTTCACAACCTTGGAGTACTACTGGATTCTGGGTTGTCACTTGTTATTCAGGTGGACTTGGTAGCCAGGAGTAGTTTCTATAAACTTTAGCTGGTTTATCAGCTGCATCCCTACTTGGATAAGTGGAGCCTTGCTACAGTTATTCATTCACTGGAAACCTCATGCCTGGATTACTGTAATGCACTCTACATGGGGCTGCCCTTGAAAACAGTCCAAACACTGTGACTTGTCTAAAGTTGAGCAGTGTGCCCCTAATGAGTACTGATGAACACAACATGTCAGTCCTGTGCAGGCTACTCTGGCTGCTGGTTGCCATCTGGTCCCAATTCAAGGCCAGGTTATCTGCAGGAATGCCAATTCTAACCTGATCACTGAGGTGGTCATCTGAAGCACTTCTCTGCATACCTCCCCCTAATGAGGTAAAGGAGAAGGACCTTTTCTGCAGTAGCACCCCAGTCATGCAACTCTAACATCAGAGGCCTGAATGGCACTGTCACTTCAGGCACCAATTAAACATTTTTCTTTTTTGCTTGTACTTTGGTGGGGGAGCCCTTGATCTATGGTTTTAATAGTTATATGTTACTAACTGCTGCTGCCTCCACCAGATTTTATCTTTTGTATTTTACTTAATTTTGTTTAAATTTATTAAGATTATTTCAAATAATTTAGCATACTATGTTATGTCTATTATTGATTTTATTTTTTTACTGTTGTTTTTAGATTTTATACTGTTAAACTGTATTATGCATATTATATATTATGTACCAGTTTAATTGTTGCTGAAATGTGTGTGAGCCACTCAGAGAACCTTATGGCTAATGGGGCAGCATACATGTCTAATAAGTAAATAGTATTTAATATATTTGCACCTCTATTTAGTTCTTAGAGTGCTGGATTTTGACTGGGGAGAACCAGGTTCAGGCACATACTCTTTGGCTAGGCTCATACAATGTGGCAAACCACCCTGCATTTTCCACACTTTGTGGATTTTTGACTGAATGTACCTGTCAGATGATGGATACCTGAGCAGTGTGGTTTCCTCATCCTCTGCTTTGTCCTCCCAGCCTTTCCATGCATCCTGGCAGCTCTCATGAGAGAAATCTTTGTCCTTTCCCCAGTCTTGCCTATGGACAGCAGCAGCTTCCTCCCAGCTGGCCTGCTGCAGTGTTGGGGTGGGGTCCCCTCCCCCTTCCTGCAGTACTTCCCCGCTGCTTTTCCCCCCCCCCCCCCCGAGAGTTTCATTAAATGAAAAATAATCAGTTTTGGCATGATTTCCCCATTCTCCCGTAGTGCATTCTGCACTTGTCTGCTTGTTTCCAAAAGTATACAGGAAGATGGACACATTGCTCAGCTGATAGGAATAAAGCAAGGAATGACCCATCTGTGGCTGGGAGCTGAGGGCAGTAGGCATTCAAGACTAGAAGTGGTCACTTCTGCAGCTGCTCTTGCCACAGGACTCTATGGTGTTTCCATAGAAACAGTGATAACATAACCAGAGAAGCCACAGTGAAGTGTGGAAACCGTAAAACAGAACATTGGTTCTCTCTGTGGTTTCAGAAAATTAAATCTACCACACAGGATCTGGAACTGGCTCTGGATGACACAACAGTACGATTTCACCATGGCTTCTTGTAATGTGCAAACTCCTCTATTTTTTTTTTAAACCCTTCTTTTTAGCATAAAACATAGAGGTAAGTTACAGATTGGTAGTTCTGTGGTACATCATACATGTTTGGAAATTATTGGATCATATTTTGCAGGGGGAAAAAACTTGTTTTCATGGCAAACAATTCTGTGCTTGACAAAGACATGAAAATTTCTTTTTTCCATGTCTTTTCATTCTGTATTAACTAGCTTAAATGTTCATTCACAGATATGCCTGTCTAAATTTGCTGAGGTGACACTTTGTGCTGAACAAAAACCTGTTGATGCTTTAAGAAAAGTAGACTAACGGATACGAGAACGATGCTGAAACAAGATGGGAGAGTTGTCCAGTGTGTTTTGTCTCAGTATTTCTCCTTTTAATTGGGCAATCGGAAATATAGTAAACAGTGGTTTACTAACAAAGGTTGAAACAGTGGTGTTTACCTTTCAACCTTAAACAAGCAGTTTCTGTTTGAGCTGTAAAACATCCAGAAATATTGATGTCATTAAAGGAAAAAACAGACATTTGAGGGAATATTTCAATATATGCAGCATTTCATATTAAGCACAAACTTATTTTACTTATTTAACAATATACATGCATCAGGTATAAACAGATATTATTGTACTATGTGGCATCTTTATGAAATGTAGAAAGTAATTGGATTTATTCCAGTATCTTTTTTGATGATGTTTGGGATACAAACTGTTGCATGCTGGTTTACATCACAAATCTTGTGCATGCTTATTCAGAAGTAAGACCCACAGTGTGTAGTGGAACTTACTAACCTGTGTGACTACAAGTTCAGATGTATAAATGCCTTACAGTGTAGTCTTATGCACGTTTATTTGAACATGAGTCCTATTTATGTTCAGTGGAGTTTATAGCCAGGAAAGTGGGTAAAGGATTGAAGCCTTAGTTTAACCAGCAAAACTATGGATTTATGCAATGCTAGGTAGAGAAATACAAACTGCTGCACTTGGATGCTACCAAAAGACATGTATCTTAATTATTGTTTTCTGACAAGTATGAAAAATATCAGTTGGCTATACAAACTACAAGTTTTATAGTAAGCAAAAGAATGTCTATTTAGATCAAAACCATTCTATACCTTCACAACATTAAGAACTAATAGCATATTTGGACACCAAGTGGAAACTTTATAACACAGAACTCTACAGTATACAGAAAACTTGTCATTCTCTAATGGGCAATATTGTCTAACAACCAAATTTTCAGCCTTTACAATTTGAGTGAGTAAAATCTTGCCTTGTTCAAATCTCCACTATTTACAAATTACTAAGAGCTGCCAGTTCACATGACCCTTGGGCTAATGTTAAGTGCTTGGAATTCCTGTGCATTTTGGCTCTCTGCCCATAGACAGCAGATTGTATATAGTCACTGCCATATGCAGGATTTAGTTCTTTGTACACTGCTGCAAACATAACTTGTGTGTGTTTGTGTGGATATGCTGAGGTTGTAATCCAGTGTGAAGGAATAGCTGCAGCAGATGAGCCAGCCTAAGCAGTAATATCAAGCAAATACCAGATGGGTTGTCAGATATAGGAACCATTCCAGGGGGATTTAATCTGGGACTTGAGCATCCTTGCATGGGAGGCCGCTATGAAGACATTGACTGAGGCCTTCATTTATCAACAGGCAAGTTTTCATAAATGGTAATGCCCAACTCTTTACAGAGAGCTTATTCTTGTGAACAAGCAGTTATAGAAATGTTTTGTCTCACTTTCTCTAGGCTCCCACTCTGACTTCTACTTTGGACTGTTTAGATCTTGTTTTGGCTCAGTGGTACATACTGGAGATTTTGCTGGTGTGTTGCTTACTTCAATATTCAGCTATTTTGCTACATGAGTTGCTGAAGGTCAGCTGGATGTAGTGCTGAGGTCTGGGAGATGAACCAAAAGTTGCCCATGTCCAAGCTTGTTCACAGAGTGGTGAAGACATTGAATAAACATTCTTTCTCCACCTTGATTGTGAAGAAATGTTACTTTTCTGTATCCATTGCTTTTTGCTATATTATCCGTCTGAGATTGACTGGGCCTTAAGCAGAATATGGAACCTTCAGATGCAGGCTGTGATGCATTTTTGAAGTGTTTCCAGGAAAAATGCTCCTGCATTCACCAACACTTAGAATCTGGTAAAGCAGTTGTGTCCAGTTTTATGGGATGAATATCAGGGGTAAAGAACATTAATGGTGTGCTTTGGACAGTTTATGCAGCTACTTCCAAATTAGGTCCTTGCTTATTAGGGATGATTAAAACTGACAGGAGGGTATAGTCAGCTCAGTTACAAAGGTTACTCATACTTTTTTGTGAGAGGACATGGTCCAGGGCTACTTGAAAGAATGAATCCCTTATCAATTAAGACCATTAGCACAGAACCTTGTGCAATGTGCTTGAGTGGCTGTTACCCACTAGCTCCAGATACTGTTGAATAAGATCAATTATCTATATCCTTCTCAGTTGAAGTTCAGACCAGTTTTTGGTATAAAATCAACCTTGATTATCATATATAATCTGTCAGAAGAGAGACATGGGGAGTGTTAAACCCATTGATAGGCCTTGATTTTTTTTCCAGTGGCTTTTGATACCATTCATCATGGCACCTTCTGGGGTGACTATCTAAGATGGAGTATATGTAGGGGCACAGGTGTTGCTCTTACTTGGCTGGTTGGTTCCAGAAGGTGGTGCTTTGAGAATTTTGCTTGGCCCTGTAGATTCTTCAGTGGCAGGTTTTACAGGGTTCTTTTTGTTTCTGGTTGTGATAGTAGGCTGGATGAGGGCCAATGAATGGAAACGCATCCAGGCACAAAATATTGCATGGGCCTGTTGGCCCCTGAAGGTTGCTTATCTCAGGCTTTATGCATCAGCTGAATTTATTATGGTTTTCACTGAATTTATTCTGATCGTTCTATTGGATGGCTGTATTAAAGTGGATAATGGTTTCAGCAGATTAAAATAATTTTCTAATTTTGTTGCAAGTCACTTTGACTGAGTTTTTTTTAGTAAAGGTCATAAGAAACCAATAACCAATAAAATATAGAAAGGGAACCTCTCTCCCAGCCACTGTTCTGATGTCTGAAGTGGAGTCCAAATGGTGCCCCCTTATCCTTGGTAAAGACAACAGTGTGAAAGGGTTTGCAGCACTGTTCAGACTCTGATGTCTGCGCTCACCCCTTTCTCCCTGCTTTATGGTGCCACCTGAAGCGGTTCCTATCAATTTCTGCATGGCTAGACCTGCCCGGGTTACATCAGTGGTTTACGTCTCTGTGACAGCTGCTTTGTATCTGAGTTACCTCATGCTAACCATACTTATTTCCCTATTCCCTTATCATTCTCTTTAGGCCACTCCCATGTTTGCTCTTCTGTTGTTACTTTTGCTGGTTTTGCTTTGTTTGTATAGCTAGTTATTGTACAGACGGAAGCAGAGGCATGGAAATGGTTTGCCAATATTCACAAAGTCCCTGTCCCATTCCAATAACTTTGCATATCTTGATCACGTGGAGGAATCTGAAAGTTATTCGACACTTGCAAATTCAGGATATAGAGAAGTTCTGGAATAAATATCAGGTTGAGAAATGGTTGGGTATTGATTTGTCCAGTTTCATCCAGTGTGGAAAAAATGGAATATTACTTAACTGGTGCTAAATCCATGAACAGATGGTGATTTATATATGAAAATTTTATTTTATTTATAGGTAAAGGAATAGATCATCTTGATTCTAATTGATCACTCACACAGAAAACTATTTGAGTGATCAATTTGATGCATTCAGAAATGTTTGGAACTTTTACAGAGGTGCATGGCATATTGTGCTTCAACAAAAATCCGGAAATTAAGTCAAGAATGCTGGAAATTCATCTGCAGATTTTTGTTTTACCACAAACATCCATTGAAAGAAAAAAGATTGATTAGTGTATTATCTGCTGGTACTGGATCAGCAGATTATTCCTAATCATGGCGATGGAGTCAGAAGAAGTGGAGGTGGGAGTCACCGAATAAGGAGTGGGAACAGCAGTATGGAAATAATGAGGTGGCATTTGGAAGCCCAAGCACAATGGGTCTCCTCAGACTCCAAGGGTGTAAGACAGGCCCTTTGAGAAGTAGAATCAATAGAACAATATCAGAGGGTGGGTAGAAAGATATAGCCAGTAGATACATTTCAAAAGATGAGAGACACAAATTGCTTGGGCCGGATTACCTGGAAGAACACAGTTAATCAGCTGTTGGACATGAGATTTGGGCTTGATCTAGATGGCACTGAAGACCACAGTGTACTTCCATCCTTTCAAAGGCTAATATTTCCAAAGATGATGCCCAAAGACAATACTGCAAAACCCAGCAGTCCAACCTGTTATTAGAAGATCCTTATTAGCAAAGTTATGAGATTCTGGGTCCCTACACAATGTAGAGTGCAGTTCAGAAACAGAATAGTGAATGGGAAACACTGAATGTCTCCCTTGGCATCCTGACTCATACAAAGACAATAATGAACATGGAGAGATATTTAAAAGTTGGGGTCTGAGGTCCCAGGAAATCTTAGTACTATGCATTTGACACCTAGCTTGGCCACAGATGGAATAAAGCATTCTGCTTAAAGTTGATCGTTCATAAAAGTGTTCCCCCTAAAGCTGCAAGGCATGGCTCCAAGAGGCCCACTGAAGGTCAGTAGCCCCTTGTGGTCACATGCCCACAGGCTCTTGGATGTACCAAGCAGATAAATGAGTTCACAGAGAGATTTAAGTGGAAGCACCAGTGGATACTTAAACTGGGCGAAGCTATATTTGTGTGTTCAAAGCAGTCAGGTAGTTGAAATTAAAAAGAAAAACCCTGGGAATATGGGGTAGGTGGCAGAGCAGGAAGTTTAATTGTCAGTGAGGCAGAGAACATTTGAGTCCCTCAGTGGGGCCTGTTTTCAAAGAATGGGGTCACTCCAGCTGCTGTGGAGCAGAGTGTAAGATGTGCCATAGCAGTGCCTAAAGCCAATCAAAAAGACCAAGCTGCCCCATCTGTTGAAACGGCCATTTTAAATACATTGGCTCAATCTCTGTGACTGCAGTGTTTACAGCCTGTTGCTGACTAACTTTCTCTTTCTCACCTGCAGGCAGAAATTGTCAAGAGGCTGAATGCCATATGTGCTCAGGTCATTCCCTTCTTATCC
This sequence comes from Varanus komodoensis, assembly GCF_004798865.1. Taxonomy (NCBI): domain Eukaryota; kingdom Metazoa; phylum Chordata; class Lepidosauria; order Squamata; family Varanidae; genus Varanus; species Varanus komodoensis. Next base: position 45,696,840 of record NW_025336087.1, on the reverse strand, counting down.
CAAGAGGTAAGTGTGTGTGTGTGTGTGTGTGTGTGTGTGTGTGTGTGTCAGTCAGGGGGGAGGAGTTGTTTGTACGTGCTGACTTCAGATTGTTTGCCTTAACTAAAGAAGAGTAAAGCTGGAGCTGTGTGGCAACACAATGTTCTCAAGTGTCTGTAATTCATTTTTCTGCAGTTTCCTGCTTTATCCACCATCATTTCTCCATTGTGCTAATGTTCACTTGGATGAATGTGTGAGGCACTTTTACATGGTGGTCCTCAGTATTTATGCCAACTGCATACCTACCCTCAGCACTGGTATAAAAGAAAACAAATCTTGCTGGATTAGGTTGAGGTTCATCCAACATTCAATTTCCGATGGCAGCAAGCCAGATGGCTCTGGAAACTCACAAGTATGGCATTAAAGTTATACAGTGCCTTGTAAAAGTATTCACCCACTTCTTTGGCTTTTTTTTTAAACGTTACAGTTTGGAATTGGATTTAACTGGCATTGTTCCCTCTTGATGTACAGAAGATATTCAGTGCTATAAAAATGCAAAATGTTTTTATTGTGGCACAAAAGTTAAGTAATGAAATGAAATTGGCACTTGTTGGTTGCAGAGGTATTCACTCCCCTGTGTCAGTGCTTGGTGGAAGCACCTTTCACAGCAATTGTAGCTATGACTCTTCTTGAGTAGGCCTCTCTTAACTTCGCTTATCTGGATCCTGTAATGTTTGACCCTTCTTTCTGGCAAAACTGCTCCAGTTCTGTCACATTTGATAGGGACTTCTGGGGAATGTGAACCTTTGAGTCTTGCAATGGAGTCTTCATCAGCTTGAGTTCTTGGCTTTGACTGGGCCATTCTAAGACATTCAGGTTCTTCTTTTGAAACCACTCTGGTGTTACCTTGGCTATCTGTTCAGGGACATTGTTTTGCTGGAAGGTGAACCTCTGCCCCAGTCCTAGTGGCTTGTAGAACAAAACACGCTTCCCCCTAGAATTATCCTGTATTTTTCTCCATCTTGCCCTCAGTCTTGATCAGCTTCCCAGTTCCTGCCAAGGAAAGCATCCCCATAATACACTTCTGCCAGCACTATGCTTCACCTTCTTCTCAGGATAATGAATACTCATGGCTCTATGCCACATTTAGTGCTTTCAGCAAGGCCAGAAAGCTCTGTTTTGGTCTTGTTAGACCACAGAATCCTTTCCCACATATTTACTGTGTCTCCCATATGCCTTTTTGCAAATGCTAACTGTGGTTTGATATGGGTATATTTCAACACTGGCTTTCTTCTAGCCATTCTTCTATAAAGCCCAGCTTTGTGGAATGTCTGGGTCTGTTCATCACATGGATCTCCCCAGCTTCTTCAGAGTTACTGTTGGCCCCTTGGGTAGTTCTCTGACTAATGCCATCCTTACCCGGTTGCTGCATTGTGCAGGGTGGGGTGGGGCTTCTCTAGGCAGAGTCACAGTTCAGTCATATTATTTCCACTTTGTAATAATGGCTTTAGCAGTGCTCTGGTGCATATTCATGGTTTGGATTCTTTTTTAAATAACCCAGTGCTGACTTGTGCTTCTGCACAACTTTACCCTTGAGTTGTTTTTATAGAACCGTCCTTGATCTTCAGAGTGCTGTTTGTTTAGATGTGTTCTCCAACAAATGCTGGGATTTACAAGAAACAGGCATATTTAATCTACAATTATCTAACAGTAGAATTATACACAATGACACCATAAAACTACTTTAGGTATGGGTTGCACCAGAGTTTATTGAGGCATATCACGGCAAAGGGAGTGAACAGTTAGTCAAGCAACAAGTGCCAGTTTGCTTTTGTTTACCTGACTTTTGTGCTGCAATAAAAAAAAATAGTTTGCAGCTTGACAGTGTAGAATATCTTGTGTATATCAAATAGTAACAATGCCAGTTAAGTGTATTTAAATTCCAGGTTGTAGCACAACGGAAAATCAAAAAGTCAAAACTGAGGCTGAATACTTTTGCAAGATACTGTAACCATTTCTTGTTGTTTAGTCCCAGAATGTAGTGCTTAGAGGTACATTGCCTCAGAATGCAGAAGTTGTAGTGGGCTATTGATAGACCCATCTTCCAAGAATATACCTAATCCTTTCTTTCCAAAGCAATTTATGTTAGCTTCTGTTTCCATATCTTGGGAAGGTGAGTTCTGTAATGTTTGTTTGTGGAGTTGGCAGCATGTATGCTTGCACTATATGCTGTTTTGTCCCGCTGCAGGACACATTATGGTTGGGCTGTTAATTATATAAAAATGTTTGCCTGTCATGTAAGTGCATTGGTGCTCAGAAAGATAAGTCTGTCGAGCTGGCATCTAATAGGATATACTGAAAAATTGCTGGAAATGCACGATTTGTGCAGCATTCTTGACAGTTGGTGTTAAGCTTGGCAGAAAATAGGAAGAGCCATCAGCTGTTGATGTGCTAGACAGTAGACAGCCTAATGCAGGTGCCCCTGCACAGTTCCTGGTTCCCCTCTGTTTTAGCTGTAGTGATGAAGCACATTATTTTCATACCAGAATACCGAGGTTCAATTCCCGGCCTCTCCAAATATGGCTGAAAAAGCCTGCTTAAAACTGTGGTGAGCTACTCAGTAGATTTGGCAATACTTATATGGATGGACTTGTGGTCTGAATCTGTATAAGGCAGAATCTTATTTGTTTGTATTCACCAAGGGATTTTTTTTAAAATCCATCCACTTGCAAGTTAGTTTGGAAAGTTTCTCAAAACATATGTTCCAGAAATTCTTTAATGCTTCCCTAGTGGATGCAGGACCCTCAGTGAAATATCAGGCTCTAGGACCATTTTGGTAATTTGCTTTCATGGACCTGGATTGTGGGAAATAATAATAATAATGTGAGAAATATAAAAATATATTTTTTAAAGCCATTAAAATGTCATGTGAATTAATAGTGGATTACTACTGGTGTGATGGAGAGCAGGGCTAAATGAATTGGAAGGACTTTCAAGAAGGGATCTTTTCATGCATCATTCAATACCTGTGTCTAGTGGTCATTTCTCTTTCATTCTGCTTCCTGGTCATCCTGAGAAAAGCGGTTAGGGTCTCTGTACATCATCCTCACTGCATGGCAATCTCTTGCATCTTGTGGGCCCAACACACTTCAGGCATCTTTGTTGCACAGTTTAGTCAAGGGTGGAAATGGAGTTTGATTTAAATGAATCTTTTCATTGTATTTAATAGGCCATGGTGTCCCAAAGGCAAAAATACCCCCTGAATAGAGCAGATGGAATAAAATAATGTGGTGTTTCTCCACCCTTGGCCAGCGAGCCACAAAGGCCAGCCTAAATAAGTAGGTCTTGCGGTGCTTCTTGAATAGTGCTCAGGTGTGGATTTTGAGTCAATAACAGAAGGGAATTCCATAATGGGAAGGGACATGGCATTTTTATTTTATTTTTTTTTACTACTGATGCTTAAATCTAATATGGGGTCATATCATTATGAGTGTACCCTGTGGATTCTTGAGATTGGGAAAAGGTCTAAAGGAAGAAGTGATCTGCTAAGGTACATTGGACTTAAGTCTCCTAGTTTTCATAGATTATAAACACTACCTTGAATTGTACTAGGAGAAGAGTAGTGGTTCAGTGCAGTTGTTAGAGCATTAAGATAAGTTACATGGTGCAGTGCATTACAGAGGATTGCTGGAAACTTCGGCAGCTTACACTTTCAAAACAGCCTTTTCAGAAAGTTTTAGAGAAGTGTCAACAGTTAGCATTACTGGAAGGCATCCTGGCCACTACTAAAACCAGCTTTTTCCAGTCTTTAATTGTGGATTGGGTAGAAAGGCAGGGAGTGCAGTATGTCCGTGTTACAAACCTAAACTGGCCATTTCTCAGAGTTCCTTGGAGAAAATCATGACTTTCAGCTAAAGTTGAGAAGGAATTGACATTTATCATGTAAATGTCAGGTGTGCAGTACAGAATGTCATCAAGTGTGCTATTGGGACGTAATACAAGGTGCTTGCTTGCAGGTGTCTCATGTTACTTACCTGTCTTTTGCAGTTGCTTCTTTAGGTGCTTCCCTTTGAAAGTCTGAAAGGATATTTTCCACTTCTGTTTTCCATTTAGTGATCCAGTTTAGAAAATGAGATTTGTTTTTCTTGTTTAACTGGCAGGGCATATGAGAAAATGGCCTTCTTCTGATTTTTTAATAGATTTCTTTATTGAAATCACAGATACAGCTTTTTTCTAGTGCTTGTTTAATCATCTTATTGATTTCATAAGCACACAGGGAAAGACAACCCCCTGATCTCAAAACCCATTGATAATACTGTTGGTGGAACTTTCATACACAAAGATGTCTTCCCCACCCAGTGTTTCATATGTACCATCATACTTACCTAGAAGCGGATTGGTGTCCTGCAACATCAGGGGGCTGGACCTGCTGGCCTTCATGGCCTCTTCCGAGTCTACTATTCTATGATCCTATGATTTTGAAAAGGGCTACAAGAGAAATACTTGAAGGCAGAAATAACTTATGGAACGCATAACCCCTGCCCATGTTGAATGGGGTCCTGAGCCATTTACAACCAGTGGAAGCTTAGTTAGAAAAGTCTCTTCTTTAGTTTCAGTCCCTCTGTGTACTCTTCTCACCAACTTGCCATCTGGCTGGCCACAGGAAGTGAAATCTCAGTGCCAGTAACCACATACTTTTGTTTAAGCAATGACTTCTCAGAACTGCACTGATCATTGGACAATCATTCTGAAGTGTGCCTAATTATGTGTTGCTCCCATTTTTCTTCATAAGATGTTTTGAAATCACAATCATGGTTAACAATATTTAGTGTGAGAAATATAGCTGAGAAGTACAAAATTGGTGACTTCTGCAGAACGTTGTAACTTCAGTGTTACTCTCTCTAGTTCACAGCCCATAGCACAGCATTCCCTATCCTGTAGTCCAAAACTTCCATCATCACCATCCAGCTTGGCCATATCTGGGAATGATGGGAGCTTTACTATAACGAAAGTTGGGAAAGGTTGCTATGGCCAGCCTTGAGTACTGGTTGTCCAGGTTCACCCATGAGTTCCATGTCTGAGCAAGGACTGAACCACAGGCCTGCTGTGTTCAGGCTTACTGTATTACATTGGCCCTATTGTGTTGTAGATCACATTTAAACATGTTGACCCTCAGGGCTTTGGCCACAAATATGAAGACTGTTGGCAGTGTCTCATAAACTGGGAATCAAAAAAGAATGAATTGCCAAATGGGGAAGTGTGTTGCCAGGGTCAGCTCTGTCAAGCAGCAGAGCAAATAATCTGCTTCAGGCAGCAGTAAGAAAGAAAGCTGCACTTTGTATCAGAAAGGTTCAAATCTTTTTGAAGTGTTGACCCTGAATTTGTGGTGGTGGTGCAGAAGGATACTGTTTGAGCTCCATTTCAAGCAGGCATAGGGAGAAAGCCCAGGAAAAGTTCACAGTTCATATTCAAGTCAAGAAAAACTGTAATGTTACACTTTGCTTTTCTTCTTATCAGTGGGCAAACGTACTGCTTTAGTAAGATTTGATTCTCTTTGCAGAGACGGAGGTATGAAGTCTTGTCTATACCGATCTTATCACTTACATGGTGTAAATCTTGAAAGGCAACAGTTTGGTCTTTTCCATGAAATGAAAGAAACTTGGACTCTTAATGTTAGTCCTAAAGAGTTGCAGAGCTCCACAGGGCTAGCTTTGATGCTCTGGGACACACACATGTGCACAGGGAGCTCAGAATCGTTGGAATTATATTAAATGTTGATGTGTGAGAAAGTGAAGAAATTGGTATGCTCTGTTTTTGAGAAAGCAATGACCATTCAGTGCTCAGAAAAATAAATGGTGTGATATGGAATTATGCTGCTATGCTTATCCAAGCTGCTAGTTGATCTCAGGAGTGATGATGTCATCTGCTGGAGCACTAGAATAATTGAAAGACCCTCCTTGAATGAAATGATAATGAACCTTTCAAGTGTTAGTGTCCTTTGTGGGAGATTAGCATAGAGAGAGTCAGACAATGAGAAAAACAGTCAAGCAAAGGCTGAATGCTACCTCCCTTTGATGGAATCCCTACTTAATAGTAGCAGTTTAAATGTGAGCATTTCCTTGCAAGATTGTTTACATTTCTAATTAAAAGCTAAAGATTCCATTTCTTTGCTTTACAAGTTGAATCTTTGCTGTTGGAACTAAGCACCCATGATTTTAGTGGAGCTTACTCCCAGATAACTAGGCATGGAATTGCAGTCATGCTTCTTAGACTTAATTTTGAGATTTTAGTTGTGGTTTGTTTATCTCCATGTTAGATGTCTGCCCTTTGATAGAGTTTCTAAGTCAGAGTACTAGTTACTTTGAATATGAATCACAGAGAAGTGCCCCCCTCCCCTCCTACTCTCACTCTTTTTCCTAGGATGTGACTAAGGATTCTCCTTCGGAACAAATCTGTCATGGGGGGTGGGGGGGCTGTCATGATGAGCTTCTCTTCATCATTTACTACTTTGCCATTGACTATCGTGTTCCAGTGTCCTATGCTAAAAGGGAATGGGTGGTAGAATTCCTAAGAGAAATTAATAACCTGTGTGTGCACATCAGACATAGTGTGGTGGCTGCCTTGGCCCTTGGATGAGACCAAAATGGCATCTAACCTATTCCTTCATTTCACCAGTGCAAGGAAGAATCTTCCATACATATTAGAAATCTTCCAAGTGGATTTTCTGACATAGTCCAGACGGTATTGTATCACCATAAAAGGTGCCTACTGAATAAAAAAACAGCAAGTGAGACATGTTAAATTCTCTTGAGAGAGGCAGACGAAGCCACTAGCCAGTCTAACCTGAAAGGAAGAACACTTCCTGACTCTAGAAATGGTGAATGGTCTGGGACAGTAATTAATCCATCGGGTTCTTAAAGTCTGAATATTATTGTATCTAATTGTGATAGTGCCTGATGACCCTGAGATCATGTAGAGAAAACAGTGCGTTCTTACTGAAACACCAGAATATAAATCCTAATATATACAACATATCTTGCCACTTTTAGAACTTTTAGTAGTTTATTACAAGACATGTGAAAGATGTTATAACTGCAGCATAGTCTACTAGCAAAGTTATAGGAAAGGATTTTGAATAATATGTTGGTTGCCAGGATAGTAAAGATAGGGAATTTACTGGTAGGGATATGACACTTGCAAAAATTGCGTTTCTCCCTCTCCATGGCACCAGCAATTCATGCTCCTTCTTTTAAAGGTGCATGTTTAGACAAGGAATTGGAGGACTTTTTCTGTCTAAACAGCATTGTATTGCCTCCCTAAGTCTCTTAAACACAAGTATTTTAGGTGTGGCAACCATAGTGCCTAGAGAATAAAACTGAATTTTGGGAGGCAATTGCACCAGTGCAACATACTAGTCTTCCTGTTGTGTTGATGATGATCTGTCAGATTTTGGGATTTGCCAAGAGAAGGTGGTCTTCACATTTCTTCAACAATTTACTTCCTTTCTGGTCACTGCCAAAGTTTTGACAGAGTAGGAAGAAACTGTTGCTAACAAGTAGAACCTCATTGGTTACATTATCTGCATGCATAATATATTAAAAGGGAAAACAGCAATAAATAAGCTCGGCTTTTCATTTGGGCTGTTTTACTTGTGTATATGCAATAGAAATGCAATAAAGAACTTGTGCCTTTAGAATATGTAGGCATTGGTATAAACAGTTTGCTTCATTTTACATACAGGGTAATTGTTAAAGAGAAGGGTAGGCTGGGAAATGTCACCAGTCATTTCTTTATTGTACCTCTGGGAAAAATGAACAAAATACAGTGGCTGCATGCACTGATGGCAGTGTTAGTGCCTGATAATAGTGCCAGGTTAACTCATCTTATTGCTTGTTAACTTCGTAAGAAATCAATGGTGTGGACTAACATGGTTTGATGCAAGAGATCATCTTCAAATTCGCAAGAGGTTTCTTGCTAAGATTGGAGTCGTGCTGTACAAACTATTTTCAGGATGGTTTAATCAGCATGCTATAGAACATCCTGACCTCAGTATATAAATGATCTCTAAGGCAAACGAGCTCAAAACTGGACAATTCTGTCAGGTCATTTCCCCTTTATTTAATATCTTGTTATACATATATAGTAACTATGGGTATTAAGTCAGACAATTAACTAGCAATTCTATAGATTAAGACCAAACTAGATTTTACACTAAATGCATGGCTGACACCGAAAATGGCAACCACATTTTTAATCGCTCACCCTTTTAACTTCCTGCTTTCTAGTTGCGCTTACTTTATGGCCTGATATAAATGTGTGCAATGTTTTATGGGCATGTTGGGGTGGGGAATGTAACTGCCATTTTTACCAGTGATCACAATTTTTTTTTAGAGCAGCATTCTCAAATTTTGTCAAAATTCATTTTCTTCAAACATTTTCAAGAGAAAGCAACATATCCCTTTCCTGTTCACCTCCATCCGTTTTAGATGCTGAGACAGTGCTACAAAAGTGGAAGTCTTTACATTTTTCATAAAAACAAGTCACTGAGCTGCAGCTTTGATGCTGGCTGCAAGTTTTGTGGTCCTTGCAGGCAAGACACGGGCACTGTGTGCCCTTCGGCTCCTATGCAACCTTGTCCCCCGCACTGCCACTGCTGCCGTCTGCTTGCTTGCTAGGGTGAGAGCAGGCAGATCCTTGCTCTTGTCATTCCTTATCCATACTGGCATTACTACTCTTGCTCATCACTCTGGCAAAACAAGTGAACACACAGGTGGCACAGTGAAGAGGAAATACAGTGGCTCCAGGGCACTATCAGCAGTGGATCTGCTGGCAGGATCCATGACAGTCTTGGACAGAGGCTGGTGCTCTTCATGGATGTGGGAGTCCCGCGCCTGAAATCCTGCTCAGCTGAGAAGCTTTGTGGGTAGCCTCTTTTACTTTCTCTCACCACCTCTTCTTAGCAGGTCACTTAACAGGAGGGTGGGCAGAGCATAGATTTCCAGAAGCTTACAACTTCATAAAGACCTCTCAGCATGGCCAGTGGCCACTATTATTGGAAAACATCTGGAGACCTACTTTTCAATCTGCTCCTGACATTACTCTTTTTAGGCATCCATGTAAATTATTTTAAGCTTATACCTGAAAGGTAAGAAAGTGAGACAGACATGCTTGCAAATGTGTGTCTTAAGCCATTTTGTTACAGTCCCTTGGTTGCTCTTCTGTAATGTGTGAAATACCTCTCACAGTAAAAGATTTGATTTCTGAGGAATATAAAAACAATTGTTTCCCATTTATCTTCTCTGGGAAGATGGAACAACAGCAAAGCATGCTTTCCCCCATAGTGTATTCTCACATTACTATCATCCAGTGCTAATAGTATAGTACTCTGTCAGCATATAATGGATGACGTAAGTAGCTTTGCTGTTAGAGCTTTAGTGTGGGCAGGAAGAGGGTAGGAATGCTATTGCTTGAATTTTGTATGGGGGTGGTGGTGGTTAAGCTTTGGATTTAGGAGATGTTGAATAAAATGTCACAGGTATTTAATGTTCGAGAGACTTGTGTTGCTATATGTTTAAGATGTGTTAGAAGAACTCTTCACTAAATTCCAGTGAATCTTGTTCAACTGATGTCAGACAACCCTTGCAATAACTAGGGAGGTCCAGGGGGAAATAATAATGGGTTTCCAGAAAAAAATACTGTTCACTGAAAGAATGTGGTACCCCTTTTACAGTAGCCCAACCTCAAGGGACATCAACCTCATGTAACAGTCAAGGAGTAAAATCATTGTTAGTCACTTATAATCTGATTATTTTGGGTTTGTGGGGAGGCAATTTAGTTTCCTTGAATTTCTCTTAATCTATCTCATTGTCTCTTTTGGGTTTGCTGGTTTTCTTTCTCTTCTCCCTCCTTGCCTTTACTTTCCATCTCTGCTCATATTTTCATGTTGATAGAACAGTAAGAAATGTGAGCAATCCATTTTCCTCTTGGGATGAGGAAATTCAGGTTTTGTACTATATGAAAATCTTGAAGACCTTGACTTCAGAGCATTTTGGGTTCTGTGCTTTTGCCAGTCATAACTTTCCATTGTGATTGATATCAGTTTTCTTGTGACTAACATCTTCTATCTAGGAAATAACAGTCATTGTGGCTCTTCTGGCTGCTCAAAGTCATAAATGTACATCACAGGTTCTTTGATGAGCAAAGGCTTTAACTTACACATTAATTTGTTGATGCTGTGATGTGTCTGTTGCATGTATGCTCCACATGAGCACTATTTTCTTTTGAGTGATAATCTCAGTGCAAAAGAATACGTTGGAAATCATATGTTCACGGTAACCATATTCAGAATAGTCAGATCATAACAGATATAGGCAAAACTATTCAGCTGGCAGTGTTTAACTTGCAAAATTTAAAGTAGTTCATAAAAGAAAAGAATGTTTTTAGGCAATTATTAGTAATATATACTGGGTATTTGTCAAAAGAGTGAACTGAAAAATAGGGTGTGGGATCAAAGTTGGGCTGGAGGGGAAGGATTGATATCCGTTTACGCTCCTTCACCTTATGTAAGCAAGTATTGCTGTTGGCTGCTTCAGACTAGAGAGAGATGATTTTATTGTTCTGTGGTCTATTGTAATGGAGCACATTCCTTGTAAACTGAGTTTAACGAAGTAGAGAATTACGAAAAATCACTACGCAGGACTTTATTCTGCTGTATAGACTCACACTATAATGCAGCAGTGACCAGAAAGTATCTTGTGGTCTGCTTGGTGGCAAATTGTTTATAAGGAGCCATCAAGCACCTGCAGATTTCTTGGATTCTTGCCCATTTTTTTTGTAAATGCTGGCTTCGGCAAATATAATTTCAAAGAAAGAGTGTAAATTAAAGAGTTATTAAATGTAGATTAGTTATGCAATAGCTATTAAGATATTCTAAATGCACTCCCACTTTGGAAAAGTAAACACATTGGTGGCTCCTGAGAGTTTTGGTAAGAAAAACCAAAGATTGCTGAAGAATGAAGTCAGTTCTCCTGAGTTGAGAATATTACAGCAGATTTTTTTTTTTTTTTGCATAAGGTGAAGAAGCAGTATAAAGCTATTCTTTCCACCACTGCAACCATCAAGTAATTACTGGAGTAGTGTAAATGTGTCTAGAAGATAGTGCATATGTTGTTGTAAACCATCTCAAGGCATCTGTGATGGGACAGTATAGAAAAGTTTTAAATAAATAAATAAATAAATATTTCCCTGCTGCTTAACTTGGTGTAAGGGATTGGGTCTATGGCATTGCAAGTTTGTGCCCCTCTCGTTCTCAAATTACCTGTGCTGTATTAACCACAAAGTATCTGTTTGTCTCTCCTCAAATGAATCTCAAATGAATTATTCTAGTATGAAGGTAGGCAATATGGTATTTTGAAGGTCTTGGATTACAACACCCAGTAATTCTAGCCAGTGGCAAGGATTTATGGGAATTCTAGTTTGAAACATCTGCAGCACACTGGCTTACCTGTCCCTGCTCTAGCAATACAATGAAACTTTCTTTGAAAATTTAGAACATTTTCAAGGAAGACTATTTTTCTTCTACTGAATAAATGCAAGCATGCATATGTAAGCATACACAGTTTCGTTCCTTTCTCTGAGGAGTCTGGAAGAAGTAATTGATTTTGTATGTTGTAGTGACATGAACTTCAAGAAAACTCTGGCTTCTACCTAGTTATGAATAAAATGTCTTTGGGTTCCCTTTGTCCAGTTCTTTATAACAGATGAATAGCCTCTTGCTATACTTAAGACCTGTTTTTACCACCCACCTGAACTCCTCTATTTCACAGTAACATAAAGCAAACCTTCCAGTGCTTACATCTCTTTTCAGCCAGTGTGTACGTCTAGATAGGGTGTTTTTGTTTTGTTTTTTTAATGCTCCGCTGGCTTTCTATATGATGGGACTGACAAGGGTTTCTTTTTTTTCCTTTTTTGAATTATACTTATTTTTTAAAATCTTTTGAAAGTTATCTCTAGAGTATTTGCAAATCTAGACTCAGTACCCACCTGAAAGGGGATTAAAGGAAACAAAGATTACATTTTGAAGCAGAAGGATATTTGCCTGCCCTGCTGTGGCCCCTGCAACATATTAATGCCTATAAATTAATATTTTAATTTAGAAGTAAATGTTTAACATTTAAGTGTCACACTCCTTTTTGTGTTTCTCAGAATGAAGAAATCAAACTATTTGGAAAGAGGATGTGATTCAGCCTTCCTGGTGTTTCTCCTATTTAAAGGCTTTATATGAACCAGTTTACATATGTTAGCAATACTTTGAGTGGTCTTGACAAATTGCATCAGATAAGAGCTTCCTATTGTCTGTTACATCAAGTGTTGATGAGGAATACTTTAACTAGACTAAGCTTTCATTTTCAGCCCTGTTCAGGCATTTAAAGGCTTTGTGCTGTTAGAATCTCATGGGGGCAGTTGGGTGTCCACGGGTAAATCATCAAAAAAGAAGAGGCCAGCAATTTGCATAACATTGTTAATATGTATAGATCCAAATTTAGAAATAATTATAATACTTCAAGTAGAAATGCAGCACAAATCACCATAGTGTGGAAGATTTTAAATAGATGGCTCGTGTGCCTTGCTCTGCCTGCTGTCCAATTATTGTTCCTTCCAGCTCTTCCATTTGATATTCCTCTGTCTTTAAGCTGGACTTAAGATCAACTTTCAAATAAAGAACAGTCCTCTGGTAGCCCTTTAAATAGAAGATTCTAAAATAAGACATATTACCACCTTGGCAGAACAGAGATACCCTAGCCGAATCTGCTACCCCACCTTATCCCTTAATCTTCCCTGCACTGGAGGGGAAGGTCTTTTTTGTGTCACCACCATGTGTGACTGTGACATGGAGAAGCATCCCTGTTCATTGAGTGGGCAGCTTGCTAAGTGGGGAGGAACTTTTCTGATGCTCAGCCACAGTGTTGTGCAGCTGAGCAGCACGTAGACAAACTTCAGGACTGGCCACCTTGTCCTGGGCTCGGAAGAAGGCTGAAGCTCCCACTCCCAGGTTCCCAGTCCTGGACTCCTGCTATTGCTCTATCTCAGCAGCTGGCTTTCTGCCCCTCAGTACTCCGGCGTGGCAATCTTCAGGATACTAGCTGGGGAACTGGGACAGGAAGAGAGGGAGGAGGTGCCTGAGGACTCCACATGTCCAGTCATAAACTGAGCACAGCTGAAGTGCCCAGGCAACTTTAAGCCCAAGGTGGCCTTATCACCTGTTTGGCGTAAAGTATCAACGAACCTACCCAATAAACAACGGTGTTTATAAGCTATTTTGCTTGTTGTTTGCCTGAACCCAGCAGCATGGTTTGTTAACCACTATGGCTGTATTCAGACAATATGACAAGCAACTGCGGCTTATTGTGTTGTGTGAACCTAGTCAATCATTTAGGTTCACATGCTGTTCTGATAGAACATACAACCAGGAGTCCAAAGCATTTTGTGTCAGTGCAGGGTTTCTCTTTTTATTAACCTCCATGTATGGGGAGGGAGTATATTTTGGAAATCAGGTGGTGGTGGTGGTGAAGATCAAGAGTTAATGAGTTAAGAGTTATATGATGGTCCTGATGCAGACTGGGGCCGTTATGCTAGTTCTGAATAAAAAAGTATCAGCTTTATCATATAGTACAGTTTAATCTTTAGTGACTGAGCACAGTGCATAGCTGATGTGAAGCGGCACCACTCTCATGATTTGTTTCCAGTAAGAACTGTTTGACTTCCATCCTTCGTTAGCAACAGCTGTGACTTAAAACAAACAAAAAACAGATATTGGTACTTCTGTTGGTTCTCTCACTAGACAGAATTGATGTAAAGAATTCTATTTGCTATTTTTTCTTCCTTTGGTATTCCTTTGACCTCTATTATCTTTCTAGCCACTTGCTCTTCAGACTTCTTGACTTCTAGTAAATTTGCCAGAATTTGTGCTTTTTATTATATTCTTTAGAGCAAGACATTCTTCTTAAAGGCATCTGTATCACATTTTGTAGTCACCTTGACTATGCAGATTTAATGCGCAGTGGCATGTTTTTGGTCTTGTTTGTGCCTTTTATCATATGTGGCATAATATCTGTAAGCTTTTATATAGCTATATACTATGGATTACCTTCCCTTTAATTAACCCACTAGTGTTTGTAAAATTTGCTACTGGGAAATTAGAAATTGCTATACTGGGTTTTTTTCTGGGGGGGGGCAGCAATTTCTCACTTAAACTTTTTTTGATTTGAAAAGGGTGTTTATTTTGCATAAGATGCTTGACATCACTTGTAATTAAATCAAGAGTCACCTCTTTGCATGTTAGTGTAAAAATAAATATATCTAGAAATGTTACTTCTCAAGGCCTGAAGTTACATCTTATACTTAAAATGGCTGGTTAGTTGATGACATTCATTCTTATATTTTTTGCTTTTTGCTGCATTCCTGATTCCTGCTTGAATTTCAAGATCACCATTAGATTTTGGTCAAGTAGCATATTTGTGCTTAGTATTATATTTCTTTTTTAACAAGAAATTCTGGCCATGCAGTTCTTTGGATAAACTTGCTTCCTGAAATATTTGGAAGCTGTGCCATATTTTGACTTACAGTGCAATGCTACTTCCAATATGACCTACTCTGTCTTTTCTACAGATTTTCTTTCCAGGAATAACAGTATCCCATTGATTTTCACTGTTCTACCAGATTTCCTTATTTGCCTGTTATAGCTATATTCTTTTAGTTGCAGATACTCAGTAATGATTGGTTTATCCACCAGTTTATTTGTGCAAATAACTGCTTCCCATTTTGTCTACTTAACTGTTGATGTGAGTATATTGCTTGAGTGAATGGCTATTTGTGTGAAGAAGCTGGTAGGCCTATTGCTAAAACCATCTCTGTTTCAACTAAGGATTTACATAAAATCCTTGCTTGTTCTTCTTTTGTTTAACTAACCTTTGTTGAGAAACTTTCTTCTTGTACTTGTAGTTATTTGTTTTCATTAATTTTCGTGTGTGTGTGTGTGTGTGTGTGTGTGTGTGTGTGTGTGAAAAGAATAAATAGAACATGATCCTCAATAAAAGAAACATTTTGACAAAATTCATGCTCACCAGGAACATTTTTCTCAAAGGTCAGGTCCTTGTGTCTGACCTCATACTATGTCTCTGCAGTCTGTGCAACTCTAAACTTGGAGTGGTGAATAAAAACCCCTGTCCCCTATTATATAAAAATTTGAAATGGGGGTAGGGAAGGCGTATTTTGGAGTACCTATAGTGTGAGAAAGCAAATCTACAAGTCTCCGTGTCCTCACCACATCCCAGAGATGAGGCTCCTGCAGCAGATGGATGCACTGAGCCCAAAGCACCAGTGCAGATCCACCACTTCCTTCTGGCTTTAGGCTGGAACTGGGAGGTGAAGTATGTTATGATTCTGCTCTGGTGTCTGGCAGTTCTGGAGCCAAATTAAATTCAAGGCTTCAACCAGGCTTGAGAGCTGGGCAATTTGGTACCTACTCATTCTAAACATGGTAGAATAGGAGGTAGGAGGTAAATTGGAGGAAGGAGAAATGACGGAGAGGAAAAGAACAATGCCAAGGTTAGAAAGCAGTGGGAATAAAAAAAGGAGAATTTAGGTTGGGAGGTTGGGGAGAAGGACCATGAGCAAACTATGAAATAAGTGGTAGACGAAACAAAGATAGAAGGAAGAGAAGTCTGGATTTCCAGTCTACCCATTGTTCATCTGAGCAGAATTATCATAGCCCCAAGTGTCCTGTCTCATCCAGACCTGCCACTGGGTGATCAGTACCTGCTGCTGGAGACAGGATTCAGCTGGGTTATGAGGGATAACAGAAGGCAAGATAGGACTCAGTGGTCAAGCCCAGGTTTTCTTGTTAACAGGCTGCTGTGGAGTGATCAGAAAATTAAATAAAGAAGAAATTCACCTGCACCTTAGCTTGAGAGATGAAGAAGTCAAAGCAATATTGAGTGTGGCTAGGCTGACAAAGAACGGAATAAGGATAGAGGGGGCAATGGCCAGGTCATATGAGCAATGCACATGAAAGAAGAAACCTGAATCTTGGTATCGTTAGGAAATCAGATCCCCATCAACAGGCCTAACATTTTCAAAGGCTTTCAGAGATACTGAGTTTTGCAGACCTCTGGTTGCCTTTGCGTGACATGCCATTTGAAGTTCTTAATATTTGTAGCGGATTCCCCTTCCTTTTCTCTTCCTGCCTAGTAATAGGGCTATTGGTTGTTTCTGCCTCCAACAAGGCATTCTCCGCATGCACTACGATTTAAATAAGCCCTGCTAGCTTATTTGATCATGCAAACAGCTCCTTCTGTGCGAAGACCATGGAACACCCTTGAGCATGTTTATACTTTTTGTGGTGGTTGATAATACAAAACTGGTATCTTCCAACATTACAGTTATGTCAAGGAAAATCCTGTTTCTTGTATCGCTTTATCAAATACCTATTTGGAAATTGATTGTAAAACATTCTTCTGGGTATAGCGCTAGAATAGCCTGCATCTCTCTTTTCCTTGAAGCATCAACCAACACCTTGGAAAATTACTTCCCCTAAATGAGAGATTCTTGTGACATCTGATCCACTAAGCTTTCAGTTCTGTTCTGTGCACAATTCTAATTAGTGTGAAATAATACAATTTCACTACTTAGGGTGAATAATAACCAGTGGACCAAGTTTCAAATGGGCATTATTTGCTAAATTGAGCACTATTATTTCATCTTTACAATATTTTCTCCCTTTTCATTAAGTAATTGCTTTTGCCTTCATGACTTAAATTGAGGAACCTATGAAATGAAGAAAACAAACAAACAAAAAATCTCTCAATGATCTCAGTGAAGTGTCTTTTCTTGCACTTTTAGGGCAGGGGTGGGGAGTTAAAGCTACAGTGTATGTGTAGATACAGGTAAGCCCACATAAGACCAAATCTGAATCATTTAATAGAAGGTTCCATTTATATATGACCAGTGTGACTTCCAGTAAAACATGTTCAGTATCACAGCCTTTAACACTCATGGCTATGGTGAGCAAAAGAGTCAAGTACTTCCACATTTTGATTGAAATGTGAATGAAGATTCTGCCTTCTATAGGAAAGAATGGAGCCTTCATATAGGACTATGTCCTCCTATATCTGAGCATCTTTGAAACAAGCCAATGTCTGTCTTCTGTAACCAGATTGTAGTAATCCTGAATTAGAAAACTTGTATTTGGCTTGTTTACATACAGACAAAAGGCCAGAGTATTTAAGCCATATGTTCTCCCATTTCTCTTTACTTTCCTTGCATTTAATTGCTTCAACTTTGGATTAACCCCTTTATTGACATTTAAAAAAAAATCAAGGCTGGAGCAAGTTTGGGGAAATTTACATCAAAAGTAAGCAAATCATGTCAACAAATCATGGAGAATGGGCACTAACATTTACTTTCTGACAAGGAACTAGTGGGGTGGGTGAGTGCCCAAATGCACATCTTGTTGTTCCAATACACCACTTCATTCACAGTATTCTGTTGACTTAAACCTGGAAAACAGGTTTACAGTCCAAGGCAGCCCTGTCCTCTTGAGTTAAACAATTGGTATGCTATTGTTGCCTAGTGCTCTATCTGGGAAGTGAGATAAAAGTTGAATTCCAGTTAATTGCTTGGTTTGGATAAAATAAACCTTCACTTCTTGCTTATCTTACAAATCAACCCAGAATTCTTGCTCTTTAAGGCACACATTATTTCAAGCCTGCATGCAATCTGAAGAGGGTTCTTTTTTAGTTTATTTTTACAGAAGAAAAAGAAATAGGAAATACTATGCTTAATTCTCTAGAAAGCAAATAATTTTATTCTGTTTCTAATCTTCATTTATAGCACCAGCAACAAGTGGTGCAGGCTGTGGAACGTGCCAAGCAAGTGACCATGGCAGAACTGAACGCAATCATTGGGGTATGTGGTCTTTCCATTTTAGCTTTAATAGTCTTTTTTTATTAGTTCACTTTCTTTTTTCCAAACGTTGCTTTTTGTTGTTAAGTTTAGTTCTCTCAGCGGGTTAAAAACATATTGGACACCAATGGACATAGCAATCCGGAACATCTGTGTTGCTGCAAATTGGTCAAGTTGGCCATTTGATGGAGCCTTCCCCAGCAGTGTAGACTGGGTAGTTAAAGCTTCCAAATAACCAGTTCATGCTGCCATTGACCGTATGGCCATTTCTCACTTTCATTTTCCTAGGGCACATTCTCAGAAATGACAATCAACTCTGAAATGGCTATTAAATAAACAGGAGACTCTCATCCCTGAGGGTACTTTGCCAGACATATAACTAAGACTTTGTGTCAATGTTGTTGTCAGCTCCTCCTTTACTCAGCAGAAATAATCACTTTCATGAATGATGTAAGGTGTGAGTTGAAAAATCCACAACTTCTACAGTCTAAAATGCCCCTTTCGATGATCTGGAAATTGCCAAAGCAGAAGACTAAGTGGGATGGTGCATAAGGTGCAGGATTTGTAGAAATTGTTCCTGCCAACCCTGCATCTAATGTATTATTTTTACTTTCTCAAAATTACCAGCAGCATGTCATGCCAAAACTCTCAGGGTGGTTAACAATAAAAATTCTATTTCAAAATACAGCAAAACGTTAAAAATGGCAAACACTATTCCAAAAGCAACAAATCATCAATCATAGCAGATAAATTTGTATATATTGGCCCTGAAATCTGATTATTTTCTGCACACTCTTCCTATTGTTTATGATAGCAGTGCCTTCTGTGAGTAAGGAAAGAAGCCAGAAGTAATATCTGCACAAGCCCTGAGATAGATACCAGACAGAGCTCCCCAAAAATGGCTAGGGAGTACCCCTGGCTCCTGCCTCTGATTATTTTCACAGGGCAGCATTATTTGCTCATTTTGTGCTTGCTGGTTTGTGCACATTTCAAGAACATCTTAGGAGAAAAACTAGAAGGTAAATCTTGGAGCCAAAGACATCAGTGGTCGAGGAGCCCCATGTGAATGATACAAATGGGTTGGGTTGGCTTACCTTGCCATTATACTGTGTGAAAGCAACTTTCGATTACATCTGTTCTATCTATCAGTGGAATAATAAAAGTAAATATTTCATCTTATCTTCCTGTTATCATACTGCTCGATAGTTTTCTCTTCCATTGCAGCACATCTTTTTGACCACTTGGCCAATACCATTGGAATAATGTTGCAGTGAAATCATGTCCTCTGCACTTTGCAACCAGGACCCAGAGAAATGCACTTAGGGCTTTGTCTGTGCATGTAAGGATTCCCTTTTTGTATCTCATCTCCTCATACTCCAAAAAGCTTGTCCTAGAGTGGAGAGTCCTCCTGGGCCAGTATGCACTGTAGCACAAGGGAGTGCTACAGCCTCCGGGGGAAATCTGGCCATACAGATGTGCTTATACATGCAGATTTCTGTGGAGACCAGCTCGAGGTCATCCTAATCACCTATGTTTGGAAATCACAAGTCCTATTCACAAGAAAGTAATTTTAAGGAATGAGGCATCAGACAATAGACTCATAGTACCCATCTGTCATTGCATTAGTTGGCCTTTGATTGTTCTAACTAGAATATGATTTTCTCTCCAGTTGTGCATCAACTAGGATATGATTATATCTCCAGTTGTATAAGAAATTTCATCCCAGTGTTACCATGTATATTCAACAAAAACAAGCTTGCCATGGGCATGTCAGGCTCTAGATTCTAGTGCCTAGTGACTAGAAGATGTACAGAACAAACTGCGGAAGTTTTTTAAAGGATCCTTTCTTAAAAAATAACTTTTAAAAATCCATTTCTAAAGACTGAGAAAACTGTTGGCTGTTCAGAATAGCCATATAAATAAAGGTGAGAAAAATCACTAATAGCCCATGATTCACATCTGTTTGCTGTTTAAGTCATTCTAATGAAGACTGCACCTTCCCCTTTTCTGCCCACTACTAAATGCTTTTTTTCCTTTTGTGTATCAAATATATATGAAAGTGTCTTTCAAAAAATGCAGTGTATCAAATACACTTTGAAATGCTAATTATTCCATTTGCTTCCATTAAAATTCAAATTGCTGAGTGAAGATGTGGATAAGGGTTGCTGAATAATCAGTCTGTAGTGAAGATATTCCTTCATTTATGCTTCTGACTTTTAACAAGGAAACATGGGCATTCTGATCATCACTGACAGCATTGTAGAGGAAAGTCTGATTGTAACTTGTTTTTCTTAATAGGCTATATTGAGCTCCCTTTCCTATCCCTCTGACCACAAGAAAATACCAGCAGTCAATTAAAAAATATAAATGGGAAAGAGTAACCTTTATTTCCTCTGAAGTGCCCCTTAGAAAGAAGGGGATGAATCAGACGGAGTGGGTTGTGTAGAATCATGAATAACATTTGTTGTATGTCTTTTACGCTCCAGTGGGGAGACTAGAAGATGAATAATTTCCCAATTAGTTTTCATTACCTAATAAAACTACCGCTATCTAAATATTCTTTGAATAAAATAAATTGCAAAAGGCCAGAAATTTTTTTTAAAAAAATACAGCTCATGAAAGTGTGTACATGGCTTTTTTAAATTTCTAGCGACTGTTTTTAAAAAATAACTTGACTTTTTTTTTCAGTCAGAGCACCTACATCTTGTGGTATAGAATGTGTAGTTCTGATTTGTTTCTTAACTGTTTGGGAAATTTTCAGGTGAAAAGCTTCGTTTTAACGTCTCTCTTAGTGTGAACTGTAAAGTGCCCAAATACATCTGTGCTTTCAGCTTGCTTAGAAATATGCTTGGATATACTTGGGTTCCAGTATCTCATACTGAGTTAAATATCATACAGTGGTATGAATATTTAAATGAAGAAATGTAAAACTAAATCTATGTCAACAAAGACCTGTAGGGAGCAATTCCATTGCAGTGTCTGAGGGGGCCACAGCAGTCTTTGGATTTCCAGTTCCAAGGTCGGGAACTGCACTTTGACTTCAAAGCACTGATGCCTCTCTGCCACCCCCTTGTAGCCAACAGGGCAAGTGAGGTCTTTAAGTTTGGGAAGGCGACCTCAAAGAGAGGAAGAGAGGGTGCAGGAACCTGGGGAGGCCAGGTATGAGGTATCCTGACAATTCTCCAGCCTCCTCTTCTCCCTTTTAAGATGTTCCAACTAGATGGGCATGTCTAGTGAAATGCAGAGGGGAAGGATGAGAAGGCAAAGATCATCTCTACTACTTTTCCCACTTTACATTGGATGTCCCTCAGGGGCTTATGGGCACCCCAATAGAACTGCACCCTTAATTTGCTAAATTTGTAGGAGGATGGCTTTTCCTCAGGAGGGGACTATTTCACTGAATATGCATTTCAGAGCATAAAACAGCACTCTCCAGTCATTTTCAGCACCCTTGAAATGATGTCTACAAAACAGTAGTATTTCAGTTACATGAAAACCATGGGGCTGATGCAGAGCGTGCTGCCTTTAGTTTATTTCCAAAATGGAAAGATAGAGTGTAAAAATGATACAAATAAATCAGAAATGTGAGTAGAAGAAAGTATAGCTCTTTGTAGAATAAAAGAACTGACACAGGGATAACAGAACTGAGCAAAAGGAATGATAATATGTAGTTCCATTTCATGAAAATATATTTATAGTGCGCTGTAGATCCTTCATAGCCTGATGCTAGGATTTCATGAAACCTAATGAAACACCTTGTTAACTTTGCAATATTCTGCCTTCATTGGTAAATGAACCAAACCACTGATCCATGCCATTTAAATGTGGAATACCGAAGTGAACTTGAAACATGGAGAGACGGATTGTTCTCTTGACAGTAAACTAGTTGTGTTTAATGGAATGAAACACTTATAATGACTTCTTTCACAGGTCATGTTCCATACAAAATTACTGACAGATTGACACAAGTTAAATATTAGCCATTCTTCTTAAAAAATTGTTTTTTGTGGAAAATGATGGGAGGAAGACATGTGTGTGTTTAGGGGAGTGGTGGGGGGGGGGAGAACCTATCTGTTATAATTTTAACAGCAGGCTAAAATAATTTGTCATTGTTCAAGTTCCAGACTTTTTATTCCAAGCTGCTCTTATTACTTCATTTAGTATCCCCTCAGATTCTTCACTGAGATGTTTTGTGGGTTTAATGAGTTTGTCTGGTGCAATACAGTTCAGTTGCACAATGCTACTAGTCTTTCCCACTTCCCCCTTTCTGCCTTTTTCAGATAATGTTATACTTTAATGTTCAGTCGGTTATAAATTGAGTTGCTCTTCTGCTAATGGAAGAAATACTGCAATCAGTGGATGTTCCAGCCAAAGGAAGATTTTCACCAGTTTCCCCTTGTGCCACATTCCAAGCAGGTCTGGAATTATCCTCAGACTTCCAGAATAGGTTAGAGAGTATCCTGAAGAAAAAAATACCTCAAAGGTAATTTGAGGTAAACCTCAGAGGTGCTCTGGATCCAAATCACTGAGAGCAGATAAAATAGCAATGTTTTAAACATTAGGGGTACAATTAATGTAAAATTAGTCACAACTTATTCTGATCAAAATAAATGAGAACAGCTAGCCATGACCATTTTTTCCTGGATTATATCCTAGGAAAGATTATGTGCACTGCTATAATAATGTATATTTTATAATTATATATTAGAAAAACCATATGATAAATATGATCTGATTTTTTAATCTCTCTCCCTCACACACTTGTACACTCACACACAATATGAGATGGAGAATGGTTTATAATCAGGCCACTGTGTCTGATTGCTTGCTGTGGGGCAGGGCAGAACGGACTAAGAGTGGGAAGGCTAAAATAATATAACCAATTCAGTGGACATGGTGGTAGTGGTGATGACTGAAAGAAGGGCCAGGAGCTGGTATTACTTTGCACAATGAAGCCTGTCTCCTTGTCTTCTCTGGAACTTGATTTTTCGTTATCAAATGCCTACCCTACCATTTTTGGGTGCAATAATTTGGCCTCAGAAAATAGACTTCTTGTTCTGCTTTATTACTTGAGGCCAGAAATTGCATAGTGACTCCTGGATGGGAGGAGTCTGAAATATATTCCTAAACACCAGGCACAGCTTCATCAAAGGCAGAATTTCCTATGCTACATTGCTTGAATTACAGGATGGCCTAGGCAGGCCTTTGCATCTCCCTCCTTTTTAAGAAGGCTAATAATTGGAATAAAAATGGGGGAAATTTAGGAGATGTCATTTGTGACATTCAGGTATTCTACTTTTTCCTCTGTAATTCAATAATTGCACTAAAAACTCTCTCATAAAGCCATAAGTAATGTTTTGCAGGATTTCACATATGCCCATAGAGTCTAATATTCTGTTCACACAGAGGCCAGCCAGCTGCTGCAGGAAACTCTCAAGTAAGACATTATTATTATTAAGTTAAAATAATAATTATTTATTGAGTGCAACAAAGCTTCCCACTCAAATTCCCCAGCAATTGGTATATATAGGCATACCATCTCCACTACTGAAATTATAGATATAATGACTCGTAACCACTGGTAGCCTTTTCCTCCATGAATTGGTCTAATCCATTTTTAAAGCCAACTGAATTGGTGCCATCACATCATCTTGTGGCAGTGAATTTCATAATTTAGCTATGACGCACCATGTGAAGAAGTAATACCTTTCATCTGTTCTGAATCTATCAGCGGTCAGATTAATTGGATGACCCATGAAGGGTGCTCATGTGTGTGCATATGAGAGAGATTATTGTAGTTAGCTTCTGCAATAGTGGGAATGGGATAATGTGAACTTGGAGCAGTTGTATCTTTCAAAATAGCAGTGAAGCAAGTAGGATATAGGTGGTCTCTCTGGCTTTATTTGGTCACTTGAGAAAACCAAACCATTCCTTTGTTTTACTTGCTGTACACATTAGCAGGTTCTTTGGGTAAAAATAAAAACTGAATTTTCATCCCGAGTACAGAAACTTGCTGTGAGAAGACCCCATTTTGATGTGGTTGGAGCTTCATATTTTTATTTGTGATACCATGTTGTTTATGAGTTACTCTTCTTGGAAATCAAACTCAGTCATAAAATTTTTGTTTGGACCCCCCCCCCCCCACATTATGTTATTGTCAGTGAGACCACTTCAGAATGAAAAGGAGAGAATTGGTTGGGGTGGGGGCAATAGTTTGGGTGGCCTTTGCCATTGTATGTATGGGGTGGGATGGAACTACTATCTTAAACAATTTGCTTGCATTACCTACATTTAGCAGTGTAACCTAAATTGGCTTCTGCTTCTTCAGTAGCTGTTCAGAAATTCAACAGGTTAAGCTTTCTCTGCAGCAAGAACAGGTAAAAGTGGATCTCTTGAATTCCTGCTATTTCTCTGAAAAATATAGTAATTATGCTAGGAAAATAGTTTTTAGCCTACTAGAAATTAACACAAGCCAATATAATTTTGCATACTTACGTAGAAACTACAGTTGTCCAAATGCTATTGTTAGTTTTTATATTATGATGTATGGTTTTATGTGATGCGTAATGGTCTAGTATTGTAGTATGTGTGTGTGAACTTGAGTGATTAGGCAGAATAGAAATGAAATAAATCTTTATATCTCATAAGCTTGTTCACAAAAAGCTTACAAGCTTTTAAGGTCTTCAGTTCTCTTCATCAAGTAAGATGTATAAAAATCATATTGGTAGAGGATGAAGAAGAAATAAACATAAACACAGGATGATTAGAGCTGAAATCATTATGTCTGTATAGTTAGATTAGGCTCCGTCAGGTGACTTGATGGATTCAGCCCCTTATGGAAGAAGATAGCAGATAGATTGGGTCACACAGTAAGGACACAATTCAGCTAAAATTGGATTCCACTGGTTTTAACCTACTTTCAAACCAATGGGATTATGAAGCACTTGATGTAGGCTGAACTGTTTGCTAAAAGCATAAGGAAACACGTGTAAGGAGGACTTTTCGATACTATTGTTATTTACTGTATGATGTGTTCTTGCTATTCGTGGTAACTGCAATCCCAATGTCGGGACTGAGGAATATCAGACTTGCTCTAGCTGCACTGCTGGATTTGATTTTTTGTTTGGGGTTGGGAGGAATGGTGAGGTGATTCCACAAGTGAAAACTCACTGTGCTTTGTCATGAAAAGAGATTCTGTTATATGCAAGGATCATTCCCTCTTGGCAGGCCTCCCTTCCCAACACAGTGCAAGCTCTGTCTCTGAGGTTCTGAGCACAGGTACCTGCTGTTGATGTCACATGTAATCAGTTCATGTGCTCAAGAGCTGATTAGAGGCTGAGTGGTAGGAAGGAGTGGCCATTTTTTAAATGCGTGTCAGCATGATAGTGAAAGCAGAGATAGCCAACCTTAGAGAATCTGCATGGCTCCAGAGAAGAAAAGAAAAGGTAAGACAACTCTAGCAGCAGCAAGGAGGAAGAAGTGATGAAAGGATCAACCTGGGAGCAAGACTTACAATAACTAGGTGCTCTACGTCGGGCTGCCCTTGAAAACGGTCTGGATACTTCAACTGGTACAAAATAGAGCTGCCAGGTTGCTGCCAGGGGCTGGCCGTTATTTTCATGTAACGCCGGTCCTCTATCAGCTTCACTGGCTCCCAATTGAAGTCTGAGCCCAATTCAAAGTGCCAGTACTAACCTATAAAGCCCTAAATGGCTTGGGACCAGGATACCTGAAGGAACGTCTCCTTCCCTACATGCCCTCATGCCCCTTAAGATCAACAGGGGAGGCCTTGCTCCGGGAACCCTCTTTGAAGGAGGTATAGAGGATATCTACTCGGAGGAGGGCCTTTTCTGCAATGGCGCCCAGACTATGGAATATATTCCCCAGAGAAGTCCGCCTGGCACCGACTCTCTACTCTTTCTAGTAGAGACCTTTACTCTAGGTCCAGGTAAAGACCTTTTTATTTACCCATCATTTTAATAATTAAATTAATTTTAATAAAAAAATAACATTTTACATAGTCACATTTTCTTTCTTTCCTCTAGTTTTGAACTGTTATTATTGAATGTTTTAAATGCATTTTATATTACTATTTAACCTTTTTTAAGCCATCCTGAGGCTTGTCACAAAGGACGGGATAAAAATGTTTTAAAGGAAAGAAGGAAGGAAAGAAGGAAAGAAGGAAAGAAAGAAAGAAAGGTTGAAGTAGGAAGTAAAGAGCCAGAGATTTGAGAGGCTGGTACTCCATCATGCCAGATGTGCCTAATGATCAACTGGCTGGCCATTCCTTGCTCTAGTAATAGGGTACTAATGGGAGCAGCCCAGAATTATTTGTGTGTGGGAAGAGCAGGGAAAAATCCTCACCAAGGTAGGACCTAGGGGTGAAAGAGAAACCCTTCTCCAAATGTGAGAACTCCTACCTTGTTTTGGTAAGGCTACCCATTTGTGACACAACTAAATGGAGTTAATCAAAATTTTGTAGAGAAAGGAAGAAGAGGAGGAAAAGGTGTAATAGAGAAAAGAGACGGATCTTCAGAAATAGCTCCATACCTTGAAGGGCTGCAAATCTAGCCAGGTGTTGGTTAACCTTTCCTGCATACCATTTTAGCAATCTGGAAGCAAGGTGGTCTGAGAGTTAAGCTGGGCTTCTGCTGTCAAGGCAGTGGGATTGACTCTGCAATTCTGCAATCCAGTCACCAAGTCCAGTGCTGAAATGTGTGTAAAATAGGCTATAATTCTGATGAAGCTCATATAAAGACATGTAGATGTCAGTAAAATTATCAGCAGTTCAAGGCACAATTTAAACTTTTTAATAACGAATGTTTTAATGCTAAGATTTAATTATTGTATCTGGCTGACCTGAACTAGCTGAGTAACTACAATAGAAAGGGCCTTTTAAGTGGCAATACCCTGTTTCTAGAACGCCTTCCCCGGAGAGGTTTCCCTGGTGCCTTTCTTACAACCTTTGGGCGTCAGATGAAAACCTTTCCTGTTTTCCCAGACACTTTAAACTTACCTTAAATTCTGTTTAAATATTCTGCTGTATGAATAATTTGCCTCTACTGTTTTGATTTGTTTGTTAGCCGTGAATTTATGGTTTTCAAATTCTTCTTATTAAGTACCCAGAGAACATTAGCAATGGGTATGCAACTACTGTTGTAGGATAAAATGAATAATGAATGCATATCTAGGCAGAACACTTTAGCTCTGGAAAAATCAGTAAAAACAACATCTCTTAGGGCAGCAAAGTGTCTTGAGCATGACCTTATTACACTTTTACAAAAGGGAGTAGTAACTCGCATTTTCAGAAAATCTTGATGGATGAACAGTCCTTCTACCACCACCATCTAGTTGGTCAGCTATTATCACTCCTGCTCCTTTTTTGCTCATATCTGTATCTAGTTAAAAATATATATTTGTGCATGCACACACAGTGTATTGTGTGCATACATGCATGTGTTTGCAGACTGCACACTGCTATCACATTCAACTGTTTATGTTGCAAGATACAAATGGAGGCTAGCACTTGTGTGCCTGTTTATCACTGAGAGAAATGTAGCAAAAATGTAAGAACCAGGTATGCAGTGATGTTCCAAAAAATACAATTTAGCACAAGAAGTGCTGAACCTCAATTTTTAGCAGTGACACTTTAATGATAGGAAGCCTGCAAAATTATTTGCTATCAATTGTGAAGGCAATAACAAGCCTTGGTGGTTTTTCACACTCTCTGTGTTAAGTGCTTTCAGAATGACAGCGTAAACTGTGTTAGAGAACTCCAAGGAAGTAAAACTGATTAAAATGTTCATGCTTGAATGGTGCTGATGGAATAGTTCATTTGGACTTTCTCTACCTCCTGCAGCTCAAGCTGAAATATTAAAATTCAGTGGATTTAAATCTCTCTCCCCTCAGCTCAGGGAAAAAAAACATTACATTTTAATAGGTTTTAAACTCATAATTCACTGGTTTGGAGCAGTACTATTAAATCTATTTAAATATTACTTGTATTACTAAGGAAATGATTTAAATGATTTTGCCTGTACTGTTTCTCATTCATATATGAATATGAAATATATATGTGTGTGTGTGTGTGTGTGTGTGTGTGTGTGAGAGAGAGAGAGAGAGAGAGAGAGAGAGAGAGAGAGAGAGAGAGAGAGAATATATCATTTTAGCAATCTGGGTAACTTTCAAACATTTCGCTTGATTAATATGATTATAGTACTTGTTTTGGAAAATTAAAAATTTGTTGAAGGCAAACGACTGACTTCAGAAAAATTGGCCTCTTGTATTGCATGTAATGAGCTGACTTTATTTTTTTTCTCCTTAATACATTAGTTGTGTAAGCGTCCTGGTGACTAGAAATGCTCATTTCCACATTTCGAAAGGTCTTGTCTTAGCTGTTTTTCCCAATAAGTAACCCATTGGTCAAAGCTTTCATAGGATGATGTTAGAGGGATCGTGGAAAGAACACTATGTTGGTCTGTTTTTCTATTTTCTGACATATTTGGAGTTTGGGAGGGAGGCAGAAATCTCAGGATAGCCATGTGGTATAGATAAGTGCATACAAGTTCTAATAAAAACTTAGCATCAGAGTATGCTATTATCCCCATGGCGCCACTGGTCCGTGGCTCATGCTGCTAAATGCTAATGCATTTCACTGATGCTTAGCGTAGGGAGGAATTTCTCTCTCTATGTGTGAAGGGGCTGCTTTTTGCCTTTCAAATGAGTTTATTCTTTGGGTCTTTGATCTGAAACAAAGGTTAAGAAATAAGGGCTAGGCTTTTGCTAGCATAATTTGGTGCAGCCCCGCTGATTTTAGTTGACGTACCTTGATTTATGCCAGCTGAGGATGTCTGCTTCTGAACCTATACTAGGAGAGAGGATTTGGCTGTCCCCATCGTTTCTGAACATTTTGATTTAATGCGCAGGGAGGGGAAGTTTTCATTTTCTCTGTGAATTATGGATGGTAACAATTTCAGTTTGTTTAGTAAAGCCATTCCTACCCAATATGTGCGTGTTCAGAGCTGCCAACCTCTGAGAGCCAGGGAAGGTGTTGTATAAATTAGTAATAGACTGTGACCTCTGTGCAACAATCACTTATTTTTCTGGCGTTTTATTGTTTGATCAAAGGCTCTGCCTATATTAAGCTGTGCTTGGAGCTTAAAGGCTGTGAAACAAATTAGCTACCTGCTGTATTCTGTACACAGATGGTTATGGTGGGAAAGCAGAATATGGGGTTGGCTTAATGGTGTGCCTTTTTCGTATTGCCTTTGTTTTCATATTGTAGGAAATGCTGAGAGATGCTTATTTAATCACAATATTTATTTGTGCAAGAAACAGGCTTGATGGCTTGCCTCAAATTGTGTCTGGAGCTCAATATTGTATTATTGTATTTAGAGACTTTAAATTAAATTATGACTCTTTCACTTGATGCCGTACCTTAGTATACTGCCTAATAAGTTCTGATTGGACTGTAGTATTTGCTATGAGTTTTACCCCCTTTCCTTCAATCCTGTTAATTTTTGGGTGCACTATGGGGTGAAGATACCTTCTAAATAAGTTCCATATATGGTTATATCAATACCATTTTCAGAAGACTGCTCATTTGCAGCCATGTTCCTGGGCAAGGTAGTTCTAGGACATAGAAATTAACTAAAAGAACAATACTTTGGTGTCCTTTCACTGCCAGACAAGGACCATTTTAGCTTCTCAAGTTTTCAAGATCAGATTTGCTTCATTCTTGTCATAGTTGCTTTATTACTTACATATGTTTTCCTGTTGATCCATTTTTCTACTTATTTGTATATAAATCATTTTTATTATGAGTCATCTTGAGAGCTTAATTATAGAGTAATACATGAGAACCTAAATAATAAAAATAAAATTTAAGACCATGTTTTGCTTTGAACAGATATTTGGACTTTGTCTTGGTGAGCCTGGCTGTCCCCCCCCCCCACCCGTCCACGTAAATATGGGTAGTATGATGGATGGGCTTCGATAGGCAAAAACATTGCAGATCCTTACTTAAAAGGCAAACCCATCAAAAGTAAATGTTGGCAAAGCCTTATTTATTCCTTTTTCCTCTTTCTAAGTTTTGCATGGGAGGTGTAAAGCAAACCAATACTCTGTAATGTTAAATGGATGGCTGCTATCTTGCCCTGTCACCCCAATCAAAACAGCGTGTGGAAGGAATGCAGCTACATGTGTTACTGCAATTGAGAGACTGTAGCAGATAAATTCATGCCTTTCCCCAGTCAATAATACAAACACTCAAAAATTATACTGTGTAAAGTTAGAGATTTCACTGAGAAACTCAAGTTCTCTTTGCACACTTTGAGAACCAATGGCTTTAAAATGAATGTACATGTTTCCTAATATGCTGGGCTACCCTGTTGTGGTAGGCCTTCATCTGAGCAATAGATTTCAGTCCTAACTCCCAAAAGTGCACACTGTCTTTAAGGAATGCAAAATCTTAGCAGAAATGAAGTCCAGTCAATGTGGGGGAAGGCTTATGATGGGCACTGTAAGAAGCCCATGATATGCTGAGATCACCAACTGTTTTAATGGCTGAGTGGAAAAAGTTTTGTTCATCCCCACCCGCATTATGAACATTTGATTTTTGCCCCAATGTGAATGTTCCCAGAATGTTTTTTTTTCCTGTAAGATGAAATATTGCTGAATTTCCTGGCTGTGTATACTTCTGAAAATCTGATACCATACCTTTGTAGGGAACCACAGCAGTTACCTTTGCTATGCAGCATTTGATGGAATAAAGCAGTCTTCTTTAATCTGGCATCCTCTAGAGACTACAGATGGTCATGTTGACTGGGAGTGATGGCAGTTGGACCCCAACACAATTGCTCCAAGAACTTGTAGTCACAGGGTTAAGAGGTTAATACCAGTTTCTGGGGAATGGAGGGGGGGCTATTTATGAATTCTAGATCTTGAACATATCCTGCTCATGTAATAAAGGATATGCTCACCTAAATCATAGTCACCACAAACAGGAGTTGTTAGGCATGGACATGTTCTATGAAATTTTAAAATTTTAGGAGACGCCTTAATAAAACTACACACTTCACCCCTCAGCACCACCCAGTTTTAGCTAGTAATGCTTTTTCCCACTAGTCAAAGAGGCCGGAAATAAAGGTGAGACTGGGCCACCTCTGGCCCCAACATTTTAGCACTGGTGCCATGACAGTCAAGCTTCCTTCAGGACAAGTAATTAATGCAAGGCAGCAAGGTGAGATGACTCAGATTCATCCTAGAGAAAGGTGGCAAAAGGACAACAAAACTCTTCTGATCCAGGTCATTGGCTGAATAGAGCCCCACGTAGGTACTCTGTGTGTGAGTGTAAGTAGCATGCAAGGAATAGGGAGCAAGAACTCGAGTGCAAGCTCCGGCTGCCATCCGTCACTGTTCTTGTGATCTCTACACATTGAGGGCAAGCTTCTGCAGTAGGGAGCCTTTTTGACCCTGTACACTGGGGAATCGTGATTCTAATTATCTAACTATCACGTGGAGAGTATGAAGAACTGCAGGGAAGGAGGGCAGCTCTCTTTCTTAGCCACACATCTTCCATCATACTACTAAACTCAAAAAGGAGCACCTGCATAAGCTTAGGAAGAGTCCAGAGGTACTACCTGGCAGAAGCATGGGTGAATGTTATCACCAGATGTTGTTGGAATGTCATTTCCGTCAACCATAGACGGGATTGTCAGTATTAATAGATGATGGGAGTTATAGATAAGCAACATCATTGCCCCATTCCTGATCTAAAGGGTCAGTAGCTGAATAGCAGATGAGTGTTCATTCTTCATTCAGTAATATTGGAAAAGTCAGAGGGAAGATGCTCTGTATACTTCTGGCCTCCACTAAATATGGGCTTGGAGAAATGTGTGTGTGTGTGTGTTTGAGGTGTATGAAATTCATCTTAGCAGCTTATCATTGTTAGTGTGTCTAATCTTTTGGAATCTTATTTGTCCTTCCTCATGTTTTCTTATAACTTTCTAGGTTTGCTAGGTTCTCTTCTTCCCAACCCATACCTCTGTTCTTTTACTTGTTTTGTATGCAGCATGATTTGAATTGTAATACTAATTAAAGGGTGTTTTAATTGGATGTGGCCCCTATTTTCTGGCCAGCATGGAAAGGACATACATACAGCATGCGTGTGGGTTGAGTTATAAAGTGAGGTTTTTGCAAGATTAATTTGTCAGTTAACATTAGAAATGTCTCTGGGTTGGAGGAGGATGTTAGGGCTGTTTGGATAATGGCAATGAGCTTTCAGGGTCTATAAGGGGAAAAGCACTAGATTACTCTGGCATGGCACTGCCTGGAAGATATCCAGTAGAAACCTGAATCCTTTCCAGGAAAATAGGCTTTTGAATGTGCTGACTCTAACAAGAGAACATTAGAAGCTAATTTGTCCATGGTTTATAAGCACATTGTGCTTTTAATTTGATCTTTTTTAGATATGTAGGGAAGGGTTTTAAGCTTTCTATCAATATTAAAGATCTTACTCTTAGGAAATGGCAGTGAAATCAATATTAAAGTTAAAACACTTCTTCTGTCACCCCTCTTTCCCCCGCCCTCCAGATTCTCTTAAAATACACCTGAAGTGAGGCTAATTCTCAATCTTATATTTTTTTTCCTGGGGATAGATACAGATTATATTAAACACAAAGTCATTTATGGGTGGATGCAAATTTCATGTGTTGCTGTGTCAGATGTGAATGAGGTAGGTGTGAACAATTTGACCTGCCCTTTTAAAATAAACTGGGCTCCTGCTTCCAAGGATTTTAAAGTGAAATGTGGCACATTCCATGTGTGCATACACTTTTGCTCAACTAGAGACTTGCTATGCATATTGAAGTAGAAAATGTACAGTGAGGGTTGGCCTTCAGTTCAAAAACCTTGGTCAATATACTTGACTCCCGCAAATTAATTCAGAAATGACTGCCTGAATTTCACCTCCCTTCTAAAAGGTAATTAAATGCTGTATAATACTGATACATTGGTGTTCTGTGCTGCTGGTATTATAGCAGTGTACAGTTGTACTCAACAGTTGATCCAAAAGATAACTTTTGTATGTCTGCGAAGTAACAAGGTATAGGCATAAGACTGCAGAGAAGAACACTGAATGCTGCCTGATTTATGATGCACTATTAGCATAATTTGATAGCATTTTGGCATATCTTCAAGCTAGTACAAATTATGTATGAATTGTGTACTAATATGCACTAAAGGTAGGATGGGAATGGTTGTATCATCTCAAGTCCGTGCTACATATTTTTAAAAGTCAGTTGTCCTGCCTTGCTTTAAAATATGCATGCTGGGGAAAAGAATCAAAAACCCATCCAGACAACATGACACTGCTGATTTTCCCTCAGGCGCACTCAAGAAAACAGTTGTGGATGTGCAGTGGCAGACTTAAGGGAGAAGTGGGAAAATCCTCTGGGCCTAATCAGTGGGTGCATAAAATCTTGGTTTGGTCTAGAGGTGGCTGTAGACAGGGAAGGTGTTGACCTCTGAAATTTGTTTATAACTCCCTGCGAAGAGTCTGTTTGCAAAGGCTCTGGCTGTGGTCAAGGCCCGTACATGAGGATGGCATCTTTGTTGGCTGTGCTAGAGAGAATCACCATGATAACATGGGGTAATTCCCTTGTCTAGCTGGCAATAGGAAGGGGTTGTATAATTTGGATCACAAATGTCGAAGGAATATTCCAGTATTTGACATCATGGTCTGGAAAGTGATTTCAAGCTTACTTTCTGTTTCAGCAGGAGACAACTTGTTAGTTTTTAAATTTTGGCCTGCCCCATATTCTGGAACTAAACATTGATTTTAGTTCAAACAGAACCTGATCTTCTTTCCAAAACTCTAGAACCATATGGATTGTAAAACTGTAAATCTGATCACTTGTGTGCCTGATTCCAAGCCAGGGTGAAAGCGAGAGGTAATTATATATAGCTTTTTTCAGATAATGAATTTGATTGCAAGGTAAGATTTGCAAATAGTACAGAGTTGCAATTTAGATAATAGGCAGGGGAAAGCCTTGGAGTTTTGAAGGGGGTGTTTTTGATGCTTGGTAATGCTGTTGTTTGTTTTTCAAAAGGGACAGGGCCATTCATAAAGGAGAGGAGACAGCAAATGAGACTCGATTTGCTTAAATAACATGGTTTTTGAAAGTGAAAGCATATTTCAAAGCCATTCTGTGAATTGCTTGTTCAACAGTGCAGGGGGAGTGGGCTATTGTCAGTGCCAGGTGTGAAGTGAAGCAGTCCCCTGTTGGGATAGATTGAGTATGACATGCCTCCCTCTACCACCTTCTCTTGCTCCCCACTCTTCTCATTCAACAGCATCAACATACCATCTACCCCACAATGGTTAGCATGGTAGAAGCTTGATGCAGCCTTAGCTGAGGTCAAGCACTCCAATTCGAACCTCTCAAGGGCTTTCTCAATGTGTTGCCAGTGTACTGGTAAAAATGACTTTAAACTCTTGTCAGCGCAGTTACTGGTGCATGCATCACAGTCCCACTCAAATAAACCTGTCACAACACAGAGTCAGCAGCTAGAGAAGAGTACAAGGGCAGGCCTCTAGCTTTTCATTCGAGCATCACTAAACGTGCACAGAGTGCCCAATTATTTCAGCATTATTGAGCAAGCCTACAGGAGGACCCAAGCCTTGCTACATTAGATTTTCTTTAGTAATTTGCTCAAGTACCGCTGAGGACACTTAAAGGACTTAAAACGGTGGCTGCAACCAGTTTCCTTTTCTGGATTGTTAATTCAGGTTTCCTCTTTCAAATTAACTCTCACTGCATGCTGTGTGGCAGCTCTGGGAGAATTGTTTAACGCTAATTTTCTCAATTTTCAGCTTTCCTGTTACGAAAAAAAAAAAGGAAAGAAGCAAAACTTTATTACCACTTTTATAGTTTTCTCATGTATTTTGATTAGACGTGTGTATCTGTGTATAACTGCTCCTGGAAGAATAATGTTGAAGGAATTGCACTTTGGAATGTCAGGGTTTGGGGTGGCTTTGTTGTTGTCCTTTTGGGGATAGTGCAGTTGAACCGTGGATTAATAAAGGTGATAATGGGCAGCCTTCCTCCTTTCCTCTCCACCATTTTGTTCCCAAATAGAGTCCTTGATTCAGGCCATATGTCTTTACTTGTTTTCTGAACAATGCATGATTATGCATTTCAGCCATGAATAACTTCGTCCTATGTCTTCACCCTGTCTTGAGGTACTGGCACTGTATTTAACTGGTGGATTAATTTGTAGCCAAACAGGGACACTGGTGGGTTGAGAGCCCTTGAAAGCACAAGACAGCACATGGCTAACAACACTTGCGGTGCTCATTCTGGGAACAAATTCAATATCTATGTTTAATTTTTCACAGCAGCAACAACTCCAGGCCCAGCATTTGTCACATGGACACGGTCTCCCTGTGCCTCTCACACCACACCCTTCTGGATTGCAGCCACCAGCCATCCCACCCATTGGCAGCAGCGCTGGCCTTTTAGCCTTGTCGAGTGCCCTTGGGGGACAGTCCCACCTCCCGATCAAAGATGAAAAGAAACATCATGATAATGATCACCAAAGAGGTAGGAGAGGCTTCACTAGTCTCATACTCACATGTACAGTATGATGATTTGTGGGAAAGTTGGGGTGAATAACAGAAGATTTGTTGAGTTTCCAACAAATACTCTTAACTTTTTCAAATTCTCAAGCCACTTTCAATTAACCAACACTCTCTTTCTCTCCTAAATGCTCTGTCCATTCTGGCTTGCTGCCCTGTATCTCCTGAACATGTAGATAGTGCCATACCACCTCTCTCCCTCGCCTGAAATGTTTCCCTAATACCAATTTTCCTTGATATTGTGTGTATCTCCTTGAACATTACCAGCTGTAACCAAGCTTAAAGCATATGTAACTGCATCTGCCCACTTTTGTCACTCCCTCCCCTCCCCTCCCTTCCCCTCCCTTCTTTTGTTTTTCCCCATTGTCTGTTTTAAGCTGTACATTCTTTGGCACAGGGACCCTTCTCCTTTGCCATGTTAACTTTATATGGAACTAGTAGGAACAAACCAGCCTCAGTGTCTGCCTCATGTGTAAAGAGATCAAAAGCAACTGTTGTTGATTTAGAATCAGCCACACTTCCATGTGATATCTAAACTGATTTTCTAACTACTGTTAGTCAACAACCAGAACAACCACACCTGTTTTGGATTCACATATATTTTTTCTATTCTTATAATAAAATAAATCACACATCCCCTGGTTCACATGTCATAGGGAATAGTGGCTTAGTTCTAAACTGAAAGAAGAAATGAGCCTTAGGTTTAGCATTATGTTTGAACTGGGCCATTGTGTAAAAAAAAATGGCAGAGAATGTATAGCTGTTAATCTGTGCTATAGCACCAAGATCATTCAATCTAGACACTTGAACCTTAATATACATTCTAAGGGGACCACACTGTGTGGACTTAAGAGTTACTTTGTTTGTGAAATGTATTAATCAGTGTAAACTGATTTAAAACTGTTGATGCAGTTGTAGATTCTAGTAACATCCTCAGCCGCTGGAAGAAACTTCTATCATCATCATACAGTTTTACAGTGCACATAGTTTGGGACCAAGGAAGATTAGTGGGCCAAAGCACTATATATGCTTGCACCCCCGGTGGGGGGTTAGCCCTCCCTCAGGGGAATGGCGTGAACAGACCCTTCCTCAGGTGGCCATAGCAATGTGCCATGTAAGAGGCTGGACTTAGATGTGTCAGAATTTGTGGCTTCACTCCGATGGGATGAATATAATGGTGTGCCCAATGCTTAAGATCTGTGTATACTTGCTGGAAGGGTTCAGTGTAGCAAATGAAGAAAAGTTCCCTACAGAACTGGGTGCATTGGCTAGTAATGAATAATATCTTACAACATCCTCACTTCTGCAGGTGCATTAGTACCACTGCTCTGGTTAGACTTTAGAAATTTCAGTGGATGGTAATGCAGAGAGATAAAGATGGAATATTGTGCTTAAGAACTGTGTACTTTATCTGCATCTCTTGTCTCTGGGAAAAAAATGCTTATCCCTATATTGCACCTTAGATTCCTAAATTAGTGCTGTAGTATTGCCAAGTTTGCCAGTCAACCAATATATCCAAATATATTAAAGCATATAGAATTTGTTGCTAAATTTTGGGTTAAAGGATATATTCCAATTGTAGATTCAAGTGTATAATATGTAGAATATTAATAATTATAAAGAAAGTGAATACCTCAGACTTGGGGTTTCTTTTTGTTTGTGGTTTAAGAAATACATACTTCTCTATTAAAATAACTTGTATTTGTCTCTGTCTT